>NC_066354.1:1960129-2286818 GCF_024516045.1 Bombus affinis | reverse complement strand
GAGAAGTGCGGTTACGAGGGTTGGAGCGAAGGGTCGCGGACCGTGAGCTCGAACATCGTTCAAACCACCGTGCTGCGGAATAGCGGAGGGGTTGCTGGAGATTGGCGTTACCGAGAAATCCTACTGGAACGACTGTTTGCGCGCGAAGGACGGTACAATAGCGTAACTTCGATATCTATCAATGAACTGGATATACGTATAGACGATAAATTTCATCTTCGTTAAAGTATTCCGAACGTTACGAAAATGACCCGAGAACCACCGAATAGAGCCGGAAAAAACAGAGAATATATGTTGCATTTCCACTGCAAAACAAACACGAAACATCGGTACGTTCTTAGCGTTATTACCGCGGCAAAATCTCGATATCCGGTCGCGCTCGATGGGCCTTCGAGTGCCTCAGGAAAAAGACGAAAAAACGACTTGCTATTGAATCGACTACGCCACTGGCCGCAGAGAAGGTTGAAAGAGGAAAAGAGAGTGGAGAGAGGGCGGCTAACAATGGCCGCCAACCAAAACATCCGATAAATCTAACCGGCCTGGACCTCAAGCCCCGAGGGGTTTTAAACTCTCTCACCCCAAAACACCGTCGACGCGGGCGCAACCCTTACATTACGTTACACTCGGCGGAAAAGGGAGCCATGTCGTGTACCATTGCACCAGTGTGGACCGAGGGTGGCGAAGGAGGAGAGGGTTAGCCTAGAGCACCGTTCCTGCGAGGCGGATAAAGGGGCGCCGAGGGGGTTGATATGCGATCCACGAAAAACCAAACAGAGAGAATTCAGTCCCAACTCACTCTTCTTCTCTGGCCAACCCTTCCTCAAGTCCCTTATACCTCTCGACCAACACACCCGCTAGGACAGTAACGAGATCTCCCGTGAATGAGCGGTCAAGTAGCTTTTCGATGGAACCTCAACGAATTTGACGGACGCGACCGCGTAGTAATTTATTCGCTCGCACCCTGGTTGTTCGCCGACACTGAAATTCCGCCGAGTGGGGCGAAACTGAGGCTGTTTCTTTCTCGGCCGTATTTATTTCGGAACGAAGAAAAATTTAAACGTCTCTTAAATTTGTCGGCGACAGGCGCGACCCACTTCGAGTAACCAAAGCGGAGTGATAAAGTTTTCTCGTTTGACGAACGAACGAAAGAAAAAAGGAGACGATGTAACCTCGTGTCTTTCGTTGAAACGTAGACTGATCTATTTTCTCCAGATGTTTCGAACGTTATTGTCCGTTGAAAAGTCTCTATCCTCATCAAGATAAACAAAGTACACGCGATTGACGTCAGATATCTTAACGAAAAATCTGCGAAACGCGTGGCGAAGGAGTAGAGAACAAATTAGAATGAGGTCGCGGAACAAGTTTGTCGCTGTTTCCGTGCGCTAATCCCTGTTGGCTCGGTTAACGGCATTAATAAAAATTAAGAGCACATTGCAAACATTATCGTCGGCTGGATTGAACGAGCGAAAATAGTTTCATTTGAAGGCGAGCTGTAATTTTACGAAACTGAAAATAACAGTGGACATCGACGCATTGGGCGGAGACCACAGAGCGAATGGTCCGGCCCGTAATGAATGAGGCGGGAAAAATATATAATCGGGGATAATGCAGACGCGGTAACGCTGTCGTCGATGCGGAAACTCGATTCTCGTGCGCGGAAGGGTCGACGTATCGAGAATTAAGTGACGCCTGGAATCCCGCGATTTCTCGGCAGTCATACATAATCAGCCTTGCGAAGTTGGTCTACGACTGGGATCTTTCACGCGGCTGGTTAAACGGCGAACCACGTTTTCGTGTCGAAGAATGTCGATAGCTTCTAAACTACGTGCGCTTGAACGCTCGCACGCACCGCCATCACGCTGTTTCAACGGTCGTCCACGTTCGTCTTCAAGAGTAGAAATTTAAAGTGTCTAGCGAGACTTTCGCGAATTTACCGAGAACTTTTCCATTAGCTTCAACTACGTTTTACCACGCGACTGCGATTCTGAGAAATTTACAACTTGAACGCTACAAAAGAGTTGATTTGAAATTACGAGGGGTGGAAACAGCGATTCGAAAATTTCATGCAACCGAGTGCGGGATGGGACGCGTAAATTGCAATCGTTGCTGCGGTTCTATTAACGAGCTGCTAGGAAATAGTCATTATTAATAACCGGTGCATCCTGCAACAAAATTTATCCCACGCTTCCGGCCGGTCGTTTAATTCAGTCACCGATATCGGTTGCATTCAAAAACGTGCGCGGCCCAGTGCGATCTAGCCGCAGAGAGACGCGTCGGGGGGAAAGATTATGAACGCATAAATCAAAAATTAGCATTAACGATTCATTATTAACAGTCGAGCTGCGCGGCCGAGATAAAATTTATCCCCCGTTTCCGTATTTCGATTAATTAATGCGGCTCCCGTAGCGCTTTTTAAACGACAATATTAACGCACCGCCGCGGAACAGGCTGACGTTTTAACGAATGGATACCGTACGAAACTCAATGGACGAAGAGAAAACGCGCAATAATAATTCTAAACTTTTGTATACTTTCATGAATCGACTAAGAAGGTGTCGAAGTATGGAACTCGTCCGATTGTACAGCGAACACGATAAACTAAATATATGTACCTATCGTTCTTTCTTTTACTAGTTTGTTTGATTACCGATGAGCTACACCATTATTTATCCCCGTTTTTGCTTAACGTTCTCTACCAGCTGTCTATCAAAGTTCCCTACATGTATTCAAAGTATTTCAAAGTTCCGCGCTCTACACCGCAATTACAATTAAACCTCGATCGGCCTCTGCTACTTCGCGTATTTATCCATCGCGTCGATATCTCGGTTTAACCGGCACGATAAAACGGTGCTATTGCTATCGCGATTGTCGTCGTATAGAAGAAAAGATAGCGAAAAGAGCAAAACGAAGAAGCCAGGAGCTTTCTCGAGAGCGCAGATCCCGCGTCCACTGCTCCACCTTCTCTCTTTGCGGATCCGTCGGTGTGCTCGTGGCTCAGTCCGTGGGCGGAAGGAAGAGGTACATATGAGAGAGGCGAACGAAGAGGAAGAGGGACCAGAAAGAGGGACAGACAGGTCGGTCCGAGAGAGGAACCCGCGGCTGCCATGGTTACCGTCGCATTCCCGCCTCGCCTCGTTGCCATGGAGACGCCTCGTGGACCTCTCTCTTTCACCTTCGCTTACCCTCTGTCTGTCTTCTTCGTCCTCCCAGATTCTACTTCCCTTTCCCCCAAACCCATCGTCGATTCCTTCCCGTTCTCACACCCGGGATCTCTTATACCGTCTCTCTCATTCCCTCTCTCCGGGTTTCTCCCCGTCGCGTCGCGTCAACTCGCCAAGCTTCTCTCTACCTCTGGCATTCGCTCATATTCTCTCCGTTCCTTCGAACGAAGAGGAAGAGAGGGCCCGAGATAAAGAGGAACGCGATAGGGAGAGAAAAGAGGGAAGCGGCGGTGTTCGCGGGCGCATGCGCGATACTTCTGTCTTCCACGACGAGCCTGGACGTCTTTCGTTTGGAATCGTTCGATTAGTTATCGGCTGAAAGTGATTTACGTCCCCTTATCGAGGTCCTCCTTGGCGGCCGCGTAATTTAATTAAAGGAGAAATCGAAGATGGACAGCTTGACGATCGTTTCCGCGAGAATTGGACGGGCATCGATAGGTATCGATGCTTGACATCATCACGCCACTGCGATCGCGACCCACCGGTAGCAAAACGAGACTAACGAGACATACAAGAGGAATATTCAAGAAATCAATCCCCTCTTTCGCGTCGCAGAGCATATATAATATATTTTTCGTTTTTTATCTCTCGATATTTCGTGCCTGAGTATATCGTCGATAGGCAGCGATGTTGTAACACGTCGAGATGGAACAGGGATCGCGCGCGCGTGTGTACGCGTCGCAGCATGGATAGACAGGCGGAGGTGTAAGCGGCTTGCTTTATAAGCCCCGATTCTGATTGGCCGTCGCGTCACCCGATATCAATATTTATTCAACGCGGCGAATGCCCGAGGCACGATTAAAACTTGTTTATGCCGCGAACGATTGCGCTCCTCCCACTGACGGCCGCGTATATCGCGCGCGTTCTCACTGCACACCGTGTCTGCATGCGTATTTCAGACACTCTCGCTCCCGTTTCGTTCCTTTTTACACTTGTTTCTTCGTCTCCTCTCCAGTGCTTCCTTCGTGGAAATTTATTCGAAGGATTAGGAACGAGAATCTTCAGGTTCCTCGTAAACATCGTCCAGGCTAGTAGCTTTCGATGAGAGGGTGGAAATTCCCGACGAGTACCTGATAAATATACTACGCGCGAAATCACGAGCCTAATCGCGACGATTAATGCTAGTACTCCACGGGGACGTTAAACAGCCAGAGTCCCGTTTAATTAAGGGTAACATACGAGCGGCTGAAAATTTCCACAAGAGTTCGGCTAGAACGTCGGAGAGTACGCGACCAAAGAAAACCAGGCCGGCCCATATTTCGCCTGGGATATTCAATTTAGAGAAGGGTGAAAAGTTTCAGAAGAGAAGTGAGAAGAGAGAAGTTCGTAAAACTTACCGGGGCTACCGAGGAAGACGGAAGAGTAAAGAACGCCACGACGCGCGTCGCTCGCCGCTCGCTGCGCGTCCGGCGGCGAACTCCATTCCCTACGCGGACACCATTTACCTGAAGCAAAGAAAAAAATCGATTCACCGTTAATCACTGCCTTCTCAATATCACCTGGTATCAAACAAAATCGCCCTCGACCGGTTCTTTTCTAAAAACGCTGGATTAGAACCGCACGGTCACGTAATCGATGACCGTGAGCGAACACCGATCGGAGTACGAATCGAATTTGCATCGTGTGAACGATATCAGAAACGAATCGAATCACCGAGAGAGTCGCCGCTCGAGAGTTTAATGAAACACATAAATTCCTGCAAATACATAGGGAAACATAAAAACTCTGTCGACCATCGAAAGAGGAGTTCCTCTTGGTGATACAAAAATAAATGTGGCTCTGTAGTAAAAATTCAACACAGGAACTGTTATTACACGGATACGTAAAAAAGCGGAGAGCAATAGTGGTGGAGGTGCGCGTGGAAAGAATGCACCGAGTCTCGATACACAAAGGGTGCAAAGAATTCGTGATGCGAACGATCACGACTTCGACCAGGGAGATTCTATCGCGTGCTGCTCCATATATATCCCGTTACTTCTTTCCTTTCTTTTTCCCGGCTTCACTGGTCGGCATGCGATCTCACCCCTGCCGCGGCTCGTTCGACCAAGAATAATCGCACAATTATAATAATTAGATAAACGCGCGAGGAGAGCTTGTTGCGTTAAGAGCCGGTACTCGCTCAAACGGGTTCACCGCCTGCCGGAATGTATCGAACGAATCCTCGCAACGTCGCGCCGGATACGACAGATGCACTGGCGATACCAAAACGCGAGATATTCCGTAATTCACGATTAAATTATCGTCGATTAATATCAACGTTGACAGTCGCGTGTTCGAAAAAATTCTTCTTTTATATCTTTTCTTTTTTTTCTTTTCTTCGTGACATCGAGAGTACGATGATAAATCAAAGCACTCAGCATCAACGTGAATACATACGACGAAAATAATCAGGAACTACGAAAGGAGAAATGATCGAATCACGAACCGATTAACGTGGCAAACGGGAGGCCGCGAGACTGATTTATAAGGCGGACAAGAACGAGTTTCGTAGCCAAGGTATTGCAATTTTCCGGATGCGAAAATAGGAAAGGTATCTACTTTATTTCCAGGGAGATCCCAGCTGAATGAGGATACACGGTAAGAAAGGGTGGCACCGGGGGATAAGAGTAAGCCGCGGAGCGAAGTAATTTCACACGAGAGAGTAGGGTCTCGCCCGGGCGGCCGCCGGATCCGCCGGAGCTACAGTCTTATCTACGGAAATATAGCCGACCATCCCCCGGCGAAAATTATATTCTTGAAAAGCAGAAAATTGCTTCGGAAGCTGTGGACCAAGCGCGCCGATATTAGATGTCCTCCTTCGTGTGTCTGAACTACGGACCAAAATAACGAATCATTTTATTATCCATGACACTTAATTAAACAAATCGACTGCACTGTCTTTCAGCTCCAGATAATGCGATGAAAAACTAAAACTTGTGTGAAGAATATAGAATTTGACCCGTGATTTAAGGTGGCACTACGAAAAGTAAAAGTCTCTCTTTTCAAAAGGTTTAGCGGACTAAAAAACGGAGCTGGGATACTAATTCTACGGCCCGAGGAGAAGGTGCGTTTAACCCGATGTTACGGTTATGGTTAGTCGTGTTAATTTGTAGCCTAACCAAATGACAGGGCCGAACCAGTGATTCGAAAGTAATGATTATCCCTGGCTCGGAGGACAACTGGATTCACGTTAATGATGCGGAGATTAGAGATTCGATGACGCCTAACTCACGGATCAACGTGCATCGAAAGACGAATTCGAATGAATTTCTCGAAGATACTCGTGTGACAAACAAGAGTGAAATAATATTTTGGAATAACAAAGACGAGGACGGTATCATGAGAGGAAAGACGCTTCAGGCAGGTAGAAGTATGGGTCGAGAAGGAACGAAGTCGAGACCAGCTCGAGATCCTTCGGAGAAAGCGAAAATGACTGCTTCACGTCGATGGAATCCTGCCTTTCTACGCTGGAAGGAGGAACGAGCGAATAAACGATACATCAGGATTATTCGGAGTCGGTCGCCAGCGTTGCCGACCCATTAAACACTGGCAGACCGTGCGTCACAGTTATCCCCGAAGTCGTCGATGAAACGGGACTCCGGGAATACCTGTAGGATCCTAGAGTGGAGATGAAGCGGCTGTGAAGAAATTTATAGCCGCTAAGAGACAGGGTGTAATCATACGCGTCACCCCGTCAACTCTGTAACCGTGATTTATCGTGAGAATTTTCAAAGACGTCCGAGAATGTCTACGATGCTCTATAAACGGATACCACGAATTCCATTCTATTTGTCTGTTTTCCGGTATTCATCTCGTTTAATAACGATCAATTTTTTAACAGTTTATCAGCAAATGTAATTCGTCCTATTAATCGAATCGTTCATAGACGCGATAGTCACGAGCTGATAATTGAATCCGGAGGGAAAGTCCATGGCAGACACACGAAAGCGACGATTCGAATTCATTGAAGCGCTCGAACCGCATCATGAATTATTCCGCCCCTGAAACTTTAATCACGGCCGATTCCGTGTTCTGAGGAGAGCAATCGTCGCATCTGGAAACGGAGCACGAGTCGGGCCGAGCGGGGGATTCGTTAAGTGGCATCAAGTGAGACGTCTCTTTTGAACGATCGCTCTGCGGCTAAATTGCGGGTTAACTTCGGGGTTCGCGTGTTAGCGACAGTCATGCCACGCGGTCGAGTCGTGTGTAGCAGATGAAACCCGGAGTGAATGAGATAGAAAGATCGGAGGGAAGGAGAGTCAGGAATCGAGGATGGCCGAATTGGAGGAGAGGTGGATGATTCGACGACCGTTTTGTTCATCTTTGTCGCCGTCTTAGCCGGAGACGAAAAGTCAGGACCCGAAGTCTGATACGTTCCGCGCGAACGCGTCTCTCACTACGGTCCTGGTTTATTTTTACAGACTATCACACGCTCGACGATTGTAAATTGGAATGTAATTCGAGCAGCGCGTCCATGGATCTCTCATCGGTATCGGGTCCCCCGCTGTCCGCCACTGATTCATCTGTGTTAACGAGTGTCGTGCTTCCAGTTTCAACGGATGGTTCGTTGAACTTTTTCGCTGGCCAATCGCACGGATATTCTCAATTACAATTCTGCTCTCTTTTTATGAGTCAGCCTCATGCATCGTGTTACTCCATTCGGTAGTCTGTCATCGGTTTTGTAATTCGTTTGGAATCTCGCTTGGCTGAGGGTTACTTGACCCGTTCGTTAATCTTCGACCAGCATCGTGCGAAAATAAAACGCAACATATAAGTGTCTTTTCAGTTCTTACGATTGCTTGCTATCAACTGTATGTTAAATGTATATGTGAATTAAACGTGGATAAAACGTCCTGAGGATCGGTATAGATAAATATCTAAAAGGGCATAACGTAACGGCAGGATCCATCAACCACAGAAAACATAGACGAGGTTATAGGCCGGATATAGATACATTCCCAAAAACCTCATCGTATCGAAGTTGCGTCCTCGATATAAATAAATCAATATAACCTACTTCCACTCTGAGACACCGCCCTCTTTCTCCGTAAGGAAGTGACGTATGAGAATCGCATCCTCTTGAAACGAGGGTTGAGGAGGCCACCCTGTTATTTCACAGTTAGGCTGGCCCCACCCCAGCTTGCGCCACCTTCAACCTTCTTCCACGCTGGCATCTTCTCTATCCGAGACCGAGCTTCGTCCCTAGTCTTGCTTCCAGGCGTGCACGAGTCCCTCGGGAAGCTTTTGTCCTCGAGCTGTAAGCGACTTCCTGACAGGCCAAGTTTGCACCTGCTCTCCTCTTGCCGCCGCCTGTAACTCTCCTCGCCCGTTTCTCTTTATTCTTCTCTTTCACTTTCGGTCTTTCTCTTCTCGTGACCATGTTCCTCTACATTTTTCTCCTTCTTCCGGTAACTTCAATCTAACCTTAATGTCAGCCCATACCACCCACCAACGTGCTACCAGCACGGAATTTATTCGGAATAGGTATCCTCGATCTTCCTCGTCCGTACTTTCGAGACTCTTCGTTTAAGGATAATCCATAGATGAATCGATGAATATATCGAGATAAAAATTATTTTTCAATAATTCGTCGTGTTAACATTGTGACAACTTTACATCTGTTGAGGCGCATCCAACCTCGGAAGACACTTTCAACGGAGAAACTTTAGTTCTAAGTCTTTAATATTAGATATATTCAATTGCTAATTACAAAGAACTTTATTCCTTTCGTATTCATAAATAGATTGAAAATTTCATAACAATTCAACTACTTGACCAGGAAGTACACCTGTACTATATGTAGCGCCAAATTGAATGAATCTATAATCCTCGTGTCCCTTCTTCCCACTAGACGCAATGAACTTTTCATTTACCACGTGTCACCGATAGCACTATGATAAATTACGTAGAGTAGTTAGTATCTTTTCTCTAACCATTAAGTATCTTCGAATAAATCAGAGTGAAGGGAAAGAAGACGAAAGAACATACACGATAACTCCTAATCCAGCAGGCTTCCGCCGTTATCGAGTTGTTCTTCGTATAGAATGGAAGATCACCGCGATAAAGCGATCAGAATTTTCCACGACGCCAGAGGCGAACCACGGCTTGTATTTTCCGTTTCGCGTAGTCGGTGTCTTTCTCTCCCGGGGGGAGGTGGCAGAACTGGAGGCGGAGGAGGTGGAGAAACAGAGAGAGAGAGAAAGAGGAGAGGGACGTTCGCAGATGTTCGAGACGCCGGGTGATTAATGACGCCCGATAAACGTAATTTGTTGCGGGGCCGCGGACTCGTCTTCTCTCGGCTCGTCTTTCGAATTCAAATTGATAAACAGGACGCAGTTTGTAATGGCCGGTGGGTTGCGCTACTACGAGACGGCTGGCTGTCGGACAAGCCGGACGACTTCACTGACCGGCCAGTATAGTAATTAATTTTAAGCAGCATGCTGTGCGATTTTCACTATCTCGACGCTACCGCTCTTCGTCTCCGACGTTCTCCACCTGACCGTGACAAACACACCCTCGCCACATCCGGACGGACGATTACCCTTCGCGCTTCCTTCTTTCTAACGCGCGCGATTCCCAGTCACCTGCTAATTCAATTACTTGAAACGATCCACGAATGCCGCATAATATCCGAAAACTATCCTAGCGGTAGGTTTTGCTTATTGGTTTTTCGTGAATGACTGCTGTTTCAAACTCCGAATTCCTGTTTTTCGCTAGTTGGTTACTGAAAGACTAAGTCCACATTCTCTTCCAAACTTGTATACTGCCCTCCTTAGTTAAAATGTCTTACTTAGTGTCTTCTCATTTTTAAGATATTTCATTTTGAAATATTCATATATTTATATATATAGCATTTTGAAATGAGATATTTTATATTGAAATATCTCATTTTGAAATATTTCAAGTTCCCCGTGTTTTTTAATTTTTAAAACATGAATAAATAAAAAAAAAAAAATGAAAAAGAACAAAGACAACACAAAGCAGGTATAAAACATTAGCCTAGTAGAAAGTGACGGAATGCTAGATAGGATATTCTAACTACAAAGAATGATATAGATCTCTTCTAGACTCTAATACATCAGATCTGTGTTCAATTAACGATAAGTACTATCTGTATATTATGAGTTAACTATGAAGAGAATACTGAATTAACTATAGGCATTCTTCTTTATAAATCTGCGTTATTAAAATAATATTATATGATTAAAATATTATATTATTAATAAAACCATTTTCTAACAATATACTAACAAAGTTCGTATGTAATCATAAAAGAATAATTTGATGAGTCTCCTTAGAACAATTCACAACACTTTGATATTCTCTCAAGACTATCAAGATGGACAATCGTCATAAAGGGATGGTATAAACGGACGGTGACACGAAAACGAAACAAGTTTGATAGGGATGCGATAGCGTGACACGCGCGCCGAATCGAATGGACGTTATTAAGAAGAATAAAGATAAGCTGAGGAGAAGTGGGACCGGGATAGAAAACGCGCGTTTCAGATCACGGAGAACACGTAGGCGCGTACAGATCGGGGTCTCGTACGTAGGCGCGGCTGACAAACGCAGCTACGGGCCACGGTGTGTCGCGCGAACGCGCGATTACCATTAAACGCGTAATGGAAACGGGTCCGAAGGAACCTGGTCACCGGAGATAACATCGAACAAAGGTGTTAACGTAACTCAACGGAGACAGGTGAGAGCACCGAGCTGCGGTGTTGCGCGCGGCCACTCGCGAACACACTCCGCTTCCGCGACTTCCTCCATAAAACGCAAATCCACAATTAACACTCTTTCCTTCCAGGACGCTTGAATTTACGTTGCCACTTAGCGCGGTCGTCGCGTTCCCCGTCACCCTTTGCCAGCCGATTCGAACAGCCGTAAGCTGAATTTTTAAACACCATGGAACGGTCTCAAACGGAAATAAAAGCACCTTGCGAAACGTGGTTTATTAGTTCCTTTAAATAGTGCTCCGATCAGTTTACAGCGTTGAATCGATTATCGTTATTCGCTATGGCTGTTATATGTCATGGGAAAAGTTTCCAGATCGATACAGAAACGAAGACAGACGAAGCATTTCGTTGAGAGAAATACGTCAGCAGACATAATAAACCGAAAGTCCGTGGAATTTGAAGAAGAAACGCTGATCTTAAAATAGGGAACGTAATAAGGAGCGTAATAATAGGCTATCCCTGACGAAAGCATAGATCCATTTTTAGGATTCGCTCCTGGGAGTACACAAATAGAAGAAGCCTGGAATTTGTTGGGAAAATTTCCACGGAGCGCTTCGTCATGCCTCGCGAAGGTGTCCCTTGCGTTTCAAAATACATACGTATATTCATTCTTCGGACCTCGAAATTCGGCTATTTTTACGTTCTCCGCGGAGACCTATCTTGACCGTGTCTATTCCGAATTCGCGAGACGAGAAGAAGATCGAAGTCGAATTCGCTAGCCTCCATTGAAACAACAAACGAAAGGGTGAATTATCGTCGCGTCGACGGAAGAAAACAGGTCGAGGGAAATTCTCGACGGATCCTCGTCGGCCTTCCCTATCCGTATTCACGTCCGATTGTTCGAGTTATAAACGCAGCCCGCAGCGGAGGCCGTTTGATCGATGGCAGCCAAAAGCCAGTCGCGGCGTGGAGCGGTAGGGCGGTGGAGGGAGAGAGGGATGAATACGGAGTAGCAGAGAACACAAGGGAGGAGGATAGAAAGAGAATGAGATAGGAGGAGAAGACCGAAAGGGACGGAAGGGAAATGGAGAACGTGGGGCCGAACGGAACACAGAAGGTAGAGGCGAGGTAGTAGTAGGTGGTTGGGCGGTCCGAGGTGGTCAGGAATCACGGAGTGATGTCAGCCCGTGACTCGTGACACGCGCTGGTTTAATTAGCGCTACAATGCCGAATCTGTGTGCATGTGCAGCCAGAAGGTGGAAACGCAGCGAGAGAAAGAGGAGGCCGAGAGGGAGGAGGTGGAAGAGGTCGGAAATCGGACGATGGAGGACGCAAAGCCCGAGCAAACCGCACCACCCGTGTGCCCTGTTCCCGACTACGATTCTCTCCTCTCTTTCTGGCACTCTGCCTGCCGACCTACGACCCGCCCCCGGGACCCCGGGACCACGTTCTCCGAATTACCGGTCCCGTCGCTGCAACAGCGGTGCACTTAGCGTAAATTCAGGGCGAATCGACGGCGCTTGACGTCCCCTTTCCCAGACCCCTCAATTTCCTCCCTCTCCGGACCGCGCTCCTTCTCCACTCGGTGCACCGGTTCGCGTCTATATCTCGTGTATATACCGATCGTCGAGACGCTTTCCTCTTGCTTTTGCTCTGGAATTAATGTTACGTGGAAACGGAGCGGGAGAATTTGCGATGGACGCGAGAGTAGCCTCGATACTTTTAAAATGAAACGCTCTTATGCCTGCTTGTTCTTAGGAAAGATTTCATTTTCTTCTCTCTAAAGCATATATTGATCACTCGTTCGACTGTTCGATTTGCACTATTTGGTAGAAGAGGAGAGACAAAGATGAAAAAGAAAAAAAGAACCTTTAAGAGAAACGGGATATTGATTTTTATTATTTTTTCCAGTTAGTTGGTTGACGTTAAAAAATCTTTATCGTGACGTAATCATGTATCCAAACAAATTTCGAGTGCAAAAACTAATTCACGATAGGCGAGAGATAGGAAGAATCTTTCCTTGAGCGCATGGACAAGCTCGAAAGCTGACGTGCTCGCGCGTATAGCAAAGCATATGTCCTCGACCAGCGCGACACACGGCCGAGATAGGAGAGATTTAAAATGTTGCGGCAGGTCGGGAGGACTAAATGATGATAAACTATCTCACTGGTCCCGGTAGACTGACCCTGCACGCTGACTTGAATTACAGCCAAAAAACAAAACTACTCGCCGCTCGACGTGCACGGGCGAACAACTAAAACACGTCAACTCTGCTCTGACCAAGACGCAAAACCCTGGATCACTGGATTTTCCAGTTACTTAGCTATCATAAATTATACAATTTTGATCGAAAAATCGGGACATCTTCGTACAATTATTTGTAAATATGAACGTTCCTATATCTTTCACTCGCGCTGGCTATGAGAGATATTTGTACATATTTTCATTTTCCTTAGCTTCTTTAACTTTCCTTCCTTAACGAAGAATTTTTTTATCATCCGTTACATGTCATTGTCATAATCATATGTGAGTATTACTAGGTGATATGAGATTTAATATATGTACTTGGATATATACACATACCAATTAATTGGTATATGAACGTTACAATAAATACAATACTCCGTAAATACTTTTTGTAATCACTGTAATTCGGAGAAACACGATTTAAATTCGAAAGTGTAATTTAAAATTCGTGATATAAATAAAACAAAAAGAAAGACGAATTATGTAAGGAATAAAAGTAGATCGACATTTGTACATTACGCAACACGGTTGGAGGTCAAATCTGAAATTACAAATAAATCGCATATACACATCCAGTGCCTTACGCTCTGAACGAATTTTCTTCGTCAAACCATTACGTTCCCTTGTGAAACCAACGGTATCTTCGATCTCCGCTAACGATCGTCCGAAGTAACGCACAGAAAAGCTCCATTTGCAACTGACTCGACTTATCAGCGGCCACCTTGGTACGCGGTCAATCCGTCGCCATTAAACCCCCAGCCACGCGATTATGGTCGTTACTTTTCTCCCGGTGTATGCTCGCTTGAATTCGCCCCGTTGCCTTCCCTTTCCGGCCCTGCCACGTCCTCTCCCCACCACCACTCCCCGCTTCCCACCCTCCGCCCCTCACCCTCTTTCTGCCGAATTATTAATTCCCTCGTTAAAATCCGACCCGCGGCGTCGCCACGGTTTGTTATTTACGAACGAAAATTGTAAATACAAGGCGGAAGGGGGAGGCGAGGTAGACGTATCGACGCGCGACCATTCCCGTGGCCGCGAGCAATTAATAATCGCATCGGAGCTAATTAAATCCGGAAAACATGCAAATGCACTGTGTTTATATTTCAAAGGGACGACCAATCGGCCGCGCAGCGGCGCAACGATGACGAAGAGCCGCTCAAAAGGGGGGGGGGGGTGGATTATGGGTACAGAATGGTAGGGACGAGACCGCCCAAGGGATTCGATTACGAATTGCCCATAAAAATACATAAAACACGATTATGCTCTATTAGTTGCGTTTTTACGAGCTCGTCGAGCGTCGATATTTATCCGATCGGCAAAATGTCATTGTAGAAACGTCGTACGTTTATCGTAAAATTTTGACTTGCTACGTGCTATGTTCCATGAATGGCGTGTTTACGTATATACTTACATTGCGTTACATGCAGATAACAGCTATCTGTGAAAGTTGTCTCATCCCGACTGTCAGCCTAACTGTCCGCAAGTTCTTCGTGATTGTCGGTTAATTAACTGGTGGCTATCAACGACATTACGCACTAATTATTCAGATAATTAACGAATTTTTCACAGTTCTACACGTAATGCAACCCAATCGCGCCTTGCCTGTGCTGCCAACTAGCGTGGCTTAGGGTAACTACTCGCTGATCCAGTCGAAGCGCCGCATATCAGCAGCTGTCTGAACTAACGCGGCTCACTTGCGTTATTCGTTGCCAGCGATTACGTATACAAGGAATACGTGTTCAACTCGCTAAATTAATTGAAATTTATGAATACTTGGGTACAAATGGTAAAAGAAGGTTGAGGAATTGTAACAATATCGCGGGTAAGCTACTGATTTTTTCTTTTTGAATTAATGCATTATTGAACGCGGCAATTAACTTGAAAAAATCGAATAAACGGTATGTGTATTGAATTCTTTTTATATTTCCTATATTCAATCATGTTGACAATAGAACGGTGTGCTGTATGGTAAGCAGGCAAGAAGTAAAGGAGTTGGCTATGAATAAGAAGGAATATTAAAAGAACTCCATAAAAACATTTTCTTCGATTGTTGAATAAATAAAAGCTTTTTTCAATGGCGACAAATATACTAATAAATATTTAACGAGAACCAAACAAACTTAACCTTAGAAACCTATTCCGGCATAATCAAAAGAATTCTGTAAAATGCGACATAATTTCCATTTCTATTTCTAGGCTCTATGCGGATACGGAAAGGATAAAATTCTGATGTCGTTCAGTTTCATTCAGTAAACTTAGAAACTTTTGATCATTATATGATACCTATCAATTCCAATCCTTCAACAAGTTTCCTAGTAATCTTCCGCCATTTTTTCACTTTAAATTTGGTGATTTCATATCAAAAGTTATATGCGACATATAGTGAAAATAACAGCGTTTCGCGCGGACGGCGACCGAAACATCAAAGAAAAAGAAAAAGAAAGACTACCATTGGAAGTAGTACGGTACGACGGCCATAAAAAGTGTATATCGAGGCGGGTGCATAAGGTGCATGCACGTACGCGAGGTATTACCTACGAAGTGTACCGTGTATTGGCAGGTAAGCAGTATAATCTGTAGGGAGGGTAAATACGTAGCCACGCAGACGGGAAGAGAGGAAAAGGGAGAAATAGAGGGAGAAGTGGGTGCACTTGGACGGACATGGCGGCACAGCGGCGAATCAAACGATATCGGGCTTCTGGATTAATTTATGCACCGTGGCTTGTTAAAACGCGAGACACAAAGGCCTCGCCGACGCTGCATTCTTACGGCTCGGCTTAGGCCCAGACGCCAATCAATTCGCCTCGCCTCTGCTTTCGTGCATTTATTCGCGCGTAATAACGTTTAAGCCCCAACGAAATAAAATTACGTCAGCTCGAGCCATTTCTTTGTCGTAGCATAATGAAAATAGATCTTAATATTAATAGATCGTGGCAGCTAATCGTTCGAGAATTCTCCAACATTTTAACCATCGATTATAGCAAATACATGTAAAGAAATTCTGTATATAATTACTACATCTATTACACGGCTTATATTTTTTACATTTGTCAGAAAATTGGAACTAACAGAAACAGCTCTCCTACACGAACCTCCTTCTGTGTCTCGGGTTGTCACCGGGATAGAAAATAGATCGTGCTCCGTAATGGTTGCCGGATTATTTTACCAGTTGGAATTCGACGATTTTTAACTACCACCAACGAGGAGCAAGTTTTTCGCCGGGTAGCGCGGGCGAAGAAAACCTCGAAGGCTATTTATTTCCGACAGGCCGCCAGTACAAATAGTATGGACACTTTATCAATGTTCCGTGTCGCTATCTTCGGTCCTGATCGTGGCGCGCCGGAACTCACAAGGATCCCTCCACGTCCGTTTTCCCCGATCTAAAAAGTGCCGCGGGATTTTTAACGATAGCCGTTCTTTCGTGAACGTTGTTAAGCGGGGGTGGAAAGAATTTAGCTCAGCCCGCGTATCTTTGCCGGCATTAATTACTTTCGTGGCAGAAAGGATCCGGGGTGATATCACGCCGGTGCAACGACGATACTGACTGCAACTCCCTCGCCACCCTCCCACATCCTGTTCCCCATTCTACCAACCTCTACCCAACCAGTCTTCTTTCAGCCCGATTTCTCCGTTTCTCTCCGGACCGGGATGCAATTTACCGAATTGTTTTTAAATCCCTCGGGCGGCACGACGGCGGAAAAGAAGGAAAGCGCAGCGGAGAAAAAAGAAACAAGAGGAGAGAGAAGAAGGAAAAGGCGGGTAGGAAACGGAGCAGGGGGAGGTTGTGGCGGAGGTGGAGGAACGAGGTTGGCGGCAGCCATGGCGTCAGCTGTTTTGTCCCGGAGGCGCGTCCCCCGCTTTCTTTATGTTTCTTTGCCCGGAAGCCCCGTTCCGATATCGTCCCCGATACACCGCTTGCGCCCGTTCTCCGCGCTCGAATACCTATACGAACGCATCGGTGTACTTTACGTCCGAACATGAAGAAACGTGAATAGCTCGCCGGCGTGTTCCTTTTCTTTCGAGGCAGAAAATCGTATAGACTGATTTTTCCAGATGAATACCGCTAAAAATACACCATAAAGTATCTTAACTACTCTATGATCAGCTATTTCTGGTTAATAAATTTTATAGAACAATGGAATGGATGGAAAGTTATATGAAGATATTACCGCGAAACAGTTAGATCCAGCAGTTTCTATTATTACGCCTCGCGACATTTGGGACATCAGAAGATACGTATGGTGGAACAAAAAGAAAAATTCCTTAGGAATTACATGGTCTCGATAGACGGATGTCTCTTGGACACGCATGCACAAGTCCGTCACGTGACTGACACAGTGCGTTAAGTGTCGCGTTGGCTATCAGCGAAGCAACACGACAGGTGCGCGTCGATAACGGTGCCGACAATAATTGCAAATCGTAGCCGGTCACCGTGCCCCGTCGTGTCGATCAAGATTCGAATAATATGTTCGGCTAACGCGGCAACGTTTCCATTACATAACGGACGATAAACGGTCGCGTTAAGCGCAACCATCCCTTCTCACGTAGATGCCCGAACGATCGTACATTCAGACTCCTGAATATGCCACTGAAGTCGATGAATCGCAGACATAGGGGGGCTACGCGACATGGAATCTAACTGTAAACGTTAATTACGAATTAATTTCATTTTTACGATATCCTCGATGATTTAACGCAACAATAACGTATCTATTTATTTTATATTTCCAGACAAATCCTTGACTAGAGTCGAAGATTTTTCTTCGAGTCGCTTTAAAAACCTAGATCGCGTTTAAAACGCGAAAACACCATTCTTAAGCTGGAAAACGTCGGATCATCGTCGAGCTAGCTAGCGTTTCGAAGGGTGGAGACGTGGCAAGGGGAAGACGAAGAGGGGCAGGTCGGGTAACAGTAACGACGTCGACAGGGTTGCGCGGAGGGAAACTCCCGTTGGAGTCTCCTCCGGCAGCGAAGAGGGATGGAAACGGGAATACGATTGGTTTGTGAGGGTCGCCATTCACGGGGGTCGCCGGTGCCGTTTGGAGTCTGCGCTCTTCCTTGATCCTGAGAGAAGCATTTCGCTCGTTTCAGCCGAGAGACACGAAAGGAAAGTGGTCGAGGGAAACACGGAGGGGGTGGAAGATTCTCTCTTCGACGAGATCCATAGAGCATAGCGGCTGGAAAGAGAGAAGGCCAAGTACGAGAACAAGAGTGAAAAAAAGAAAATGATAGAAAAGGAGCCAGAATGCTCTCTTGAAAGACCAACCGGCGCGTTTTGACGGACGTCGCGACGCCCTACGTCACCTTTATCGCCGACGCCCTTCTCTATCACCTTATTTCTTCTCGTATCTCCTAAATAGCAAAAAGAAGCGACACCGTTCTTTTTCTGCCTCTTGGATAAGAGTAAAGCTTCGATTCTTTTCTCCCACTAACGTTTCCTACGAATCAGGTTAAGTATAAAAATGAAAGAAACGGCATGTGTACACAGGGAGAGAAGCTGAAGCTCCCGACTCTTCGACATTTGAGATACTCTGCTGCCAAGAATTACGATCACAATATCAAGAACGATGTACGAATTTTTTTACCGCTCGTTATTTTAGGCGCACGGACTTCCCGTAGGTCGGTCTTGTTTTCTGCAGAGGGTCAACGCCGCACCGTGACGCTATACTTAAGATATTATTTATGACGCCGTTTCGCCGCTAACGTTTCAGTTGGGCAAGGTCGGCAACGATAGTCAATACGTGATATGTTTATGACGATACGAATCGACGCGAACATTATCGGACGTTGATTAAAAACGGAACTAAGAAAATTCTTCGTGAAAATCTTCGACAGGGATATTTTTGAAAATCGATGATATCTCGAGGTAATTGAAAAATAACGTTTTTCGAGTGAAAGAACAAGAAGAAAAGAATATAAAGAAGCCGTGTTTCCGTTTCTATTTATGGCCTGACGAAATTACGGAGCAGTTTCCCTCGCACGACACGGACGGGAGAAAAAAGGGGAAAGAAGAATCACGAAGCAGAAATTATATGCAGACACGAGTTGACTGCTCGAGGCCCTCGTTTAATTAACCATCGCTCTCGCTCCACCCTTCGTAGCCTGCAACAAAGAGGACGACGAATCTGGAGGCCGAGCCGACGGAACTCTCACGGGGTACCACGCGATTCGGCTGGTCGAAAACAAGCAGGAATTATTTCGAGTTGGTCACGTGATCGTATCGACTTCAGCATTGTTTTCGCGTGGCCTGCAATTACAGGCCGGGAGTTACGAGGCAGCGGGTGGCAAGCTGGCCCCCGTCGGCTCCGAGCGAGACAAGAACGCGAGGAGGAGGGACCAAGAGGCGACAGGTGGGGTGGAAAAGGCGGAGGTAACCGCCTGGCTGTGTATTTAAATTTAAATATAATGCAAATCGACTGAGATAAGATGAATAATAATTGTAACAGCAAGGGAGGGGTGTCTTGGAGGCAATGGTACGAAGAAAGAAGGTTCGTCCTCGATAAGACAACGTCTACGTTCGAGGCAATCTCGCAATTATCAGAGTGCTTGCTACCAGTATCGACATGCAGATGAATTTTCATTTTCTGTAGATAGTCGGCGAACGACACCTGAGTGTACACGATGTCGCGTACGACCCTATATTTTTCCTAGGATTTAATAATGAATCTCTCTCGGTCGTGTTTTATTCTGTGTTCATTGATCGACTCGACTCGCATTTATCATTCATCGTGTTTTCTACGGAGTTTCCCTATATAGCCATCATTAGACGCAGTTGGCTTTCTTCGCAGCACAACACACCGTCCTGGTATAACGTTACAATGTAACGTCGATTGGCTCCGGGCGAAGTTTCACCGCAAAGTTGCGACAGTAATGAACAATCGATACGCTCGAGGGGAGGCTAACTATAAACAGGTGGCAAGAATTGGAACAGGGCTCAAAGTTTAATGCGCGGTGTAACTCCGCGAGCGAACAGTCTGACAGTTTTGACGAACTTGCGCGACTATGTTCCCGGAGAGTTGCAGGCGGACGATGTGTCCTGATACGCGAAGGAAAAGTTCCAACGTGGAAGAACCCTGCAGCATGGAAAACTTTCATGGCAACTGCTCGTGTGTTTATCGAGGTTCCTCGAAACCAAGATTTCCGAAAGCGATTGTGAAGTTAGCTGATGGATAATTCGCGATATACGAACTACCAAAAAAAAAAAAAGAAGAAAATGACGTCCTATATATTATCGATAGAGAGGACAGACCAACTCCGAAATTAGATTAGCGAGTGTCACCACCGCGTAATAAGTCGCCTCGTAGTCTCCTAGCAGTAGCGACAAGTTTCTATGATCTAATCGAACAGAATTAAAAATAATGCGCATAAAAGCTCGTTACCGACATAATTAAAACATTAAGGTATCCCAATGCAAAATGCGACCACGGAAAGATAGAGAGCAGCCGATAATCGAATTAAAGACAGTTACGATTCCTCGAGCGCAATTCCCTACAAGGCACCAAATTAATTCTCCGATCGAGATTAAAATCTCCCCGTCGACGTTGCGTATCGAGCCGGTACGGTCTGCGTCGCTTCTTTCCCTCCGGTCAGAAAAACGAAGCCGCCGCTCGAAAAGCCGCATGCTCGCGGCACACGGGACGGGTTCGTTAAGTATCCACCTCGTGCACGTATGTACGCAGGTACTTACATACGTCGCTCACGCGAGAATGCGAACGAGGGTGGCTTCGTCGTGGTCGTGAGCCGCGTCGTGCTCGTGTTTGTCGATCGACTGAACATACTACACAGGCTCTCGAACGGTAGCGTGGTGTGTAGAGGGCCGACAAGCGGGTGCATCGAAGCGTTGGGTGCGCTCTCTAAAAACGTGCCTCGATATTATTCCGCCGCGGAATATCTCCATTCGACCCGGCGGCTCGACCGGCAAAAAAGTGAAATACGAAGAACGAGTAGGAGAGTAGGAGGAGTTGCGCCGGTGAACGAAAGAAAAACGAGCGGGAACGAGAAGAGAAAAGAGAGGCGGTCGAGCGCGCGCCGTCACGGGACCAGCGCAACAATGCAGCCCAGAGTGGACGGTAGATACGTAGATATCCGATTAATTCCCATTGAATGTCTTTATTGTATTTAATACCGCGAGTTGTGGGCCGAGGAACTCGGCAGCAAGAGGAACGACGAGAGAGACAGAGATGATAGAGCGTAGTGGTGCAGAATGCAAGCCAAGGAAGGACGAAGGAGAAGGAGATAAGACGAAGGTTGCGCGTTGGGTTCATATGAAGGCAGATATGGTACCGGCCATATACAATACACGTGACTGTGCACCGAATGCGCATGGTGTACGATTGCGTCGGCAGGTATCTCGCACACGTGAGGACGGTGCTCGTGTGCTGTGTCCGTCTTCTCGACAAGAAGGGACGCTCCCTCTCTGGAAAGTTACATGTATATTTATAATATAATCGCGGATACCGATCTCCGCGGAGAAACAAAAAACTCAACCCCAAGGACGTGCAAGGGGTAGAATAGGAATAGGAACGAAGAAACACAGCCGGAGCGTGGTCCCGACTTTTCTTTCTACGAGAAGGAGCAGGCTTCCTGCTCTTTTCCACGAGTTACTCGAGGCCCCGTTTTTGTCAGCTGGTGTCTGGACTAGGTGCGAAGTGGCTGCTTCCCGTCGCGAATTCCTTTCTGAAGCGGCTAGCATGTCAGACCTGTCGAGAGCGACGCGTTAATTAGTGCCGAGGCGAGCAGGTGAACGCCTGTTAGCGTTGCGGCTCGCGTGATTCTGCGCTATTTTTCACTGGCGCGCCGCGCTCGGACAAATTTTTATCGGCCATCGGGTGGATTCTGTTTCCCGACTGCACGGTTTTAGGTTCAAGCTCGATGTAACACGCGTAACCTTCCCTCGATCAACGATTTCTATCTGCATCGGCGAAATGTCTGGAATGTTTGGAAAGTCTAAGGACGATTCCAGTGTGTCGTTGGAGGATGAACGAGACCGAGGTGGCAGAAAATTTACGAAAATCAAATCTAGAGCAATATCGCGGGTACACGCGGACGCGAGAGGGCTGTTTTCGGACGTATATAGATTTCAGTCGGCTCGGGAGCAGCCGGTAAAGCGACGGAAAGAGAGAGAGAGAGAGACAGGCAGAGAGAGTTCAGGGTCGAGGCATACAGGTGGTCCATAACATAACAGTCACTGCGTTTTATCCGGCAGTAAACCGGCGGCAGGCGCTCCGGCTCTATGATTTAATACCCCAAACCCTTCCCTCTCCGCCGCTACCCGCGCATCCCTTACGACCGCCCCTTCCTCCGTTGACTACCGACGGCCCCTACCCCCGCTCGTCGTCTCCTCACGTTTCTCTATGCTTTCTCTCTCTCCGACCCCTCCTCTTCCAACATTGCACCCGCGTGCTTGCACTAACCCAGTGCCGCGGAATGGCATTATCAGCCGGATGCTCCTATGACCGTGCAAGGGTCAAACGAGGCCCGGGGAGAAAGGGTTTGAAGGACGCATTAATTTCGTGGCCGACACAGTCGTGTCGGTGAAATCACGGGCGTGCGCTCGATTCACGATCATAAGAGAAATTTAATAATCGACAATAGGACAATGTGGAAAAGACACGACCAGCGTCGATGACGAAATTGCGCACGGTTCGCGTGGGCGACAAGAAATACGATGGAATTCGTGGGCAACGTTTGCGCCGAGGCGCGATTTAAACGCGATCGTTTCGCGATAAAACAATGGAAACAGATATAAACGAAGAGGGAGACAGGGAGCAGAGTGTATAAGCTAACAACGGGATTCCATCGAATACAGATCTCGTGACAGATTACGCATCGACGATAATCAGCATTCGTGACGAGTTACCACTCCCACGCTGTCCGACTTAATTACCCTATTAGTCCTACGCGTGTCAGGCGTACAAAAAAACGCCTGACATCGCTTTAGCACTGTGTGCCGGTGAATGGTTGTAAATCAAAAGGTGTACGCGATCGAAATATTCGATACGGGGAGTTGCAATTTCGAAGATCAACGAATCGTATCGATGTATCGCCGGAAATAAAGGGGACGCGAATAGTGAACGCATGAACTACAACGCAGCAACCGAGTGCCACAGTGACGTTCTCAAGTTGGTAAGCCGCATAACTCGAAGCTCGGCCGCCGCAGAAGCTCCGTAACTCTGTTAATTCATATCTAGAAAGTTGGCCGTCGCTCGGAAGAGAAACGACGGTGGAAGGAAGGGCTGTTCGACGGGGTTGTCGGTGGGCGGAAGACGGGGGTGGCAGAGGAGAGAGGCAGATGGGTGAGTGGTTGGGCCGACTAGGTGGGCGGAAAGAGGGAAAGAGAAGGCTGAGTTAGCCGACACGGCCGCCTGGGGGTGGTTGAAGGCAGAGGAAGTCGAAGGGAGGGGGTGTGGGGTTTGGTTTCCTTGCCTGGCATCGAGGAATCGATACGCTGGTGGGAGCTCAGCGCCACCAACGCCTCCGACGCCCTACGTCATTGCGCCTCGACGACCGAAGCCCCTCTTCCTTCGCGAGCTAAACTTTTGCACCTTGACTCACCTACGAGGACTCGTAGCAACATCTTGTGCATCTCCCTTTCTTCAGTTTCGTTCAAGAAATAGTTGTTTCGGGGAGGAAACGGAGGTTTCCTTAGAATTGCTACAAATAATTCAGGTAAACTGTGGCATGAATATCCATCAAAAGCTCGTGCAACGTGGTAAGAAGCACTAGGTATGCGAATTACAGTTGTGTAGGAGGTGCTTTAAAGCAGACGGTTCGTTATCAACGATCGATAAAACGAAGGATCAAGGTAGATAAGGGTTCAAAGTGAAAGGTGTAGAATAACGACTCGTAGAAATTCTATTGATATCATAGCGATCCGACTTACTTGATCCACGACGTAGCAGTGAAATTTTAGAACGCGCAAGATCCCGAAATTCTAATCATGCTTCTTTCAAAAGGATCTATTCTCGTTCTCGACGCAAAGTCTTGATTAATTCATTCGGCTTTATGCATTATTGGCGATGACGGAAGGTCGCGCGCAATGTAATCGCGTGCAATTTTAAAATGCATCGAGCTCGACGGATCTGTCCCTGATCCTGAGGTTCTTGGGATAGTTATTCGCTGGAAGAAAGTGGAATGGAAGCGAAAGTGGAGAGGGACGGGCTAAAGAGACATCGAAATGACACGGAGAGCTTAACTTCTGTCACTTCTCGATGTTAATGCTGCATCCATAAGCATGCTGAACGTCAGAAGGTTGGGAAAAGTTGATGTCCCCTGCGGATTTCGCGACCGCGTCTTTGCTTCTTATTCAAATCGAGCTTCCCTCTCTCTTTCTCTCTGTCTGGTTCACGATGTTTGTGTAAAAGCGCATTCAAACGATCCCGTTCGCCATGTACTTCTTTTTTTATTGATATTTTTTTGGTCCCTCGTTCGTTTTTTTAATCGGACATTAATGACGCGAAGATTAATGTTCAAAGCCCGCACGAACGCATAAACAGACCAGTTATTTATAACGCGATAGCCGAGCATTATAAATGGCGAATATATCCCGATACAGCTTAATCGGCGTTAAATAAATTCGAGATCAAAATCGATGCTTGTTGCTCAAAATTTGTTTTTCGTACCGGGCATAGCGCAACGAACCCGTATAATTGCCCGAAAGTACTGATTTATCGCGTCGACCGTACTGACAGGGTATCAGCGATTTATTTGCCTACTTTTATTGGATCGATCGCAATGTCTACCGTTAATTAGAAACTACTACATATTGTGGAATCGAGCCGCGTATTACCTATCGCGCACGCGAATCGACACACCGGCAATGCGTATTAATTAACGCGGCCGACGCACGATTTAATTTCGTTTCGCGGGTCCGCGAGCCCGGGATTAGCGGAAATTCGACGACACGAATTTCATCCCAGCCTCTGTTATGAACGAAAACCACGTCGACACGATAATTCGAGTAAAAAACCGTCCCCGAAAACCGTCCGAATTTGACGAAATTCGTTAGACTAATTATTCTCTGAAACGACAGCTGGCAAATTCGATCGTAGCAACTGCACTGTCGTTGATTCGAAGATGAAAATTCGTGGCGAAAGATCGAAGTTAACGACGACATTCGAGTTAATGTTCTCTGTTTGCTCGCAAGACTGACTTATAACGATCGATACGATCGAAAGAATGAAGATGAAAGAAGGTCGGATCGGTCTCGCGACAAGGGAAACGAAAAGGACGAGGTACAGTTTCTCTGCGCGGTTTAACCGAGTGCTGTAAAAATAATGGTGCACGCCGAACCGTTAGCTAAATGGCATGTAATAGCAAAAGTCGACTAGAGCAAGAAGCGCAGCCCACAATACGGTTCCCGTGGTCGTGACTGGTAAACAACGTCCAATCGCTAATTAATACCGTGTTTTCCGTCGTCATTTGCGACGTTCGACCAACTTGACATTACCCCGGTCACATCACGACTCTATTCTCGCTGCACCTCCTAATAACAAGCTTCGTCCCCGGCTACGAAACAACCAGGATCGAAGGAAACTTTTCAGAAGCGTAAACACACGTCATTACGTCTAACTGCTTGTTACGAATGAGCACAGACATCGTGGAAAACTTTAGGAGACCGGATTCCGCTTCACGCTTCCATGGCAAACAGACTCGTCGATCGATCCGATAAAACGGTTTCTGGTCGAATCGTTCATTCATCGACGGTCTTGTAACCGAATTAATAGGACGATCAACGCCTGCTAGTCTTCCGATTACTTCTCGTCGATGAATCATCCATCCCAGGGAAATGACTGCGGATTCGATCTAATGTTCCGGTTGCGTGACCCGCGATTTCATTATACAGCCACTCGAGCTCCTTTACGTCCTCGTCACTCATATCCCGTAACGGCAGTCTCGTGTTTCTCGTTTCTTAACGTCAAGCTTCACCTGTATGCGTTCTTACGCGTCCTTCTTAGCTACAATTGGTTGACCGAAGTCAACGTTAAACGTATTCGGTAGTTATATAAAACCCGCCCTTAGACGCAATGGAAACGAACCGACTCGCGATGAAACGATTGTTCGATTTTTCGCAATTCTGATAAAATCAGTCGCCTAAAACAATATGTACAACTATATAGAAAATTTTAAACTTCGCGATATCGTCTCGTTTCTACCAAAGAGAAATCTCTTCATAAACTCTTTCGCAAAATGGTCGTTTTAAGGAGTGGCTTAATCCTAGAACTTACGATAGTCGAGCACCAATCCCGTAGAATCGAGATTCCAACACTTACCTGAAACAGAACAGAAAAAACATGGGTTAGTAACAGAAAAACATAAAAATCTGCTGGGTAATTAGTCGCATCGTTTTAACTTTTATAATTCGTTCGGTCGCTAATGACGCGGCGTGTGCCGTTCTAGAATGAAAAGATCGATCGAAACGGAGGATCGATATTTCGCCGATACGACACGGAGTACGTTCGCTAGCCTGTGGGGTAGGTGAAACAGGGGTGGCAGTTTCCCCCAGCGCGTGCGGTCGCAGCGATTTCGCGCAAACACGCTTCCATCTACCTGCGCCAACTTGCACGCGTGTCGACGGTTGGCCGCGAGCGCGCGCGTGCTTGCTAGCGCGATCACGTTCGACTGTGTGCGTACAGTCGGCGACATACATCATCGTGCGACTAATTTCCGCGATAAATATTTTACGGACGGCCATTACGCGGGGGCCGCGTGTTCGTGCGATATAAACTATGGATGACTATGGCGGGGTGTAACGTCGACTGGCATAGAGGACCGAGAGGGGGTTACCGGGGGTGGAACCGAAAGGTTTGACGCCCGTAAAATTCGCGGGAACGCCATGATGCAATTCGGCCGCACCGTTTTACTCATTAAAATCTGTTTGTCCGCGAAATAGTGGAGCGTGATGCTTTCAACCCCCCGTGGTCGTACACCACCGGAGGACGGGTAAAACGCGCGCGAATAGTGGCGCACCCCTTCGACAAGAGCATCCCGCGGGAACAACGTTAACGCGATAGTCGTGTATCCTCTACGAAAAATTGCCTTTTCGCGAAGGGGCGTC
Organism: Bombus affinis; assembly: GCF_024516045.1. NCBI lineage: Eukaryota > Metazoa > Arthropoda > Insecta > Hymenoptera > Apidae > Bombus > Bombus affinis. Next base: position 2,259,636 of record NC_066354.1, on the reverse strand, counting down.
AATATCGAACTCTGAAAGCTTGCATATGCTCGCATCTTTTCGGCTGTAATGTCGGCTTAATGCGTTTCGCGAGCTACGCTTCTGAATCAAATATCGAATTCAAGCAAAAAATTGATGGATGGTTAGCATTAGCATATTTTGAGAATTTTATTATAAATATTTTAACCGTGTGCATATTTAATCGAACAACTGTCTAGTGGAAGATATATAAGTCAGTCTCTTTACCAACTGCTTCCCTAATTTATGAGTTACATCGATATTCTCCCACGACGCTTCAAACGGTGGGGTCACACGGGCAGAGGGTGTCTCCGTGTCAGGTGACATCACACGTAGCCATCAAAAGTCGTTTGAAGAAAAAAGAAAGTATCGTCAGTGTTCCACAAAGTTGTCGTTAGGTTTCCGCTTAAAAGGAGCCTCTATTCTCGGTAAGATTACCGCGACGAACGCATAGAGACTATTCTTCAGCTGTTCCATTCCTAGGGAAGCAGGTGGCGGTCTGTGTACGCATCTGACGCGTTTCATCTAACAAGAAGACGAAAAACGTGAACGCGAGGGCGTGGCGAGGACAGGCATTGTTGCGGCGCGTTCGTTGCTCGGTTTCACGAGGAACATTGATTCGATATGCGAGTAGTCTCTCCGACCGTTTACAATCGTCTCTCGTTGGTATTGTATCTCTCATTGTTCGCGGCCGTCGGAGCCGTAATGGCGTCGTTGCCGTTGCCACGCGGCCAGATTACGCGCCGCTAATTACGTGGCAACGCACTCGATGGTCGAGCAACATCTGCTTGAATCAAGGCTAACTGTTGATGCCGAACAATGCCTCTTAGAAACGTTGGCAACGTTAGCCGCTCGGCCAGATTGAATAAGATATGGTATTGTTAGGTCGCCAACGTTAAACGATGTAGCCCGGGCAACCGGTCGCGTTACACGGGCATTGTTTAAACGGCACCGCAGTTTTCTGGCACCTCGTTCCCCTCGACCTAACCGGGAGGCGATGCGCAAGGTATTTTGATTTATTTCATTGGTCAGTAAGCGTGCAGGTTATTCGAAGGTTCCGCTCGATAAATATTCATTACCGCAAAATTTCCCGATCCCAAAGTAATTGGACTTGAATTACACAGCTGCAGCGCATAAATTAGTGACCGGTCAAATAATAAATAACTAGAGCGTAATTTACATTTTCAAACGAACCAGTCCCGAACTTTTAATTAACATTTCCAACTGATTCGCCCGGGGAGCGGGAAACGGATTCGACGTCAGGATTACAACTGACACACCGTCGACCAACTTGTGAAACGCCGGTCTTCCCCAATGGCGTATGAAGACGTTAAACCCGTTGGTCGAGAAGGAAAAAATATCGTCGAACAAAAAGCGAGGAACTCGAGCCACGAGCGAGGCAAAGAAAAGGAATGCGTTTTCCGTTCCCATCGTAGGTACGCGGGGGAAAAAATTGCGCTCGCGCGAGGGAAAAGGACGGCGCCAGGAAGAAGCGCGCGCAATTGGATAAAACGGTAATTGAGTTCTTATCGCGCGCGTCGTGGGCAATTGGGCGGCAAAACTTCTTCCGCTGTTTCCTTTGTACAGCTCCTCGTGCAGCGACGATATTGCTAACGAGGTCGCGCGTTTGTCTCCACCTGCGTCACGCTGTTAATTACGCCCGAGACGCGAGTGGAATGCACCGCTGTTCGACGAACGAGGCGAACCGTGTAACTATACCGAAGTCGAATCACCTACGTTGCTCTAGAGAAAATTGTATGTTGCCATTTGTCCCTTAGCTCAACTCGTAACTTTGCCTCTGATCGATGATTAGTCTTTAATAAAATGGTACCAACGATCGAACGAAATTCCAATTTGACGCGAGGTAATCACGACATCCGGTCGGACGTAAAAAAGGCGGCGCCATTTCAGATCGCCATCGATCAACTTCCCACGGACAAATGACGATCGCGAGCGGCGACGAACAACGAGAACCAAGTGGAAGCGCGACGTTCACCCCCTTTGGTCTACGGACTCCGCCTCCCCGATTACTCCAATACGAACTCAACCGATCGGGAATCATTGCGGGAACAACTGAACTTGACTTGGAAACAGGAAACCAAGCGTGGATTCGTGTCACGGACGGACTCGGTCTGTGCCTGGCCGCAGTCAAGGAATAGTCCTCGAGGTCGCACAATGCGTGAAAGTTGATCTGTGTTGAGCGATCGCCGGGATGTCCTAACATAAACATTGTTTATTAGAATATTTTTGTCGCGTCATTGATGATCCAGGAAGAACTAGAGTAACAATCGAACAACCAGGAGAAATGTAAATAATTAAGACTAACGCTAAACCATAATTGGCTATATTAATTTGATTACGCACGCGCGGCTTATAATCCGTAGCGGTGCCTTTCTGCCTCGGCCTCGTGCTGTATTTATCGTGACGCTAATTTTAATTGATGCTGCTCGCTTATCCTTTACTAAGAAGGGTAATTAACGACGATCGAATAATTGTCGGTCGTATGTGTATCGTCTAAATTTAAGACATTAAACCGCGATGGACACCGTAGCACGCATAAAAAATCGGTCGACGACGTAATATATGCCGGTTGCCGCGCGATTACGAAGCAAAGAAACGAGTTCCGGTCGAGCTTGTCGATGGTTGGAATGTAACGAGGACGAACGACATTAAATATGGACTACGCCACGGGGGAAGAAGCCCCGGGCTCGCACCTGCGGGTGGCTTCTTTCCCCGGCTGGTTCGGTTGGTAAAGCAGGGATTACCCGTGCTAAGAGGCTGAACAGGGCTTCGCGCCTCATCGTCTGGAAAATGGCTTACTGCTTACATTTACCAACCGCCCTCAACCCCTCTGTCACCCATACGTGTGTACGTTGCACGCGTACGCAAATCGTCTCTCTGCTCGGCTATCTACGTGTCGCGTGTTAGTTTTCTCTAATGTCTATTTTGTCATTTGTTATGGAAACCGGTGCAAGAAGAATGTATAATAGACTCGTTATCTTGCATGTTAGATCATTTGATAATGAAGTAACGATTTATTTAAAGATAGAGGAGTCTAAACTACGGTCGTTAAATTTCTATATCCTAATCTCTTTCTCGTTTCGAACAAACAGATTTAGGGTGTCGTAAGCAAATTTTAGCATAATGCTGAACAAGAAATGATATTGGAAAATGGTCCAAAGCATATAGCCGTAAGCATATAGCTGTAAACTGACATGTAGGTTAACGTATTCGTTGCTTGCGTCAAAAAATCTTTTACAATAATCCACATACATATTATTATACTATGAGGATGGAAATAGATTTATTTGCGAGAACTATTTATTCGATTAGCGATAAACGTGTTGATGGATCAAGACGTAATTGAATTGTTATCATCAGTAGCCAGCAAATATTCGCATTTTGGTCAGAGTAGGGTAATTCGAAGGAGGCTGTAGTGAAACTATGTAGCATCGGCAGGAAGCGAAACGTTAGCAAGGAGCAGTCGCGACAGAGGGCAAGAGGAGTGATTTATGCATTCCAGGGTTTAAGGAAAGGGAAGACGGAACCACGGGGTGGATTGGATTTCCTATTCCCGTGGGAAGAGCCATCCAAGCCCCTCCTTAACTTCACTCGAGTTAGCTTCACCGTTGCCTTACCAGAAGGCAGTCCACTTACGGGCGTTCACGAATCCATGGATCTGCAAAATGCTCGCGGAACTACACACACAGAGCGTTTTGGATCGCCCCCTTCTCCCAACTTCTAAGAGAGGTAACCATTACTGTATGTGCTTCATAAAGCTCGGCCACTTCGCCACTCGAGTGGAGTGTCGCACCCCTTAAACTTTCCTACCGCCTCCTTTCCATGAAAATTTCGCTCCAACCATCTCCCATAAGCAAATTCGCTTGCACAATCGAGCGAGAAAATTAATTCGCCGACGATGCGTTCGCGATAATTCAACGTGACTCGCCTGAAAATTGGGACGCCTGACATCTTCGGAAGTGGCCGCGAATCTGACCGACAGAAATTACAAGGATATTAAAACACAAATGAGATTTTACCGAGAACGAAAGCTTTACGAATAGCCGCGATTAAATTTCTCATTCGTGAGGCCACATGCATAAGAATATTTCTCAGTAAATATACACGTGTACGATGAATGAATGTAAATGCTATCTAACTACAACGACAGGACCGAGAAGCAAGAGAGAAAAATATCGCAGATGAACGAGCACTTTGTTCGCTGTTTCTAGGCAAATGTGGTTACTAATATTTTGACAATTAGCCTTAGTTTCTCGCGAATAACAGAGGAAATACGACAAAAAAGACAAAAAGAAAAAAGATAAAATGACTGATTCAAATGTAGGAAAGGCTAAGGGAATTAAAGCGTTCGTTTTCAATACGGTGTATATAAAAACACGTATATTGTTGCATATATAAAGTCAGGAAGCTGGCATCCATGTAGTTTTTCAACGACTAGCCCTCCACGGTGATGATTGACCGGTATCACGCGACGCTACTCGCCACACCGATGTACTCGTTTGGAGGAGAAAAAGGTAGAAAACAGTTGATCCTCATGGGCGGATGCGATCAGTTGCCGTTTTCGTATTTCATCGTTGCAGGCTAAGCATAGAAAAGTATGGAACCACGCGAGCCAGAACCACAAGCTCAGCAAATGGCGGCCTTTGCTTTTTTGAGGGAACGAGACTGGTCCTGCACAAGGCGTCGATTGACTTTGTGCGACAGGAAGATCGAGATTAATATTCACCGGCCGGTGAAATTAAGCATTGCGACGGACACGTGTTCCTAGTGCTCGTGAAAGTCGAGAAACAAGCCGAGCGATCCGGCTCCACCCCCAGCTGATTCGAAGGTGTCGGGTGTCCTGAAATCTATATGACCTTCGTCAACCCACCCCTACACTCATTTTACTCGTATCGCGTTTCGCGTGTTCTCGACTCACGGCACGCTCGTGCTGGTTGCATTTTTTCACTCGAACCGAATGTCTCGCAATCCATTACGATTTTTAGTTTATGTAGCAGTTTCGCTAGTTGGCAACGGAGACACGCATTTTTAGGTAAATCATGGTATACTCATTTTTTGCTAAGTGTATACAGTATATATGGATACTCGAAACATTTGATTATTTTGCATATGTAACATCAAGACCGCCTTGCACATCAGAATTAATATTATTAATGAAATTCAAATAATTAAAACATAAGAAGAGAATGCGATTATCCTATTCACTTTGAAATTATAAAAGAGAAATCTACAAGCTCTAATTTGTAATTTGCCATTATCATTAATATTATTGGCAAATTATTGCGCAAGAGGTTTACTTTAAGTATGTTAGTTCCAAGAATCAGCAGCAGCCAGTTAATGAAGAAAAACGCAGCCGGTTAACGTCGTACTATTCTATTTACGTATTCTTTGAAACACTCAACTCGTCGAAACTGAAACATAGAAAGTGTCACAGGAAATGGAAGAATCATGGAACAGTCTACATAACGAACGACAGCGTCGACGGTCTTTTAATCACGAAGAGGGATCTTGCTGTTTTACGACCCGCGACACGGCCAATAGACTAGACTCGAGGGGAACTTTAGTCACAGGAAATCCCAGAAAGAAATCGCCATTACCTGAATATCACATAAACACGTCAAAATATCTTTTAAATACTAAGAAAGCGGAAGCTTGTATCATTCTAAGATTTAGTCAATGAAATTCAGTATTTCCAAGCAAATTCCAATGGAACTATCAATTTCTTTGACTACTGAAGACGGAAGCGGATTCGAAATCCATGACACGAACACAAACCCTTTTTGGACGCGGAGGCTGACGGGTTCATCATGCGGCTGGCGTAGGTGGATCGTGCAGGCTTCGCGATAATATGTAAATATTCCGTTATCTCCGTCGGCGCGGCCCTACGAAGTTTCCCAGTCGGGAGCGGCGATTATTCGAAGCGCGTAGTAACTCGTGCAATTACGCGGCTTACGACAAATCGATAGCTTTTAATTACGTTCCGGGGGATATTTACGAGCGGCGCTCGGCCGGAGCGCACCCCTGCGAATCTCCTTGCGTACCCTGGCGACCGATAGGCCAAGTCGCGCACGCAGAATTTGCGATTTTTCCCTGCTTTCTTCCTGCCTCTTCCTTCGACAATCGATCACCGTTGGCACGCAATCGGAAGATTCGACGAGGGATAGGAAATAGGATTCGCGAAACGATTTAGGGGTTGTCTTTAGCTTTGTGGAGGTCGCAGCCCTAAAAATTTTAATACTGGTTTGTGGTGTATCTAAAAGATATAGTAAATTATATACGCGCGATAAAAATGTTCAATTTTATTAATGCGAAGGCAATTTATGATTATTAAATAAAATACAAATATTCCCTTGCGAGTAAAGTAAATGAACGATGATTATCAATGTGCAGCGTATTTACTGATGCACAGTTCAGGACAAATTAAAAACATTTATAACAAGATTTTGCTCTATCTGTCAGATCAACCGCGACTTCCACAGGGTTAATGACGCTGATGAGAAGAGGAGGAAGCGATCAACAAGCTACGATGTTTTCGAAACCTTCTTCCCATTCTAGTCGCTCGTTATAAGCCACTTCGTGTCTGGCTATTAATAATTTGCTTATCTGATTTCGCTAACGTTGCGTGCCTTACTCAGACAGACTCATACCACTGGCATACAGCAGGTGCTTTTTACAACATATAGACTCCTTTTTTCTGTTAAATCTCTAACCTATTTATCTTATCTAAACATCTCTCTCTCTCTCTCTCTCTCTCTCTCTCTCTCTCTCTCTCTCTCTCTCTCTCTCTCTCTGATATCCCTTTTATTCTTCAAAACTTACCATCACTTTAGCCTGTTTCTCTCATTTTATCGCTGTTTCATTAAACATCTGGTAACCTATCTTCAACAGCCCACGATAACTCTCGTTTGTCAACACTAGTTACATTCACGATTAGATGACTCGGTAATTACGTCTGATCCACAAATTCATCTATCCTTATACTGGCTGCCATCGATTCCCTTTTATCGATAGGATCTCGGTTCGTTTGTTCGAGTAAAGACACCGGCATGATTACGATGCGTATACGCTTGCCGAGGGAGGAGGAGCAAAAGGAGCCGGAGATACGGTAGCGGAGTTCGTCATCGGAAGCTGCTCCTTTCTCCACAGAATTGCGGAGGAAGAAGAAGAAGCCAGGGAAAATGATTAGTTATTAAAATGCCGATAATTATATATAATTAAGTGGCTGGGAGTGTCCTACGCATACGTTTACCGCGGTTGCACGGGTAAACGTTACAGGAGCTTCTTTTTTTCTTCTCGTTCTCTTGCCCGTCTTGCTTCCATCTCCTTTCGTTCCTCGTTTCTCGTTCTTACTCTCTCGTGAAGGGCTCTCGATGGTTAGCCGGCCTTCTGGTAGGTGGTTGCCGCGAACTGCGAGAGCAACGAGGAGCAAAACCGGCGTGGTACCAAGAGAAAGAGAAAGAGAGCGGGGTACGCGCGCATTATAAAAAGCCCCTAATAACTGTTATCCACGATCTCGGTCGGCCAGCGGGAGTATCGAGGCTGAGCGTCGAGAGTAGAAGTCGCTACTCTAGTAGGCGGACCACGGTAGGTAATGGTTCTGACGATGAGTTAAAAAGAAGAGTCGCGCGCGATTCAGCAGCTCGTTGTCGCGCCACCTCGGCAACATACTCTCTTACCGGGTCATTACCGAAACACGAAGCTAAATGGTCAAACGTTGAACCCTGGTTATTTAGAGTATTATACTTCAGTTGTTGTAAGCGTACAATAAAGTTATTAAGAATTATTCTATGCTCTCTGAAGTTACATACGCAGTCACTGAGAAGAACTTAATTCGTGACACTCTCAAGTAATCTCGCTTTCTTTTTCTAAGGCTCATAACGATCAGAATCGAACAGATTTTCTTACAAATCCTTCGACCTGTCGTCGAAATCTTTAGATATTTAATAACTTAATCCTCAGATACAGGATTGAGGGAAATCCAAAATGCTATAAGATGAGAATAAAAATGGACAACGCGGACAGAAGAGGATCGCTAAAGGTTAAACGCGTGACTCTCTAACCATCGTGTAAGGTTAATGCACACCGTGGAACGAATTAGCGGTGCAAATCGGTGCCGTCTAAATCAGTAGCCGAGATCGGAATTAACGCCATATTTCACGGCCGGTCGGGATTATTCGCGGTACCGAGAGCGGCCACGGGTACGCACACCGAGAGGCGAGCTAGTTCCTCGATAAGTTCATTCGGTCGAACGGTTGATAAGCCACGTGGTCAGAATACATTATAGACGCGGTGTGTACATGTGTGTACGAGTGTGTGTATATGTCGCGTTGTGCGCGCTTACCTACGCCGCCACGATATCATTAAAGCAGACCAGTTCAGATGCCGTCGCGTCGTCTCGCTCTCATGATCCCGTCTCTTTATCGACGTATCCTTCTTTCAATTAAAGAAAGATTATTAAAAACCGTGATTTTCTATTCGATGCTTTTTCTCACGAAAGCTGTACAAATTTTATTCGAAGATTACAAAAGTGTGATAAATGTACATCTGGTAAAAACGATAAGACTGTCTTTTTACTTGGTTTTCAGATTAAATACGTATCTTCAATTTCTTGAATATCCCAAAGATATTGATATCATTGTAATACCAATTATACCCTTGATTTTCCACAAAACATCATGAATTTAAATCAAATAACTTGCTTCTCTTTTTAACTCTGTAAACACGCAAAAAATACTCCATTTTAACGGCCATGTAAAATAAAAATTAGAAAATTACCAAAACTGAATTTCTACTGCATTTCCAAGAAAGCTACCTAATCTGTAACACAACTAATCATGATGTTCAAAACTCAAATCTTCATAGAATTAGAATAAAATGAAACAAATTTTCTTAGAGTTTCGAAAATATTCTGCAATGATATTTGAGGAAATTTCACGGGGAATACCATCGAGGGAGCCCGAATGGCAGCCGATGCGAGCAGATGCAGTCGAATATGCAACGCACCCACGAATCCTGTGAATGGCGGGGCACCGAGGAACCGCGTCAATGAGCCGCAGCCATCAAACTGGTCAGGCACGTATCGCTACTACGTCGGGCCCCGGTGATTTACAACGTGTCACGCGACGAGAGTTCAACCGTGCAGGGTCAAACGAGGCTGGAGCTACACATCGACGTTCGTTTATGTCGCCCCGTCTCTCTTATCCCGACAATAACGAAATTATGCGTCGGAAGTGGCCTGAGCGAGACGAACCTCATCCTTGAACCTTGCACGACGAATTTTTATGTATACAATGCGAAAAGCCATGAAGAAGACCGTGACCCAATGAAATTATCTTCTTTGTGGGAGATCTCAGACATCCTTTCCCATTGAATTAAACAGTACGCCAAGACTTCAAGGTGCACGCGTTCTGCAACCACTGGAAAATGGCGTAGCGTTTAATTTCCACATTCTTGGAATCGCGCTTGTATAATGTATATTTGTTTCGTGCAGAAGGCATTAATCTAATATTTACACGCTTGCCGATTCCAATATAATTTTCTACAAGAGCAATGCAGTGTATAAACTTTACGTTTAAAAATGTCATCGCATGTAACATATTTGTCGTTATTTATTTGCCTGAAAAGAGTTGAAAGTAGGCACTTTTCGCATCTGATATCAAAAATCCAAACGATCTCGAGAATAAAGAAATTCATTATTTTCCATTCGTATGAAATCATTTGTATGATTGGATGAACTGTTTCAAGAAGTAAACTTCGATAGCTTGAAGATGCAACAAAGAAGATTATTGACAGACCAATATTAAATTTAGAAGATAGTCACGAGGTCTAGACTTCTATGGCCATAGTTTGAACGAAGAGAACGACAACACGCGAAAATCGAAGCGGGCAATGAGCCAGTGGCGGAATTAAAATCAGTCCAGCTGCTCGTTTCCCTTCACGGGCTTCTGCGCGTGACGCGTTTAATCCGATTCCGTGGAGAACATCGAACCGACTCGATAACTCAACGGCGTCCAGTTGAAACGCGATTATCAAACTTTTTCCGTTTCCTCCATCTTCGTGAACAAGAATGTACAATGTGTTTCTTCCATATTTAGATACAAAACGATAAAATAATTTTAAAATACATTTTCTGTATACCATGTGTATATTAACGCAATTTCCTTAGTCGGAGAAGAGTAAGCGTTTAAACAGAATTCCGAATTTTAATGAGAACTAAATTGCACTATTAAATTCGTCATCAGTTCTTTCCTAATGGTTGAATTTCCCGCGATCAGATCGGGAAAACCGATACAATGGTTAACGAAGTGTTGATCACTGAATAGATTAACGCAATTGACGAATACCAGGAACGATATAATACAGTTCAATCGATGCATAGGTAATAATTAGAATCAGCAGAATCTCACAATTGTATGACGCGGAGGGAATTCAATTTAAGCCAGTAATCCTGATTGTTCTTTTTTAGATGCTCCATTCTTGAACGCGGTGACATCATTCTGAGAATTGGGCAGCCTCGTATCAAGGACGGATAAGCAACACGGTTTTTTTCCACTAGCTTCTGTCACGGGTCGCGAATTCGGCTTGTTACGTTCTGACGGCCTTCGAGTCGCGCGACCGTGAAAAAAAGAATGGACTAGATTCGAGATGGTTGCGCTATACTCCCATAGCATGTACCGCTTTCGTTGTACGTTTGTTCAACGAACAAACCTGTCCAGTTTGTGTGGAATAAAAATTTAACAAATGAAACTAAAATCTCTGCAGAGCATAGTCGACATACAAGCGAAACTTAATCTTTAATTTTTATTTTTTCGCATACAAAGAAGAATGTTACTATTGCACAAAATGAATGATATAACCTTATAAATTTGAAGGAAGCCGGACAGCAAAATAACCGTAATGATAACATTTATCATGGACTTTTTACATAAGCGAAAAATTAAAAGATAACCAGTTGGCTATGCACGTGGAATTACACGCGGGGTTTGCAATTTCCAAGTCAATTTACAATAAAAAAAAAATCTTTTAGCTCGGCTTGAAGATAGATCTTCGATGAAGCGAGTCGAGGCATCTACCGCGAACAATCGATCGCCGATCTACTATACAGCTCAGTCAGCTAACCTTGAATCGCCATTAGTTTGAATAAACGCAGGACTCTGAAAGCGCTGAGCGATCATCCGCGAACCGTTCACCTACAACAAGCAGCGATGATTCCAATTCCTCATTGTGCAACGCGAGCTAATCAGAAATCAACTCGACCCACGTGTACACACGTCCACAGATCGTATCACGGCGTAACGCGCCACGTATCATTCCTAGCGATTCCTGGAACTATCGGAGATCGGGACCGATAGCAGACTTGTTAATAAGAGTTTCGAGGAACTCGTTAATCGACTAGCGTAAGTGTGCGTTCACCAGCGACCAGCGGAGTCCACTTTAATTTCTAGGACAATTTAATTAGCTTCTAACGACCAATGCAACCGCACACGCCCGTACTAATAACTTCTTCATTTGCCTATTCCTCTAAACGACACAGACATTCTCTATAGACGTCAATTTATCGCGGAGTTGCGATAACACGTCGCGCTAACGATCCACTTTCACCGTATCTCATATCCGCGTGCAACGTTATTCCAGCCATCGGGTGCCGCATTCTTCCAGCCTCTCCTTCCCTGTTCCACGAGGATCTGGTCTCGAGAGGTTCCATCGCTCGCGCGAGCCAAAGCCGATGCTGACGTACCGGCTCGAAGAGAACGAGGTAAGAAAAAAAAAATGGAAAAAGGAGAGGGAAGAGCAGAGAGAGGCTGAGAGGAGGAAAAAGAAAGAAGAAGGGTGATGGGGAAGAGGGGCGGGGGATGGAGAGAAAGAGATTGTGCCAAGATAGGCCGCCTGCCGCCGTCAAAACTGGTAGGCCTTGAAGAATTATGCGAACTATTCTTGCCAGTTTGTCCGCCGAGAATTTACGAACGGCGCGTTGACGCGCTTGCCACAGCCACCGCGCGGTCTGTAAACTTGAGCCTGATTGAAGTGGGGATCCAACGTGGATGGATACTTTCGCATCTCGATGGGTGCATCCCTTAGCGCTCATTCACGGAAGGACAGAATCGTTAAGGTTGTGCTAGGATGAGAAGATTCGATTCTAAAACGATACGGAAGGTACGGCAGTCGACAAGTTTGATAAACGAACGATGAACGAAAGATGAACACTCGTCGTGGCATCAGCATGTATTCTTATTGTTATCAAAGTTTAAATAAACTCGGCACAATATCATGATAGATCATTCGCAAAACAGGCTCAGTTATCAGGAGCGACCACGATTATCGATAGGAATTAATTTTAATTTCCATGGGAATTAATACGACCCGTTATTGAAACGGAATATAACAATATACCGTGTCATCGTTAACTTTTAACACGGCAATTAACGTTTCCAACGGATGCAAATCGATTCGTTGAATGTACCTAACTCGCGATAATTCCTCTGCCACAAAAGCAAGTTCAATCGACCAACAAATCTGGAACTGAGATGGAATAACGGAATTAATATAAATCCTCATTACTCGCGTATCTGCGAGTTCGCAACGATAAGAATCAATTACGAGCCCTCTTCTCTCTCTCTCTCTTTCTTTCTGACTCTCTCTCTCTTTCCCTGTCTATCTCTGTCTCTCTCTTTCTTCATGTTCGCTACCTAAGATCGCCAGTGGTTACTTCCTGTTCGCAACAAGCAGATCCACGAGTACACTACTTCGTTTACTCGCCGCGAATGATTTATCTCCGATAACCACCGCGATCCTCTTCGATGGATGCACGACGTGCAGCCTAGAGACGTTCGTGAATGCGTCGTTGTCTCTGCGCTTCCTTCTGCCTTCGTCGTGTACTTCGAATTGCGCAACGTGCTCCCACAGAAACGTGTCTGCTTCCTTCTCCCTCGTTTCTCGTCTTCGTCTCAAGCCGCGTGCTTCCGATGCCCGTGCATCATCTCGTGCCTCTCGTTCCCTTTCGCGGTCCCGATCCGGTAACGAAGAGATCAAGCCGCGTCACGCTGCGCTCCCGCGGAACTCCATCCACCGCAAACGGTGTGCACGTTCACCTGTCACTCGGTGATTTGCATCGAGCGTTACGTCAACCGGTCGATCTATCGGTCCGCGGCGAGCAAAAATGCGTGTTGCACGGGGGAACCTTGACGACCGGAGAACCGGTGACGTTCCCGACGAGCCACGAACGAACCGACGTACCTACGTCTCTCGTCGGTTCCGGTTCAACCGCCTCGTGATTGCTTCTTGATGACCAACCGGGTACGGCGCGTCAGCGTTCGAAATCGATTTCGATTTACTCCGAATACCAACGACTCCTTCGTCTTATTTAATTCGGATTTATACAGGAAAATATTTCGTTCAAATTTACGTGTCTTACAATTACGTTTGTTCGTGAGTTTTAATAATTGGTCCACAGCACCGATCGCTGACGGTTAACAGGGTTAAGTACGAGTCGGCGAGCGAAATAGTAGTATACATATCATATTGCGTTTTCGGATCACCTCATTATATCGTATCATTGTTATATTGCCATGGTTATTATTACCATCGCCATTATCTATATGAGAATAAATACATACATCATCGTAGCACATTCGAATTTTCATTCTAAAAGTCGATTCTTTGTCCGCTGAAATTCAAATTTTCTCGTGTAAAATAGCTTCAAAGGTTTTCCAGGTTTTACAGCTTCCGCGGTACCAACAGGGTGAAAAGCGAATTTAAGACAACGGCAGACACAGAATCCGGAGAGCCTTTAGATTTAGGGCAAAGAAGCGAAATCGCTCGTGGATGCGAAGCACGGGAGTCGCTAAAATGTCCGGGAGGAAGAGCGGTCGTCGGTGGCGGAGCCGTGCGCGCCATCACGTGAATTCTAAAATGTCGTCTCCGTCTTCCCCACCCCAGGACCTCCCCCTTTCCACCCCGAGATAGTTTTCTAAATGCACCGACCGCGAGACGCACGAAACTCGCCAGATGTCCAAATGCCCGAGGATCTCGCCGACGGGAATTTCGAATGAAATTTCGATAGCGGACAGAATCCGAATTGAAACGACCGGTGACCTTGGCCGTTGGTATCCAATTATGGGTAAAATTCGCGGTTTGAATTTCCTTAAATCGTCGCCAATTCCGAATGCAGCGTACGAAGTATGACGACCAGGATTGCATTTTAAATCTCACGATGGCGGTTCGGGGAAGCCACAGGACCACCATTCTTATTGTTTAAACAGGTGCAAGAAGTCTTGAGAAATTGCAGAATTTCCATGGCTATCTTTCAATCTTAATTTCGCACACATTATCTCTGCTAGTTGGAAAGTTAGTGGGAAATCGTGGAGTTGATGGAGAATATCGATTCCATTGGTTCCCTGCACGTTTCCTTGGAAGAGTTTACTGGTGAGAAATACTGGGTCAATAAGTTGCTTGCTTCGACTTCACCTTACTTAATAGAAACTTCAATCTTGTCATTATTATCAGATAATTTAGTAGTTATTTCAGAGAGAAAGAGAGAGAGAGTAACAAGAAGAACCATTTAACTCCAATAAAACGCGAAATGCAACGAAGAATAACGTGATCTTCTGTCGTTTAACGATCTGCTACAAAGCTGGAAGTTTTTAACGCGAATCGCCGCACTTCGTTAGCGTATCGCGAGAAGGGACGACGCTCATTATCCGTGACTGACCTTAAAGACTCACTGCGATTATCTTGCCACGGCAACGTCGTGTCACTTGGGCGACGTGTGTTGCACGTGCATGAATCATTATGCCGAACGGGTCACGGGACTCTGTTCAAAGCGACACTTTCCACCAATCTTCAGACTTATATTATTTACGGTTTATCGCTGTGCCTAATATATGCATTGCTACCAGCATATCTCTCGACGCCATTGTAGTTGTTGCGGACACGTCGTTTGTTCACGCGTTGAGATCCTACGTGGTTGAAGTCCCCCGCTTTACCTCGACTGAATTCTCGGCGATCAATCGGCCAACCGTTTCATAATTTTCTATTATTCCATACCGTTATCGGTGCCTAACGAGTACATGCGGCAAGCTTCAACGCAATAATTCAGAAAGAAGATAGGAGAGGGTAGAATTACATGAATCGAGGCCGATTAAGCGGCGACAGAACGTCCGCGAATGGCCGACGTTCCCTGTTTTTTCCATCCTTCGTCTCCTCCTTCGCCTTCCTGTCTCGCGTGAGAGACCTCGAGACAGCGGATCGTGTCCGGTGCAATTATCCCCCTTCAGGCCGGCGGGGCCGTTCCGTTCCCTGGTCAGTTCGTTCGTTCGTTCGACCAGGTCTTTGCAGAGAGGTGAACGCGAGCCGAGTGTGCTCGCCTATCGGAAGACAGCGAGCCAGTGGCGAGCATAGTGTGCACAGCTCGTCGGACAGCCACACGGCATTCCCTATTCCTCGCGCGGACGGCCATCGACAAAGCGAAACGTCTCATGAAATATTACACGGTGAGAATTTACGCGTACCAGCGGCCTTCCCTTTGATCAGAACCCGAGGAAATCGTCCGTTCCGGTCCCGAGGGGAACGTGGACCCCGAGCCACACGATGCAACAACATCGTCGTCGTCTGTATCGATTCGTTTACTCTCTTCTCTCCTTTTTTATTCCATCATCGTCGCGTGCTCCCTTTCCTCCCGTCCTCGTTCGTTTCATGCGATTTTCGCGCTTCTTCCACACTACACGCCTTTTGTGTCGCTCTCATCCCTTTGCGTTACCACTTTCTCTTCTCACTCTCTCTCTCTCTCTCTCTCTCCCTCTCTGTCTCTCTTTCTCTCCCGCATCCGTGTCCGTGGACACGATCATACCTTATGTACAGCACGCCACCGTCATCCGCAGGGCGGACACTCGTTCGTTTGGTATTCGACGCGCTGACCACTCGCTACTTTCGTGTGGATCTGCGCGCTTCCCTCATCCCAACCACTTCGTATATATACGTGCCCGTCGTACCGTGGTCCACAGCTACGAGAGAATTCGCCTCTCGCCTCGATCCGACCGGCTGGGATCTACGTACGTGCCGTGCACCGAGGAAAACGTTTTTACAAGCCCGCTGAGAACCTTGGACCGAGGGAATATATACATTTACTTGGACGCCGAGGTGGGTTAGTCGCGTAATTATCGACGTAGCTTTGTCCCAGGTCGTGGACTAATTGCAATTATTACGATTTCTTCACACGTTCTCCAGAAGAGAAATTTATTTTTAACGAAAAAAAGGATTCTTGAACTCTTAATCGCATCCAGAGGACGCTTTGGGCATAAACAGTTTCATAATTTCACTTTCAAGTAACGTCAAAAGATTTGGTGATCTTCTATTTTCCATTTTACAGTTACAATTTATAGGTTTAAGTCTAAATCTTTTCTTAAGGTACTTTGGAAGCTCATTAACCGAGTTTTATTTTCTTTACTATAATCATGGAGGTTTATTTTTCTATATTTTTTGCATTCTTTTCTTTGATCAGCATACATATAGTTTTTATCCGTGTTTTAGGAGGACGTGGATCAAAGTCTAGTTCGCCAATGAATCGATACTTATACAACAGTATTGGATTATTGTCGAAGATTGAAATTCAGAGTGGATATTGGAATCTGACTCTTTGACATTTTTAAGGTAGCGTTTAGGGGACAATATGAAGAACTCAAGTATTTAGATACATAAGTAACGCCGTGCAAAATTACAATTATCGTTTCTGAATCGAATCTGCTGTGCACCTATAAATATAATTTATAGGAATTTGAACGGGTCGATCGAATCGATCGTAACTCAAACGTTTACGACCGCCCCGTCCGATTCCTAGTCGCTCTGCGTAGCAATAAATTTTTCCTGCCATCCGATCGCTTGTTTATTTAAGCCGATCGCGAGCTGGAAATTAGCAGACTCATTAGAGTAATTTTCGTGCTTTTTTCCGACATAGAAATCGAAACTCTTTTTTCATCTTAACTGCAACCAAACAAATTTTCATCTCTGTATTAAACATATTTCCATTATATGTACAATTAATTATGAAAAAGTATTTAAATGTTTGTACAAATATCTTTTTTGTATTAACAAAAACTGCTTGAATCTTTATGGAACGGAATGAAGTATGTATCTACAGTTGCAAGAATATTAGATATAATAATTATCACACATATTCAACTTATAACCGAAACTCTGCTCTTTATTGTACCAAATATCCAAATCTCCAAGCGAAGAGCATGCGACAAGATATCCACATGCATATGCCTTTTCTATCAAAAAAAAAAAAAAAAAAAAAAAAAAAAAATTGCTCCGATCTATATAGAACCAAAGCAAATACCCATAGCAAAGATATTAAGGCAATCCATCGGAGACACTCAATTTCTAATTAGAATTCTTCATCCATTGTTCCACCAAATAATTAAATGTCCAAACAAAGATTAATCAATCAAACTCCCGTTCAGACAAAACCGACGGAAAAACGAACCTGGCCACGATGATATCACAACTCACTCTCCACGGCAACGTTATGCGTTACCGATAAGCGTGAATTTATCTACAGCAAAGAGCGGCTGCGATTCCAACTAGAACGTCATAGGAATATGATAATCGCGCCACTAAATTCTCCGTCCCGTTCGCTCTTTCATCGGGCAATTTACAATAACCGGCGGGAACACGATAAATCGCGTGACGTCGGCCAATAACACAAGCCCACGAATCTCCGGCGCGTTTACACGCCTCGGCCGGCGTGCACCGGGCCGCTTGGTTGCGTACTCTTGGACCAGATTCTGTGACTTTGCGAGGACACGAAGCAGTTGATCGGGGTCCAACAGCTTATTAAGTTGCAAGACGCGTTCGAACCGCGATACCGGCGGTCCGCGATCTACTACGCGAACACCGCGACGGATGTCGTTAAACCGGTCGTCTGGCTATACGCTGCCTTTTCGGGTTTATGTTCCGCCGCGTGGCCGGATAAACGGTGCTAATTGTACGATAAATCGTCCGCTGAGTAACCCTTTCCCACCCCTTCCACGTGTGGATGCTACATGGGTAAGGAGGACCAGGTTGGGTACTCGCGATAAGAAAGTCGTTAATTCCTTTATGGATAATGGAACCGATAGTGCGTTGCAAGCACTGTGCACCATTTTAGAGCAATCGTGGAGACGCGCGATTGGAGGACGTGGTCGGTCGAGCTGCAAGAACGAGGCGGATCGAGACCTCCATGAGAGAATGGAAGGGTTGTAAAGAGACAGAGAAGAGTTCTCGAGATGAGAAAGATTTATGCGGTGTTTTTATAGAAATATTTATCGTATGCTTCTAATGTTTGTAATTTAGAAATCGACTGAACCGTAGCACAGGTTACGGGATCAGAAGCTTCTACAATTTCCTTTTCTCTTTAATTGCAACAGTGGAATCGTGGAAGAAATTTACAAGATCTGAGATATTATAAGCTATTATTCGTACCCTATGTTTTATGGCATTTATAGCGTAAAATATATACTGAATGCAAATTAACAATTCTAAAATTAAATTACTTGATTCAAATTTATCTTAAATTGTTGTGATCATCTATGACCTATTGACTCCAATTGAGGATTCAAAATTGCGAGAAAATGAGTTGCCTAAGAGTGTAAGAGCTGAAAGAAATTCTCATCAAGACCATATTACCCGGAAGACTGCGAATTTGCATAAATATGAACTTCGCCTGTCTCCAACCTTCCCTTCCAATCATACATCGATAGACGATCGTATTGCACACCTGTCTGACATTTACGAATCGAGTTGCACTTGCATTCACTCAGCCACGACACATCAATCAACTGTAATTGCGATCGTTAGGCAACATAAAATTTCGCGACACGATTTGACATGGTCTTTAGAAAGGACCAAGTTTCCGACACGATCCAGCTCGAGTCCCGTTACAAAGGGTACCGAATCGACGAGGTAACCCGCATTGTTTCAACCCACGCCCTCCGAATGAACGCATTCGTGGTTAGGCAAAACAAGAATCGATCGATTCGACACAAGGCGGAAGACGGTCAGAGGAACCTCGAGTAACCATGGCCAAAACGACGGATGGTGTTCGCCCCCTCTCCCCATAAATCATATTAATAAACCTCACTGGCTTACTGCATACGTTCTATTCAGCGGCGGATAGTCTACCTTCCACCTCTTTGAACAGCCATTTTCGTTAAATACATTTTATTTTGTCTTCCTTCTTCTTCCAACCCGACGCTACGATGTACGATTCAATCTTAAATGTAACATGTTCTAAATAAATATGAGAGTTACGTATCTGTACGCTACATTCATTTTTGAAAAACATGTACTTCGTTTTTGCACTTGTACTACTTGCCCGTCGATCTCCTTAATTGTAACAGCTATAACGTGTATTTGAAACTATGTTTTCAGGGACCAAAAAAAGTCAACTTAAGAAACTGTAAAAATTTCAACCTGCCACTTAAAAATTTGAACGCAACCATATTAGAAATGATTCGGTTCAAAGGCCTCCGATTCTAACCCCCCCGAATCGTCTCACGGATCTCAAGTTTCCTTGACCATTGAAGCCCTTTTACGCGAGAACGGTCGCTGGAAAAAGCGCTATCTGGCGCGGCGGAGTCGCGCGTGAACGGCTGTCAGGAATTCCAGCGGGAACGGTATCAGCTGCGGCGATTCCAGGATCACCGGCGATCTCGGACGAGCCGTGCACCATTCAAGATCGATCACCGATAAAGCCGGGCTCGGGACATTCCGCTCGGTAGCGGCCTCGAAAATCTGCGTCCGTTGGCGCGGAATGAAGCGATGCATCTTTCGAGCGAGACGGCCGATGCCGCACGAAATCCAGGGAAGACGCAGAAAAAGCCGGAGCACAGAGACGGTACCAGCTTGAAAAAGAGAGTGGTCACGGGAGTAGAGAGGAATAAAGACAAGAATACAGAAGCAAGGAGGCAAAAGAGAGAGAACAGAGAGAAAGACAGGGGAGAGGATCGCCGGGGCCAACGGTGGGATGCTTGATGGCGCGATAGTTCCCTAAAGACGGATGGTAGCCGAGTCATGATCGTTGAAAGTTATGCGTACGTTCTTGCCTCAGCTCGGACCAGAGCGGAGCAACTGGCACGGACACGGCTTCCGTCTCTTTCGTAGCCAGATATTATCCTCTTGTAATCGCAGCCCCCGCGAAATGCCACGAACGCGGAGCAATCGTGCCGCGGACGAGGGGACCGGACGATGAGAGCTCCGTCGATCTCTTTTATACACTGTAGATATACGTGCGAGCATCCACCCAGAGAACTGATCCTCAAATATGCCCAATTAGCCCGGGCTGACATAATAAGTAGATAAACAACTCTAAATCCTCTCGCGCGGTGAGATCACAGGCGCGAAGTTTTTCTGAGGGTATCCGGTCTCCGTGACAAGAACAGACCACAAGGTGCTTTCTCTACTCTCTCGTTCTCGTTTCTCTATTTCTCTCAAGGTAGAGATCCCTGTTCTTTCTTTGTTTGGTTGCAGCGTTCAGCTGGTTGGTTGGGTCGCCTCGTGTCTCTTTGTGCCAGGGCGACGGTACTACTTTAGGGTCGATTTAGTCACCCGTCCGTCAAGAACGTTCCGGTTTTTCGCGGCGGTTCCACTCGTTTTGCCGGTAAATCGTGCCGCTGGAACTGTTCTTCTCCTGGGCCAGGCATGCCGATCGGACGGCCGACACGGAGGGCCTAGAGGGGGTCGGAGATTTATCGGGGAACAGGGCAGCCGCCACCGGTGTCCTGTCAAATTTGAAGTCCGATCGGACCGGTGATTATCGCGCTCGCGAACGGGTTTCGCGTTTCTCTTTTTTCCGCTCTGATCGCGAGGTTTGTCCGCACTTTGCGATCGACGAAAGATGGGCCTGATACGAGCGAAAATAAAACGTTGAAAAATTAACAAAGTGGAATTAATTTCGTACAAAAGGTCGAAAGTAATATATATTGTTTGTATCCTAGGTTAGAAACGTAAAAAGTCTTGAATCTTGGTGTCCTTTGACTTCTAAACCGTACATCCTTAACTCTTCGCAACTTTATTGCGCTGTTAATACACTTTACTTTTGTTCTATATTGGTACCCGGAAATGTATAAAAAACACCGGCATACGTAGGTATAGTCTGAGAGTCATAGCTTTGACATCAGCTTTGCACTGCGTGATAGTTGAATAAATTATAAAGACTGCAATATTGTTACTATTCCTATAATATCGCCAGAGGACTGTCCTTCGATGAACGACGTCATCTTCGGAAGAATTGTTAAAGTAAACCCTAGGACGCAACGAAGCGCTAGGGTTATCCTCTCGTATGTAGAAATAACATTTAAAGAGAATGTCTTGGACGATTTGAAAGTAAAATCTGTTGAAAACGAGCCGGTTATTCTTACGTGAACGTCCATGAGAAAGATCGGTGATTACGTTCCTCAACCAATAATTAACGTTTTTAACAGCCTCCGGCTATCGAATGTCCGCACTTGTTTGATTTTCATAAGTTGTCGACTAGGTGTGCGCGAAAAAAAGAATTGTATCCTATCGTTCGAGGATCGTGAGCGGTTGATTCGTATGCGAACGTGTTCTTCTAATGAAATGCTTCTATCGTTTCTGGTTGCTCAACTTAAGCGCCGTTCGCTCCCCAGCCCCGGCAAATAAACAACCTTAATGACGAACAACGTGTGACCATGCTAATGGGAAATTAAATCCGCGAATCGTTGGTACGAGGCTCTGGAAGAGGCTCGTGATTAATTTCGCGACTCGCGCATCACGAGCCTTGATCAATGGTAATTTATTCAAAGAACATATTGTTCGACACTAATCCTTCGACCGCGTCGCTTTTCAATGGGTGTCTAATGTAATTTGGAACTCTCAAATTTAATGGATTCCTGTCACGGAGCAAAAATATGTACACCCCTGTCCCTTTATTCTTTTACAAGAATAAACTCCGTATCTTACATGTATCGCGCATTAATGCACAATAATATATCTTATCGAATTCATTCATTTAGAAATGAAACCATTAAAACAAACGGTGGCAAGTATTTTCTTTTTATTAATTAACTTGTGCTTTTCATTAGGAACGAAATCAGTATCGTAAAGCAATATCTGCATGAACCAGAATCAATCCAGTTTCAATCGAAAATTAATTTCTCAAATACTGCATATCGCAAACTGATTCACAATCGATAAAATAATCGTATTTCCTTCAAAGTAGAGTCACCATCTTCCGCCATATCGAATAGCGAAGAATGATGTAAACGAAGTATTCGAATTGAGTCACGTTATCGTTGCGCGATTAAACGCGATCGCGCGTGCTATACGCGCAAATCGAGGCAAGTTATTACGGTTAATCTATGCCAACCTCTCTCGACAACGAATCGGCGTGGTTCGTCGGTCTCCACCGTTTCGATGGCTTCGACGCCAGTTGAATCGTAATGTCGGCCCCCTTCGAGTGTCAGGCCCCTTTCGCACGGCATACGGTAATACGGGCGTAGATTTAATAATGGAATGCTTAGCGGATCTCGAGCTAACGCGTTGTAATTTTTGGAGAGGAGAGAGCAACATGGGAGGGATGACTACGTGAGTAGCATGTGTGAGGAGTGTCGACGCGAGACAACCCCCTGGAAAACCCTCGACGGGCACGTAATCTATTTGTTGAGCGACCGCAACTTCGTTCGCCCGGGAAAGATGCGTACGTCCCAGCGGGGACGCCAGAGGAAGACAGACACGAAAATTGGAACCATTTCGCACTTTTTTCGACGTTCAAAATTGCTGTTTCATATTTCTTATAGAAAAGTAATAGATTTCATTTTATCGAAGATCTTTTGTTCTTGCAAAATGCTTCGACTTTCTATTTACGCTTCGAGAAGGTATCGTTATTTCGAATATCTTAATCTTCTATAGAGCTGATTGGTAGCTGAAGGATTAGAAACTGTTAGATTTTTTACCTATCTTTTAGTTCTTTTGAACTCTAGATATTTTTGAAAGTATATTATTTTCATTTGAGATTATCTTATATTACATATGTATTTTAATATTATATTTTTTAATGGCTATAGCATTGTTTATTGACTATCGAAATAAACTTACCTATTTTTTATTTCGAGCGCCACAGTGCTATTTTGTCCGATTTAAAATTTCTCATTTTGAGATTTCATTTGACTAAAGTCCCGTAGGTATATTACATACATATATTCCAACTATAGAGGTTATTAATTACTCGCTTTAAAGAACCATGTTCGTGTCAAAAGCATCTCAGAAACTTCCCTTCGATTGAACCAAATTTCTCGATACCTTTATCGCCTACTAAATATTGCAATGCGGGCGAAGGCGAGTTCTTGCGATCGTTTCGAGCATAAGCGAAGCAAACAGTCGTTTAAGGGACCGTTCAGGGCATCGGGAAACTCCGCGATGCCTCGAAACTCGTAAGAATCACTATTAGGGACAAATCCGGCGGGGACCGAGCGATAGGAACGTGAAGGAAAATCCCCGCTACGAACAACGTTAACCGTCTCGTATCCATTCCTGGCCGATGTAAAACCGACTTTAATACTGTCGTATTTCCGCTCGTAAGAATCTCTGTATCTCGGTGCCGTTCACCGAGCTGTTGCGGTCTGCCGTTCCATCAGATCCGAACGTCTCAGAAGAGGCGTCCATCCGTTCGAATACCTTTCGAAGAACCTTATTGTCGTGCGAATTTATGGCCACTTTTTAAAGCCGTAAATCAAAAGACGTTTTCATGATTTTCAAAGTCTTCATCCAAGAATTATAATACGGCGTTAATAAGGAGTTAATTATTTTCAATCTCGAAGGCACCGCAAAAAACATGATGTTAAAACGATGTTTTAAGTAATCCACGTCTGCCCCTTTCGTAGTTCTTATTACCAACATCAACTGTGAATAATTTTGAGAAACACCAGTTCTTATTATCCGAATTACCAAACAATCGGTAATTAATTACCAAATATAATAATCAGATTAAACCGGATTGTTGGTTAATCTTCGACGCGTAGATTTATACTGAAGCAGGAAATTTTACGAGTTTCTAGGTGGAAGGGTAAAGAAGAGAGGCGGAGGATCGGAAGCTATTACCGAATAAAGTTTTACATACGTCGAGCACCAAGTAGATTTGCATTCTAATTATTGCATGATCTGACAAACAGACGGCTATTATCCGACCCAGCTCGAGGTATCGTGAAAGGACAAGAAAGCACGAGAGACGAACGGAGAAGATGAGGATAGACTGAGGTGTCGAAGAACGCTGACGGGTATATGCGAGCCCGTATTCGAGGTAAAAAGAGGCAAGCACACACACACACATTCTCTCTCTCTCTCCCTCTAGCGAGTATAGGATACTTATCTTATCGGTGGGCCGATGGTCCTTCCCAAAAATCATTCCCATTACGTCAGGCTCGATCGAAGCCCGGTAGCCAATAAATACGTGCCCGCACCACGGGATTAACCGCGTGCCCATAAAATTTAATTTTCCTCATTTACCCTGGCTACTGAATTTTTTAATTAACCCCACCATCCCATCCTGGATCCTGGGCCACTTCCTTAGCTACCCGGCTACCCTTATGCAGATTTTATTGCACGTTAAAGTAATACTATGTATCGGTTTGTATCTTTTGAAGAAAGTGGTAATACAGTAGACGTAAAGTGGAGATTCGTCGGTTACGCAGGTGTCTTCGAAAACGACGATCCCGGGGAGGAAAGTACTTATGAACATGATTATGCCATGTTGACCGTGAACGCGCCTGAATGGAGTTTTAACGTCGATTCAGGTTGTTATCCCGTGTACATAATGTCAGCATTTTTCAAATTGCCTTCTGCTTCAGATGGCCTCAAGTGTTCCGCTTATCGGCTCAGATTGCTCATTCCAATGCGAATTATGCGTCGCTAAACGCTTCGATTCGTTGGCTTACTGATAAGCTGACCATACATACAGAATCAATTTCTTTCACCCTTGTTTTATAGCGCTCGATGTGTTAACGCTTGGTACACGATATTGCTATTAGCATGAATGAAAATGAGGGTGCTTGTATCGTTTATGTTTGCATAAAGAAGAAACTTTCGGTTGAAGTTAAATTTAAATAGAAAAAGGTTGAATACAAACTATAAAAAGAAGCAATAATGAAAAATACTTTCCTCGAATTAATTCTATGGAATGGAGCGTAGTTTCCACGAGATTCTCAGAGGGCAAGACTCTCGTGCAGCTTTCCCAGGATCATTAACATCAACACCTGAGATGGTCTTTTAATTATCCTTGGAGTGACGGGATGATCGAGTCGCGAGCGATTCGACACAATGCAGACGAGCTCGCGCTGGCATCGATCTAACCTGTCGCTCCCACAAGGGACACGCGGGACCCGTTAATGAATACTTAGAAGCATGGCCCGTAATTACACTTAAACGCGCCACATGGCGAGCGTATTTCGCGCTGATTGCCGCATATGTCTGTCAAAGAGACTCGATCAGAACGGTGAGAAGATCGTGGAACGCACAATGCTGGACATTATGCGATTCAGACGCGGGGCAGCGTGCTTTAAAAATTAAGTCTCGTCGCTACTAACGTCGTTCTGCCTGATCTTCGTTCTCTTTTCCTTTCTTCATTACTCATCTTCTGCTTTCTTTCGTTCTATCTTTTCCTCTATCCTTTTCTTTTCGCCGCGTATCTCATCCTTCCTACGCTGCACGTGTGTGCAACGCGGCCAGGGATCGTAAAAAAATGCAACTAATTAACGACCAAAAAGTCGGGCCAGCGCGAATGTTTTTTGCGCGGTTCAAGAAGCACGAGAGACTTAAGTCAACGCTTCGAACCTTCTCCGGATCTCTCCTCCTTTCAGCCGCTTGTACATCATCTTTCGACGTGTACGCTGATCAGATTCGATCGATGACCCTTCTTCGTTACCGATTTGTAGTTCGATATTCGTGTAAAACAGGTGTGAAATTTTCAAGTTTTCGGTCATTCGTTCCTTCGCGATTTTACTCGTTTTAATGACAAGCAAAAATAATCGAAATATACGACGATTAGAAGATTTATCATCATAGAACGAGGATGATTCCTTATAAAGTAAAGACTAAAATAAGGTCAAGGGATTTATAACTCGCAGATTGTGCCAGGACTTGTCCTTTTTCCACACACTTGCCGTCGCAAAATTATTACCCACGCAATCCCCTTTTCTATTCTTCGAGATTACCCGCGGCACCGCGTCATCGTTATCCGGCTCGTTTCACCGACTGAATAATACAATGCATAAATATTTATAGGCGACCACGTTCCTGGGTACCACCTTTAGCCATTTATATATTAATTACTTCACGCGACCGCGCAATGAGTCTGATATACGACCGAATAAATAATCCGCGATAATTCGTGACTCGAGGGCGTTTCTTCCCCGAAGAAGCGCGAATGTCGCGTAGACGACGCGTCGAACATGCCATATTGTGCTCGTAGGAACGTTTAAAGCATAAATATTCATGGATAAAAATTCATCGACGTCAGAGATTCGACGTATCGTTATTAAAGTACGGCATCAATGGAACTGCTCTTTCTTACCGAAGCATCGAAAGACGCCACGAGTGGAAACTTGGTATACTCGGCGAATATACTTTGTGATCGACGCGCACGGGTCGATGGTAAAAAAATATGACGGCAAAACTACACGTTACTATAACGAAGAATGCGCCAGCCGATCTGTCGCATACATATTTATAGGAATCGATTCGGGCCCGTACACATTTTACAGTTTACATATTAATTACATCGTTAAGGATTCCACGGTACAGCGCGACGCACGGTAGATTACGCTTTTGATATACGATTTAGTAAAATTAGCATTCAACCGCGATGCTGACGAGCGCGACCGATACCACACGCGTCTGAAAAACCTATTTATAAATGCGGCGAAACCGGCCGGGAAACGGGCCAGGCGACAAAAATCGTGTAACCAAAGTCGATGGAATGATCGAAATCGAGAAGTTGCGTGTGGCGGCGATTGAAATATTCAGCATAAATATGAAATTCTGTCAGGGATTTCAAATATTTGGAATCTGTAGAAATCATCTAATTCTGGAATATAACAGAAATTAGAAGTAAATTATCGACACCATCTGAAATGAAATTGAAATCGGAACAATATATACTTTATTAAGATGATATGAAATAAAATTGGGAAATTAAAGGCATATGAATCCATCGGTATAACAAAATACGAAACCCCAAGCTTGTAGACCGAAACGCACACGAAATTACAGTCGAGAATTATTATGAAAAAAAAAAAAAAAATGGTGTGGAAACGAGCTCGGTCACGGTTCGATTCTCTAACGAGAATCGCGTAGAAATGAAAACGTAACGTTGGCGGAGGCGATCGCGGATCACGACAGATCTCGGAACGCGCGATCCGCCTCGGTTGCAATCTAATTAATCTAATTAAGCCGCCGGAGCGGCTCGTTACCGCGGCGCGCGCCGTATGTGCCAACACAGAACCGAGTTGAAGAAACGCTCCGCGAAAGACCATCGGTACACGACATGGATCGCTTCACGATCGTTCTAGTACAGCCACTGTCATTCCTTTGAAATACTTGAAATTTTGTTATTTGGTACTAATTATACCATTGCCATTGAACTAGCCATGTTCGCGTTTGAAGATACTATTAACCCCTTAACTTACAAATACGGGCATAGCCCGTATAACGATGATCGGGCCAAACGTAAATATTACGGGCATAGCCTGTAGTAGGTGATCGGACCAAACGTGAATTTTCGAACGTAAATCGTAGGTTAAGGGGTTAATGGAAACGTATTGACAATGAAAAGATTTTGTAGATTAAGAAATTGAAAATGATCTATTTGCAATGCTACTTGCAGATTTGATAATGTTATTTAGTTGTAGTCTATCGCTTTTACTTCTTGCTATGTTCATTTAACATGTAATAAGCATATGGTTACCGTTAGTAATGAATAATAAATACCTAAAATTCTATTGCACATTTTTAGTCGCGTTACTTGTGGCATACCACTAGACTCATCATTATATTTTCCCCCATTTCGTATACTCTTGACGTATGAGATAGATTCTTTGATATTATAATTCAATTTAATCGAAGTTCAATAGAAATTCAAGTTGGCCATACTGAAGCTAATTCCTTGGTGCGTTCTATTTCTAGATTTTAACTAACTCATATATCAAGACGTAGGTATATTATCATATTATGGAGATATGATATAGCGCAATTATAAACAGCCTCGAATTTTACCAATTAGTATAAACCAGTCGCGAGAATATGTTGAATTTGTCTCAGATAGTAATGGTTAAAGATATCTTAAAGTTTTTAAGAGCATAATTATCAATAAAAATACTCGTATACATTTCAAAATAACAATACGTGAAAAATTCACGACACCGACGTCGAAGTATCGGTAAGATAGCGATGGCCGCGATTAAATCGTTCGAGCGACTAGTTTCGTCAAACGAGGTATTTCATCGAGCAGGCGGCATGAAAACCTGCGTGGCCGACTGAGTTGCAAGAGTTACAAGTGTAAAGAATAACTTTGTTAATTACGATCATTAAAGTGCGTGAACGGCAATTGCACAGATGGATTTCCGCAAGGATCAATCCGGTCATGTCGAGTTTACGGACGATCCTTGATCACGAGAAAGAGAGCGAAGAACAAAGAAGAAACCGGAATGACGAAGGAGTAGAATAGAAATGAATAGAAAGAAGAAAGAATTCACTTGTCCACTTACCCGTGACGTCTGAAACAAAAGAAAGGGAGAAGCTTTAGTCGAATTTTCATTTTCCACGATGATTATATATAAAAATTACATTCACTCATCGTGCTCTATTTTTTCTACAACAAAATGCCAATTATATATTTCTCATAATAATGTACCAACGTTCGTCGTTTTAGCAATTTTAAATAACTCTCGCCGCTTCTCTCTTTCTCGATCACTGTCAAGAGGTGAAAAGTCACCCGTTGAACGACGTTACGCGAGAAGACGGAAAGGAAGATAGAGCGATGCATAAATGGGAAAACTGACAGAATGCACGGCTAATTCCGAGCTAATTGCCTTCTTGGCGCTAAAGAGCGTTTCACGACGAAAAACTGACTTTCCGTGGCTCCGTGGAAAAGGGGATTAAGAGCGCGAATGGCATTCTTCTCTTCACGGTGTGCCGCGCCATACGACCGCGAGGATAAAAGTCGCAATTACCCGGTGTGCCGTCGTTCCCGACCTCGGCTCTTGTAAAAATGCGAAAATCCGTTCCTTCGCCTTTTGTTGCGTTTAATTGAAACGTACGACGGAAGGCGAGCCGTCGATTCGCCTGTTTTTCCAGCGACAAGAAAGCAATAGAGCGGAGGAATAGAAGCGAGGAAGAAGGCAGATAGAACAAGACGGAGGGAAAGGAATTGCAATCGAGCCGAGATGCCATTGGAATGGAAGCTCGCAGCTTTTAATCGCGAAGATAATCGAGGTCTCCAGCGATTAGCCAACACGATAATTCGATCTGATGATCGTTGCCGATCGTCATCGTGATACTGAACGATTACAAAATGAGCGCGACCGTGCTCGATCGTACAACACAGTAATATAAAGAGCGACAAATTACAAGCGTGCAAGTTTCACGGACGGCTGACGTCGTGCTCCGCTTCTTTTCTATTGTTACGATGACTGCGTTCACGCGAAATAACCCCATAAATTATGCCGATTGAAAGAAATACATAAGCTATGAAATGTCTCTGGTTGTTGACAGATGATTGACGAAGGAAAGAGACGTTGAGCAATATCGTTGAATAAGGATGAAGTACAAGAATTAATTATTTGCCTTGTCTGGAAACACTGAAGAGATAATTGTTGAAGTGGTCTTTGATATTCGTGGCATTGTTTGACACGACTAATTTACATTCTTTCATTTAGTACTCAATATCTTTGAATCACAGATAACCCACAACTTGGATCTTTAAAATTTTAAACTACTGCATTTTAATTCACATTTTATATTTTAGTCGGCTATCAGTGGTGATTAGCGGTATATAGAATACCATTAAAAATGAATATTTGAAAATTAAATAACCCCTTAATAAAATCTAATGTAATTTTTTACAACCCAAAGATGCAACAGTTGAAGCTGAAACAATTTCACAAAATGAATTCTTCCCTCTTTCCGCAACAACTCCAACCCTTCTCACATCGACTGGAAGATTCAACCCTCTACCCTTGACAACCGATCAAGCGTCTGTACTACTTGTACCCAGAACCATCGCCCATTTCATGGACGAACAGCGTCGATAGTCATGTCTGCTTTACATAACCTAGAAGCCGGAGCGGTCACTCATAATTCCTCGAGATAATCTCTGCGTGGGCAGGATACGCGACCTCCCCCTGGCCCATGACGACTATCTACGCTCCTCTATCTCTATTTATTATTCCTAGGCGGCAGGCGCGACTTGGCGTCTCCGCGCGAGCCAGCGAGAGATAGTATGCTGGAGAAACGGGTCCGGGAACAGGCGAGAGAGCGACGAGTGTGCGTTCTGCCGCCGCCGTTGCGCTGCTCTCCCGCGCGCCATTTACATATGTTGCAGTCGCGTTCGGAGGAGCGAGAGAAAGAGCGGCGAATTTTTCGCGGCCGTAACCGTACCTCGAATCGTGTTCGAGCTGACTAACCCATTAGCGCCTCGGCTGCCGATCGACACGGCGAATCGATCGATAAAGGCGCCGGCAACCGTTTCCTGCTGATGCCACGAAGTTACTCAAGGGATAACCACGATCAACCACGATAGGTATTGTAGAATGGATTCGTGTATAGCTCTCTGTAACGCGGATTCGCATAACGCATCGAACACATCGTGACAATGTTCGTGAAATACGATTGCTAACCGTGTGCGAGGTGTCAGGTAAATTTAAGACAATATTTTACTCGTTATACTCATCAGGTAATTAGATCTAATGATTTATAGTTATATTGGTATGGCTGGTATAAAGATGTAGTTTGTATAACGCGTGGCATATGTTCTCAACGTTGTACGACGATCTGCTAGATTTCAATTTATCAGAAGAAATATTTTTAGATTTTCCGGGGTGATCGTAATAGAGAAAGTTCTGATTGAAATTTTATACTGATGAAGTTGGAGGATGTAGCATTGAATTATTAGGTGATCGTGAACGGAGCGGGACAGATGTGTTACGGTTTGAATTGAATTTGAGCGTATTGGAAACGTGTTGAAGTAAGACAAAGATTGAGACAAAGTTGCGAGTGATACTGTAGTATAAAAATAATCTCGAGTTAGACCTACTATTAACTGTAATTCCTTACATGCAAGTAGCGTCAGTTTAAATCAAATTTAATTTCATTGTGGTCTGCTTTCGTGAATAAATATTTTAGCTGAATAGAAATGTACGTTATGATGTATGTTATGCTATTTGTGTCCTTCGAAACATTTAACTCGTATATTTATTTATTTTGTATCAATACACTAATGGTAAATTTATGTTAAATTTAATCTACCTATACGTGATAAGCGCGAAAGTAAAATTCGCAGAAGTAATTTAACAAAAATATCGACTGTTTCCAGCGTTAATTATACCACGCCACGAACCAACGGTTAATTAAAGCCAGTAAAAGAACAAAAACGTTAAGATAGCACGTTATCGCTAGAATAAATTGGCGCGATAATTCGTGTTGTCTAGAAACGACCAAACGAGCCGGAGTGTAAAAGGTGTACAACACGAAGAGAGATCAACGTCTTAAATATAGGGAAAAATTATGGTGACAAGTCGGGGGTGAAAATTGGCAGCGCGTCTATAAAACGGCGCGCGGATCCGAATAGTCTCCGCGATGAATGACACGATGACACGGAACGAGCGCAATAAATTCGACGATAATCGTTCCAACGTTGCCAAAAGACAGACCCCGCCTGAGCACCGCGATGGTCGCCGACGTATTCACGAGTCTTCTTCGACCGACCGTTTCGAAATCGTCGTTGAAATCGTTGAACGAGGTCGATCCCTGGAATCCGCCTCCTCCCGTCTTCCTCGAGTATCGAGTCGCTTCTGGCACCCACGAACGTCCTCGTCGACTATATTTTCCACCACGAATCGAGATTTTCAAATTTACGAAGATTTTTAAAGCTTCTATGTGGGAAGTACTCGCGCTCGTAAAATCGTAGCAAGCAATTTTGCAGCAAGTATCTAGGAGTCTGTAGTATTTAGATATAATATTTTTCTTTGGTCTTCGAAGCTAGGAAATTGTTCTTGCCGTAAAATATTTGTAATTGATAGTTTTATAGTCGGATAGATACTGTTAACTCTTTGATAGTGTAATAAAATGACGAAGAATTCGAAATTGTTGATGCAGAAGATAATTACCCTGAAATTTTTCTGCGTTTCTGGTAACAGAGAGAAAGAATACGTACCTCCAACTTTTCATAGGAAATAAATATTAATAATTACACAGAGTGATACGATGTAAAAATAGTATTCGATAGCTCGAGTGACGCTATTAAACAAAGTAGTAAACGTCATCAGGCCCGAGCCAGCCGTATTCTCCAGAAAGGATTCGACTTTACTCAGATCATTCTTACCATCGTCTTAACAGAAATGGACAGAAATTTCCAACTCCATACTTATCGATGCATCGAAACAACCATGGCGAGGACATTTTCCCCAACGTATAAACGATCGATGAGGTGCAATTAAAGGATCGAATGGCGTGATTCGATGGTCCGTGGAATCCCTTAGACGTGCGCAGTGACTCTTTACAGCGATCCAGCGGAAAGGGAAGCATAGGAGGAAGAGAGGAAGGAGGCCGAATTTTCGAGATGGTTTCTGCCGATCTGGGCTTAATTTGTAGCACGTTCTTGCGGTCGGTAGTGACGAGCAGGCGCTCTGCCGATCAGCGGCGTTGGCCGGTTAGTTAGCGCGAATCCGAGGCGGCTGGTGATGGTGCCGGCTTCTTGCCCCGGCTCATTTTTGCTGCTAAAACATCGTCCCTAATTAATCTCCACGAAGCCCCTCCCGGACCGTGAAGCCAGCCGCTACTAATACGGACGAGAACGGTGACAATGACCGGGAGCCAGTGCCACCGGACGCCTGGAATCCGCCGAATTCAACACGCCGTGCCGGCCGATCCAACGAAAAACCCGGCCGGCCGTTTAACACCGTCCGAGGAATCGGGGGTCGCGCCTAATGGGAATTTGTGAGACCAGCGAAACGTACGAGCCGCACTTAACGTCTCACTTCGACATAGCGTATAAGAGGCCGCCAAACTCCGGCGACACTTTGCCAGTCCGCAACTTCTCCTTATTCCGGGCCCTGATCAAGGCATCGATTAATTGGTCTAATTAACGCGAGTTCTTTAGCTAGTCCGAACTCCCAAGGAATTTATACGATTTGGGGATAGATCGATGGATAATTTTGGAACGTTTTACTACGACACGAAAGAATTTGAATGTTTCTCGTCTCGTGTGTTCTGGTTAGAATAAAAGAGCTGGTCATGGCACGAAAGATCGATTCCCATGGATGAATCGAAACGAGGCTAGCAGGGACCGGTGAACAAGCGGCTAGACAGACACGAGGCCAGATATCCTGTGCAGTGGTCGGCAGAAAGGAAAAGCAGCGGCGTGGTTGGAGTGGCGGCCGATCGTCGTCGGTCGGATCGTTTCTGAGGGCCGAAAGACACCGTGAAACGCGAGCACGTCGATCCGCGCGCGCTTAAAGGGGGTCGCCGCGATCGCAAAAAGACATACGCGATGCTCGGGCTCCAGTTCCTTTTTAAGTCTCGCTAAGCTAGCGCCGCTCGTTTCTGGTATCCCGTGCCTCCAATTCCCGGGAGTCAATCAACCGAGTCAGGCCGCGACCGGCTGGCTGCGACTCCTATATACGCCACGGGAACCAGCCGGTCAGACACGAAGGGACGGGAGAAAGGGAATCGCCACTTATTCTCTTTACATTCCCCTTAACAAATTTCCAACGGCAAAAACTCGTTATGCCCGTTCGGGGCCCGACGCCTCCCCGTCCGAGCGGACTCGACCGTTCCTCTCTTTCCTCCCCTTCCACCCTTTCTCAACGAGAGAAACCGCCGCGGGAACCTTCTGCCTCTTCCGCTCCGAAATTTCATTCTGCTTTTCCGTGCTCTTACCTTTGTTCGTCATTATGGATGAAATTTAATGGAACTAATATTTAATTCATGTTTTGAAATAAATCGTGACGATAAATTTCCGCGGAATCTTGAAAGGTGCTTGAAAGGTTAAGGACCTCGACGAACGAAGAGCCTGCCATACAACGGAGCAACAAGAATCCTGCGTCTATGTGGGTGGCGCGAGATAGGCGGGAGGAAAACGGGAGGCTCTAATACGTGTAATTAATGCGATCTCAGCAACGTGTTCGTCGGACCATGACAAGTGACAAGGACTCCAGAAGCGGCGTGCCTCGTATCGTCGCTTCGTTGGTTTCTCCAGGCTCTTCCTGAATGCTCCAACAGCTCCATAGCGTATTTTTCATATCGTTGCTAACATAAATCGACGATGTAGTCAGTCGAAGATACCGCTTTCTCCGAGTAACAGAGGATTGTAAAAAAAAAAATGTCAAAGATTATCCTTTAGAGAAATCCTCGAGAGACATTCAAAGGAATACTCTGAGACTCGAGCCTTAATTCTTTTCCACGAAAAACGTCTGCCATTCTGCAGTTTCTATAACGAACCACCGACAAGAAGCATCGAGCACGAAACGCGATGAAAAGGAAACAGAGGAACCACTAGTCGGAACGAGTCTAAACTCGAGCATCGGAACTAGGTCGACTTTTTCCAGCTGTTCGAGGTAGACGGGAAGAGGCAACGAACCAAACAAGAGGATGGCTCGTGAGCGTCGATGAGGGGCTAATTGGTGTTCTATGAATTTGATGGCGATTACCGCGAAACCACGACCACTGGACCCAGTAGACTCGCTTCTTGCGCAACTCGCAGTGAGACAGTGGCGACCGGAGACTCCCGCCGGTTCGCAGCGTGGAATTTTAATTATAAATTAGTTGATTAACTCAATAGTGTTTTTGCTAGTGGCGACAGTGTCCTTCTCTCCGAGCTACGCAACATGTATACGTTTTATACCGGTGCACGGGTCTCACGAAGAAACGTCAACCAGTCAGGGGTTCTCTCATCGTATGTTTATTAATCGAGACAGGACATTCAATTTCTTGGACTGGAATTAACGAACAGAAAATATTCTTTACCTTGTAGATGATGTTGTTTGATTCATTGAACGGTGGTCCATAAAAAATGAACGAAACGCGATGATAATCGTTCGAATAAGAATAATTGGTTGGTAGTTCTACGGTACTATGTATTTGATATTATCTTGTTTAGGATTAAGGAAATCAAGTGTATATCCGTAATCTGTGTCTACGTGTGTAGCTATCTCGTGTGATTTCAATTAAACCATCAGATATCACGTAGATATCACGTAGACCTACGTCTAATATGATCTGCTTTCCGCAACTTCTACATTTCGTATCACAATTCATAAACATCTCTACCATCCATACACGATTGAATATTTATCACCGCCGATATAACGGTTCAAAAATGTGACGTTCGAGGTCTTGAAAGTCTGCACGTCGAGAAATTTCCGCACGGCAGGTGCACGGGACTTGCGTGCACGTAATTCCGTGGCCGGGTAAGCAGGACAGGAGCGCACGGCTCACGTACACAGTAGATAGCGCCCTTTTTCGCGTGGCGGAAGCGGACTCGTTTGTTTCTGTCGCGGGAAAACGTAGAACAACCGGGAGGTTGAGAACCCGCGACGATCCGTGGATACCTACGTCGGAGAACCGGCAAACAGGAGAAACACAATGGCCGCGAGAGGATGCGGCCGCGTCGATGCCCTCCTCGTTGTCGTTGGCACGCACAGCACGCGGGAATGCGTTTTATTTCATATTAAATAAAATTTTCGGGCCGGCCTGGCCACCGACATTTGGCGAACGTGCGTCTGCCCCGACGTTGATGATCCAACGATCGAGGAACGCGATCACCGCGATGGATATGTCTTGATACGAACCCGATCCTCCTTCGAGGTAATTCAACAGCAAAAACGTTATTTTTCTTCAAACTACAAGTATGAATAGAGCATTTTCTTATCGGTATATTGGACTAGAATAGCTACGATGTAGAATATGAAAATTACATAGATTGTTAATGATACGAAGCGGGGAAAATAAATTGAATTGCGAGTTATTAATGACAAGTTCTCACGATGGAGATGGTTACGTTGTTGCGAATAGCGGAATCGTTTTAATTCTAACACTATCGTCAATTTTATCGGACAAAACGTCGGAAAAATCGTGGTTGTAGAAGAGTCTGCGTAAACCCGTTTTATTATCTTTTCCAATTTAACGCCGACAGTTCTTGCGACGGTGGAACGTTCTCTGAGGAATTACCGAGGAAGAAACCGAGTGCACGGTCGTCAAGACGTTGTAATCGACTGTAACTACTAATTAAGCCGAACCACGTATCCATTCGCGTTACGTAACGCCAGCCTGTTCAGCATTCTCATTATTAATTTCATAAATTAACTGGAAGCACACTGTTTTATGCTCGCTGCCAGCAACCGTCTGCACGATCGCTATAACAATCAGGCTTAAGCTCTTTCACTTTGACCAATTACCTTGGCTCGAGTTGTCGTTAACTCCGTACAGAAGCTACCAAGTATTTTATATTAATTTTCATGTACCGCCTCCGGCTATCGAATTAGGGCCACTCAAACCTTTCAACATTTTTCAGTTTTTTAGCAAAGTTAAAAAGCATGGAACTCTATAGTAGGGAAGTTTATCAAGTACCGAAGTGCTACATACGCGTATGTTACTAATCTGTGTTTCCCCACTTGTATGCATTACCGTGTCATGTAATTTACCTTTCCATTACTGCCAAATATCTTGAAACATATAATTTTAACAAATTCCAGATACTTTTAATGGGAATCCTAATCCGATGACTTGCATGTTCATGGAAGTACTAGGATCTTCTGTGATTTAACTCCACAGGTTACTAAGTATACCTATATTGAATAAATTTCTTAATTCTTATCTATGTATATAATATGATTGTTTATATATTCAGTAATAACTTAGGTAACCTAAATTAATTTGCTATTCACATAACATAATATTCTAATAAGAAATGTGCAATTTTTACATGTGATTCGTCTTTCGGTTTTCTAAAAAAAAAAAAAAAAAAAAAATTCATCAAACTCACTCTTTCCGAAATTCCTCTCTGTAATGTCTTATTAAAAGTAATAGGACGGGGTAAAAGCAGTGGACTTTCAATCTGAAAAAGTTTCCGGAAACAGTGGTTAGCGAAAGACTTCTGGAGAACTAGAAGCAAGTTGATGGAAAGCAAAAGAACGCAGTCATGGTGCGTCCGGAGACGAACGGAATCACAAATTAGGGACGAGGTCCTCGCGGGTCAAAAGATGTCCTGGCACGCATACCGAGCGAACGGTGCCGCCGCAGCCGCAGCCGCAACCACAGCCGCCCCAGCCACCGCCTCGCCGGGCAAAAAGTACAAAACTGGTGACCCGGCTGCGGGGCCCCTGGTCCTGCCGTTCGCCTCGGAACCACCATACTTTTTGCCAACACTCCGCGTGTACGAGAACGAACTGTGTCCGGCACGAACGTCAGCAGAATGTAAAATATGCAACACGATGGTTGCTCTCGCCGCCTCCGCCTCTCTCTCCCTCTCTCTCTCCCTCTCTCTCTCTCTCTCTCTCTCTCTCTCTCTCTCTCTCTTCCCTTCGCGCACGCACGGAAGCCTCCGGCTACGATACGCGTCCGACGTGAGGATTTTATATTGATAATTTAGAAAGTTTTCGAGTTAAATGGGATTTTTGAATATTCTAGTAATTTTTCGTTGAAAAATGAATTTTAGAAAGCAAAAGGCTGATTTATGGCTGAGAATTTGATATTTGAATCTCTTCTCTTGTGATATCGAGATTAGATTCGCAAAAGATGAATCATACTTGTGACAAAGTTTGAATTGTATCGTGCCAATGATCCTTTGAAGATTTAATACACGTTGTGTATAATACACTGGCTAAACGTGAAAGTTGTCATTGCGTTAATGGACAATGTAGGTTGTTTGATATAAATGGTTCATTTTATAAGAATACGAGAGTATTCTCGTAAGGAGCAAAGAGATCACACATTGAAAGGCAATCGGTAAAAGTTAGATAAAGTGCAAATATAACACATAAAACGTATGTTGCCGCATTACTTCAAAACAACTGCCGAAAAAACTAAATCTCCCATCTGACACGATATTAAAACAGAAAACACCTAATGCACACGTGCTGCTGAAAAACAGCTAGAACAATGACTTAAAGTTTCACGGTACCAGTTACATCAGACACCCCGTGTGCAGCATCACGCAGCGGCGATACCCGTACCTCGGCAAAAAGTCGCAAATTACCGCGAATTCTTCCATCGAAGCGAGGATCGCTTTACGAATCCTCTTTCTCCTCGATTCGTTCACGAAGGAACGACACGCAGACGTTCGCGATCTAGCGAAACGGCGCCGCTTCCGGGAACTCTTACCGCTGGTAAATAAGAAATCAATTATAGCGCGGCGTTCGCGCGAAAATACCAAGCTGATCGCTAGTATCGCCGCATACTCCGAATTTACACGCGGGGATTCATGCTGTCGCGGCACCGCCATCCCTGGCCGATTCCTCGCGGCGAATGCTCGGCTAGACCAAGGCGATCGCATCGCACGCGACGGTTTTGCCGACATTCCATGCGCGTTTGCTTGCGCTAACCGCTCTTAGCGCGAGGAATCCGTGCCCGCCACGTACCAAAGCCAACTCCTAGAAGGAAAGAGAAACGAGGGAGGATCGTACGGAGGCAACTAGTTTCTTCCTCGCGTTATTATCTGTCGACCATGCGCGAGGAAGGTAAGTGGCGCAGCTAGAGTGGCCAGAGACGCGACGCAGGGACCAAACTCGCCCGCTTAGTTATGCGAAGATACTTGTACGTTGTATACTAATGATTCCCGGAGACGTTCTTTACGATTTGGTAGTTTTACGAGCGACCGTTTTTTTCTCCCATGCTGCTGGCTTGTAACGAACAGAACGATCCACGCACCGGAATTCTCTTTCTCCTTCGCCGTAAGAGATTGCTGTCCGTTTCGCGAAGATTCCTTCGAAACGGGCACATCGAACCGGCCCGGTGCACGATTGAAGAGGCAATTAGCTACGAGACCGGCAGCATCGGTAACGATCTCGATGAATCTTTTCCGCGATTCTGAAATTTTACGACCTGGCTACTCTCTGCTCAAATCTTCTGTGGCGACAATCCTACGCACCGGAGGATCTTCTAGAACTCGGGAAACGACTAAGTTAAACGTGAAGCAAAAATTAGAAGACGCAACGAGGATTTTATTCGATGCTATCTTTCTTCTGGACTTCTAGGTCTCACAGGTTTGAACCGCGTTTCATGAATTCTCCGAAGAAAGCCAAGCTTCTTCGAGTGTCCCGATGAAAGTAATGGCATCAATCGAGCGTTCCTTCGAAACATTCGGTTTCAAACGAACGATTATTCCCTTCTGTAAGGTAACGACACCGTACTCAGAGTCCCCTCGATCGATCACCGGATCGTACTTGATAAATTCTTTCAGAGCTGAGATATCGAGCTCGGGCGCGTTGACGTGCCTGTGAAACGATGCCCAG
The DNA here is from genome assembly GCF_024516045.1 of Bombus affinis. Taxonomy (NCBI): domain Eukaryota; kingdom Metazoa; phylum Arthropoda; class Insecta; order Hymenoptera; family Apidae; genus Bombus; species Bombus affinis. The sequence goes on along the minus strand of NC_066354.1, from coordinate 2,219,911 downwards.
CCGGAACAGCGTTGTTCGTACCACGGGACCGTTGCGATTTCTTGCTCGCACTGTTCGCGGTTATCCTCCTCTCATCCACGCCAACGTTCCGCTACACCCACGCCACGGCCATTTGCCTTGATGGTGGCCATACCATTACATGACTTTTGATCGCCGGCCGTTACCCCGAGTATTTGCAGTAGGTATTTGCATACCTAGTTTGTCAATGTTGCATTGACGATGTTTAAGGGCTGGTACATAGGAGAACATTTCGATTCGTCGCCCGTAGCGTCGTCAGGACGAAAGCAACAACGACGATGATTCTGACTGTGTAACGAGATACCAAGCCGATTTCACACGCGCATACAAATCCCTTCCAGTATAAAGTTATGTCGGCTCTCCTGCCGCGAAAGGACCCTTAGCTTTTGTGGAAAGAGATAGCCCAAGGATGGAGGAAAAAAATAAAGAACCGATCCGTTGACACGCCCCACTTTCTGTTCGGATACGTGTTATCCGGTCTGACCGTGGGAAACGTTCGCTTTTCTTTGTTACATTGACGTATTTTATGAGACTTGTCCAGTTTCTGCAGCTTCAGAGCGACCTATCTTTATATCGTACATGTTCACTGTTCAATTTGTATTTGTAATCCTTAAGTGGATCATGGATGATCGCAATTATCCGAGTTAAATTTGATTTATCCGATTTATTTAATTTCACAGTATTTATTTTTAATTTATATTTTATATCTCATGTACGTGATAAATACCACGGATGATCTTCGTTGCGTAAAATATAAAATGCAAATTAAAATGTACTGCTTCAAAATTAAGTAACATAAATCAATTAATATATCGACATAACGAGTATCGGGAATAAGTTAAATTAGTCTGGAATAATGAAATTGTACCAGTCTGTCGTGAGTCGGCAGCAACCGAACGGAATCACCCGAGAAATAAAAAGTTGTCAGAATAAAAAAAGAAAACTGTCTAAAGCTGTAGCGCGTTATATTCTCACGATCCAGGTATAGAAACCAAGAAGAATATCCATCATAAAGCAATATTCATAGAAAGGGCAAAAAGGAGTCCGATGTGGCATTTCTGCGTCGGTGAGATCGGGCTGACGATAGAAGCAAGGACAGACGAACGGAGAACAAGAAGAAGAAGAATCAGAGAGTCCGGTCTTCTCGCGGTCCTCTGGATCGTCCAGGTTGAGAAAGGCGCGGGAGTCGAGGGTGGGGGCGAAGGAGGAGCAAAAGGAGACGGGTTATCATTAAGTGAAATGCCGTGTCCACTATCTCCCGGCTCTCACGCGGCTCTTCGCCTCAACCATGACTCGTTTCCTTCGTTCTTGGATATCTTCCTAGCGGGATAATCCCTCCGTCACGGAGGTTATTAATAAGGCCGTCGCTATCTAACGCAATTAGACGCCAAGTCTTGGCCCCTTGTTGCGTGGCACACTCTCGACCAACTGCTCGCGCGAGAAGATATCGCGAAAGCGAACAGCGTTTCGCTTCTCTTTTCCTCTCTCACTTCTTTGAGATGAGATGCTATTTACACAGAACGAGGCCTTATTTATGGTCCTGACTGTACGACCGCCAATAAAAGCCTTTCTATTCCGCGTTTATCTGAAAATTCGTGGTTTATTGGCTGTTCGCTAACACGAACCTTCCTGTCCGGCTAATTCGCTTTGATTTGTACGGGCTGCTGTGACGGTGATTAAACCGTGACCGTTCTGTGGATCTTGATTTTTATTTCGATTTTAACGTTTGTACAAATTGATGTTACCGCGACCCTCTTGAATAGACAGTTATCCACGAAAGTATTCGTACACGTTGTAAAAGAGACAATTTTATTTGAAGCAACGCGTGATACGTCCACATACATAACATTTGGAGCACTAACCTTGCAGTGAAATTTTCTAGCACTTCATTCTGATTAAAGTAGTACTTTTATAGGGCGTAGGAAGATTGTCGCGATTGATTGAGGATTTATTTTTTGGAGCACGAGATTTAATTTCATATGGAATGTAACAATCGAACCGCGATCTTTATGCATTTATGAGAAACTAAAATGTACAAAAATATAGAAACTCCAGATAATATTCAAAGTACTTACTCGTTACGATATTTAAATATTAAAACGTATTTCTACTTAGCTTCCGTTTCTTTAATTACCTAATAAAAATACGAATTTGCATAAACATCTGCAGTTTAATAACGGCTCCAACAAGGTCGACTGATTTTCTAGATATCGAAACAGCTTTATTGCAGAACATTAAGCGGACAAATCAAAGGACACGAGGTTCATCCTGACCGAACGGAGACGGAAAAGTTCGAAATAACCGGAGCCTAGTCTCTAGTGCAGATCAAGATACAGCATAGTCGGAATGATCATCGGTGTCCTCGTCATCGAACGACGCACAGATATCGATCTCGCGACAGCGAGGAGCCATTCGCGTACGACCTTGCCATTGCACTGCACTGGCTGGCTCGAAGAATGATCGAATCGCCTGGACTTGAAAATAATTAAAATAATTAACATGAGATGTCTGCAGAAATGACATCAATAGAGGATTGAACATCGCTGATATCAAAGACATTTATTATTTAGCGCGCTACTTCATCATTTATTTAGGATTCTAAGGCATCGACGCAAATTATTCATTGAATGAATTTCGTGAAGCTTTGATAATTTATAATGTAGGAAATAAATGATTGAACGAAAATTGAGTATTGGCGGAGGAATTCATAACGAAATTCCTTCCTCCAGTGAAAGTCGAGCATAATAAATTGATGAGTAATTTTAACACATTCAAAAAATGTTTAATTTCAACCTTGTGTCGAATGAATTACGTTCTATATTGTCAAGGAGGATGGAAAACGGAATTCATCAATCGTATCTAATCGAGTCCATTGACTAGGGAAGTAATTGAGAACCAGCGTTGATAATTCCATTAATGGCGGAATCGGATAAGATTCATTTCCATGATTAATTTCAATTCTTCGTAACTTCAACTTTTCGTTCAACTTTTCCGAGTTTTAGTCGAGTAACGTAATTGAAGTAATTGGCATTTTTACCAATAACTATTTATATCCACATAATCTAAACCCTTGTTTTTTTGCACCTAAAAAATTTCTTGATTTTCCCAATATTCATCGCTAGACTGCGGATTTTTATGCATTTTAAGATTTAGCAATGAAACAAACTTCTATGAAGATTCTATTTCTTTAGTTATGTTTGTAAAGATATAAAAATGCATAAAAATTTGCAGTCTATTCGTCACTAAAAACATCTTTTAATTTTATCTATTCGACGCAAACAAGCGTAGATGAATTCTCTGTACCTCGAGCGAGATTTCACGACGAACCTTTCTTGTATTTCGACTTTGAACTTTGATACATGTCTCGAGAGAAAGATAAAAAAAAAAGTGGAAACTTAATGAACCTCTTACGAGTGCCAATAGAATCGGGTCTCCGTCAAATGCATTGCCGATTATTTTGTCCGGCGAACTAACCAGCAAAAGCAATCAGAGCCGAAGGATATTGACGAACGAGGGAACGACCGTACAGCGAGGCCGAGGGAAGAACGAGCAGGAGAACAGGCAATACGAAGAACGGGAGGACGGGCAAAAAGACGAAAAGTCATTTCTAGCGCATCATTACGACGAAGCCGCGAGTGCAGAGTGCTAGTTACCAGAGGTGTCTCCTCGTAAACACTCGGGCATTTACATAACGAGTGACATCTGCCGGCCCAATCATACACACCACCGAGAGGTTAATGCCGCAACTATACCACTCTGCGTGCCACACTGTCTGCCCGGACTGGTCTTCCGACTCTCTCGCTCGCGCTTCCATCGTCTGCGGGCATCGTCTTTTCTCTTCGAGTACCATGTGCGCCAGCTTTTTGTTCTCTGTCAGGAACGTTAATATATTGTATTTTTCGGATTATTGAAATTGCCGGCGTTATTTTCGAGTTAACGATGCGCAGACTCCTCGGTCCGGAGATTATCGTCCTCTCTTCTTACGTTCCAAGAATTTCGCATTTAGTCGGCGAACCGCAGTATTCTATAAGGATCCTTGTATCTTTCCCTTTCGAAGGCGATAGTTGGTTTCTACACGCTGAGTGATAACTGAAAGATAATTGGAGAATTCTTCGACCATTCGGCCATACAGACGAGTGCCTCGATTCTTTCAAGGACATGTTTTTCCCTTAGCCATTTAATAATGTAGAAAATTTTCCTACTTAATCGGTGAAACAGAATCAGTAGAACTAGTAGAGTAGAACTCCGCTTACATAAATTTGTTGGAGAAGAAATAACCTATACACATATGTAATTGGAATTTATACGATAGGAGGCCACTGATTCTCCCTACTATCTATGATTTTTCGTTCATACAATAAGAATTCACATTCAGAGATAAGTTTATTCAAGCACCATGATTTTATCGAACCGAACACTAACTAAATTTCGTTTAAATGAATGCAACGTATATAGATAAAGTTCTAGTGGAATCTATAAAGATACTTGTATCTTTCGCAGGCGACCGTCGATTTCTATGAACTGAATGATAACTGCAAGATAACTGGAAGATTCTTCGACGACTCGATCATACAGAAAATTCCTTCGATCCTCTCAAGGACGCGTTTCTCTCTTAGAAATCCAAGGATGGTTCGATAGAGGCCTATCCGTGGCGAACGTGTATACGATCGTTATAGCCACGTAGCAGACGCGACCTAATTTGTCGCTGGAGGTCGGTTAATTGGAGACAAAGGCACGGACGATTCCTCTTCCTTTTTTCTTCCCTTATCCCGGGTTGCACACCGTGTCCCACGTTTTCTTCGACGCTCTCGGTCTACTTGTTTTCAACGCAAAGAGAGAGCTCCGATCGTACCTACTCTTCCAAGATCGGATGCCCTCTCGTCAGGCCAAGTATGAAACGTACCGGCTCTTTCGTAATCCTGGAGACGGTGGCTTTTTGCCAGTGTCACCTGTCGCTCGGGCAACCGCCCTCGATCCTTTATTCCGATCATCGGCCTCGATCCGCTGTCATATTTCTTGCCGCGCGCCCTGCTCGACGGGCCAATTTAGCGGTCGCGATCCGAAATTTTTCCAGACCCTCGTGTCTGGCCACCTTTTTAATACCTTCTTATGAAGAAAATGTACGATCGACTTCTTTCGAGCATTTTCATTGAGTTATTTTCGAATTAATTTCAGTCAGCTATACTATTAATTTTTCATTCTAGAAAAATAAATGACAATTCCATTTATCGCAAGAGCATAGTAGAAACTAAATAGTTTTCATTGTTTTCCAATCTGTGGATTTGATGAATGCAAATGAAGAATCCATATATGTGTAGGAAAGCGTGCTAACTTTCTCAATCCTTTTCCCGAATAATCGTAAACCTACTTAGAAGCCAAGTCTAACTCCATCTTCTCGTTAAACCAACTTCTCATAATTAAACCGACCTTCCACGGAATTCTCTCTTAAATCTTCCAAATAACGTCACTTCCATCAATATATAATGATAAATTAAACTCGAGTGAATTTTCCATTCTTCATTCCATTAAAAATTAAACGCGTGAAAGTCGAGTTAGCCACGATACGCCAACGCGACGCATCAGCGTGTACAGGCACAGTGATATCGCTATCGAGGGAGAAAAGGTGAAACGATGAAACGGCTGGCGGGTTGGTGGCGCGCGAAGACACGCGAGAGAAATTACGAGCAGATTTACCGCGAGTGGCCGGCTGAAAATAAACATCGCGCCGCTACAAATCCTCTCCTCCTCTCTCCTCCCGTCCGACCAGCCAGTGAAAGAGAGAGAAAGAGAGAGAGAGGATTAGAGGGGTGGGGGAGGAACAGGCGGTCGGGCGGGTGTGGCAACATATAATTACAGTAATTAGCGGACAAGTAATTAATTAGGATCGCACGTCGTTTGTTATTTCCCGTGGCAGCGGCGCTTACGTACAGGCCGCGGACCGATGTGTGCGTGATCCACAGAAGGCAACCGTCCCGGTACCTGTGGGATACGTGTAACTACCGCGCCATGTCCCTATACGTCCGCATGCTCGAGGGGTTACGTCTTGATCCCAATTAACGAGCGATTTTTTGCGCGCTCCTGGCCAGTCCTCTCGTGGCGGTCACGTGGTGGGGCGAGAGCACGCGGCACCAAGCCGATCCTGCAAATTGTGTGACCGTCGGCACACGGCTCTTTCCTCTCCTCCCTTCGAACGGATGGATCGGTCGATCGACGGATCGATCTCGGATGGAATCGCGGATCGCGGACCACGCCAGCCTTCGTTCACCGCATTGGGTGGTATTGATGGATCGATATTTGCGCGGCTGGTGCACCTTGAAAGAATGCGCTCCCATAGCGGGACGTTCGCCTCGTGACCAGATTTATCTCGCCGCGAAGCGACACGCGTCTACTCGGCCGTTTGCCCCGCGATCATCGCGGTATTTCTTGTGCTTCGACCTATCCCAAGGGGGTGACTTCCTTCTTTAGTCGCGATTTTTTCTTGCGATTTCGAGAATTTTTCAGTGGCATAAGAAAATTTGTTTTTTTTTAGTAAGTAAAGAACAAGTGTAAATGGAATTCCTTTGGTTCTTGTGAAAGGACCAATTACGGTGGCTGCAGAAGGTATTGGCACACCATTGTATTTATTATAATTGTATTTATTTAATATTCAGTGATACTTATTAGATCCAAGCATATTAAATTTCGTATCATTTAACCGGTACTCTCATCTGACTACAAAAATTAATACTACAAGAATAATGTAAAACCTGACACAAAACTCTTTATTGGAGTACACAAAGATATGTACCAATACTTTTATAGCTATTGCAGTTTCTTCAGAATATTCTGCTATTTATTAATTTCAAAGACTGTTTCCATAGATTCTTGATGCTGCAACGAAAGATTGTGTATACGATCAAATATTTGCTAGGCATTTTATCGACTTTTTCTACAGTAATATATCGCAGAGCGAAGAAAAGGAATACAGGGGTGTCCATGCGTGGTCAGTTTTGTCTGCAATAAACATAATGGCGCGGATCGTTAATTAAGTGAATTTTCAATCAAGATTCAATCAGTCCCGTTGTAAATGTAAATGCACCGGCTCGGTCTCAGTTGATCAGGACATCCCCCTTGTCTACTTCTTTCAGACTTCGCCGCGTTGGTTTATTTGCCCCAAGACGCGAGGGAAGCTACACGACACATCCTGCACATCGTATTACGCGTTTCCTGTTGCTATTAAAATTCACTGTGTAACGGAAACCGCGTGATTTCAATGAAGGTCTTATACTTTCTTCCCACTAACGACCCAATTAATTATTGCTCCTTATCGAGAAAGATATTTACCGTTGCCATACAAATTCCCTCCTACATCTCAAACGGAAGTTTGAAAAATGATCAGTATAAAAATGCATTACCCATCTGCAACTCCAAATCACTTTAAGAGGTACATTACATACTTTCTTTCGTAAATATGCCAGAGTATTTTGGAATGGAACATGCTACGACAAATGAATGCTATTACAATCAGTTACTTATCAGTTACTTATCAATAAAGTCAGGATAAAGTCAATAAAAGGTGGATCCTATAGCGAACGCGATTTGTTTCTTTCATTTGTGTTAAATTCTCCATTCCTTTTTTTTAAGAAAAATTTGTTTGCAGCTATCGTGCAGTATAAAGGTCGAATAAATGAATTTGATATTATCCTTATTACTTTTATATTGCATAGGAATTTTGTTTCATATTCTGGAATATATCATTTCCAAAAAAAAAACAAAAAAAACAAAAAGACAATCCATATTAGAAAGAACAAGGGCTATAGCAAACAAAATTCCAGAATTCGCGTACATTCTTCTTAGGATACTGCACTGTACTCAAAATCCAAAGATATTCGAGTGGCTTTAACCGGCCTTGCCTCTCACGTACACGTCTATCAAGTAAAATTATTATTCGCGTGTCGAGTCTAGTTTTCCATTTTGACAAAGCTACTCCGCTCGTTTGCCTGTCTCTGAACCGATACACGAGATCATCGACGACACGTTTCGGGAAAGGAACGCAGTTCAAAGACAGAAGCTATGAAATCTTTGTAGAACTTGTTAACGCGTTGTACCACCGGCCGCGCATGTCGAACTCCAAACGAATCGGCACGTGTACAAACGAATGGTTCACGCACCAGTGCCGGTTAGCCACACCTTTGCGACTCATTGCTCCGACGTGTAACGACGGCATCAAATGGTACGCGGCACGAATAATGACGAAAGTCCTTGCAAGACGAACTTCTCTCTCTCTCTCTCTCTCTCTCTCTCTCTCTCTCTCTCTTTCTCTTGATGGTTGCGGCGCGTCTGGAATTACCAGTTTCGCGCATTTTTGTAGACGACTCGTGTTACGCCCTCGGGACCGAGATTTTCGCCAGATGAGATTGCCATGGATAACGGAGGTCATAGTTTAACCAACGGGTTCAAACTCGAATTGTTTTCACAGTTATATGCGTTGCATTGTAGGTTTCAATCGCGCGTGAGGTATTTTAAGACGAAAAACATAGAATAAGATACATGATGTGTACAAGAAATAGACTGAGATGACTCGCGATATTTGAATAATTTAATTATTCCTGTAACATAGTATTAGGAAATTGTAACATAGGAAATTGGAGCGATCTTTATATAACACGGGGTATTTCAATTGTATGATTTTTATGAAGTTTTCTTCTGCACAATTCTTAAATATATTGACGTTTCTAGCGGGTAGCACCACTATCTGTTAAGTATCGAACGGCGACAATTATTCCTTCAAAATGTAAGTGTATTTTGTATACCGTAACCATGACAGTTTTATCATTTCAAGTCCCGTATATCACAGTTTCGAACAACATACAAGTATCTATTCGATGTTTCTAGCTCTAAGCTGTGCACCTTTATGAGCGGATCTATAAATATACGATATAAGTATACAGAAGTATTTGTTGCATGAAAAGTACTCGAAAGTTGTCCTTACAAGCAATCGATAAGAACGAACATTAATATAAAATTCCAAATCCCAATCATTAATAATCCCTACACGATCTTTACAAGGAATAATCTACGATATTTCCAACAGTTAAACGAGTCAGCACGCGTGATCCAGAGTCGGTATAAAAGAAACGGTTGGTTTGAGTCGTGATAACGTAGCGGTTGCAAAACCGTCGATCCTTCCCGGCAAAAATAGAGTCTGCGATCGTCCGAAACGAGGACGAGGAGATATCCCGAGCAAGGAGCAACGCTTCGTGATACACATTTATCAGCGACATGTACGCGCGCACGGTATCGTAACGCCATAATTCGCGGCCTTGTAAAAAGGTTCGAGCCGCGGCTCGGCGCGATTGCAGCTTGCGGACGCCGTCCTGAACTGGTGGATATGCAAATATCTCTCGGATGGAACACGGCTGGGGGTCCCGCAACGTCGAGACAAAGTCACAGCGGGATCCATTCTGTTTCGATTCTCGGCTCTTCCGCCGCCGTGCCGCCTCCGCCTCCGTCCCAATGAAATTTTCCACGACATTGCGTTCGAATGCGATTAAAGCGCGTATAGCGAGCTGATACTTCATGGAAACGGATGGAAAACGGCCTCATCCTCTCCCATTCCACACTCCTGTATTTCTCTCTTCCGTACACCGCCCTCTTCTCGTCGAGATCCTCCGTTGTCAGGCACACGAAATCGAATTGCAACTTGTAGCGGAGCCTTACGCAGCCGGGGACACGCGTGATTCATCGGCGAGCGACGCGGAACACCAGGCTGATTAGTTTCTGCTATCGATTCGAGTGTCTTTCGCAAGAGGGTTTAAGTTACGATGAATTCGTTGAGTAGAAAGTTTGCCTATCCCTCCCCCTTTTTCTTCTTTTTAAAAAATTAAATTATTTTAAGCAAAATTTGTTTGTCGAAGATGTGGAAGAGTTCGTGTAAACGACCAGCGATAAAGCACACGTTTATACCACGAAGATTCGAAGAATGTATTAGTATACTGGGATGCATAGCACCACGTGGAACTTTGGTTGCACGTGACAAGAATTATAGTGCGCGTGAGATCTGAGAGAATTACTTGAGAGTCTCAGAGAATGTCGAGAGAATCAGAAGGTATTCTAAAAGTTATCTTTGTTATTCTGTTAGGTAGTATAGTTTTGATTACCTTGTTTTATATCGAGTAAAAATAATTTGATTAGGAAAGAGGAAGTTAGTCCCGGTGGAAGATTCCTGGTTTTCGTTAGACCAAAAACAAGCTAGGTATATAAAGCCGTCAATTTTGTACTCGGAGAAGAGTGTTGCCGGGGAGTTTCCTTGGCCGACAGTGATGGACGGATATTCTCGGCTGACGTCACGAACGCTTCCTCGTGGATACCTCTGATGTCAGAGGTCTCCAGGCGGAGGCGCGACCAACCCTTATCCTCCTTTCGAAACAACTTCACCTACGTACTTCTATGATGTACATATATATAATCTTCTGAAGATTTAGCTAAAGCGAAAATATATCCGGAGAACTACCAGAGTGTAGGAGCGTTCTTTCCTACTTTGATTTTGTTTTTAGTTGACCTTAACCCTTGACCCTTGACCATTAGTCACACGCTGTCTCAGTCGGTCGTGTAAGCTTAAACTTTCTCTTGAAAGATTACTACACACTGGCTATCTTACTTCTGAAAGTGTCTCAACCATATCGCTCGCCATATCGACCTTTTCATTTTCTAAATCATAAACAAGGAACAGGAAATTATCCACCATTGACTATCTATTCGACAATGAGAACGAGAAACTAACCGAATAAACAACTTTATATCCTCCAATAGTCCAATAACTGCAGTGGATGATGGGTGTAACTATTATATTTCTCAATAATGGCGTAGGTGACACGATGATAGAATAATCGGAGAAAAATCGGAGAATTTTCCAAAAAGCCAGACTCTCGACCCTCTTTCCACCCTTCGTCTATCGTCTGGCCTCGCTTCCATCACGAAAACTTTGCAGCACGGTGGCGAGGGTATCCTAGAAATAAGCGACGACGTGGATATAGGATCGTACGGGGATAGAGTGGCTCGCGGCTGTTCGCCGTTCACCAAGAGCAATATACGCGTCATATATCACCTAGCTGTAGCTAATGTTGCCGTAGAAGGAAGGTGTGCGTGAGGCTATCTTCGCGCCATAAAACACTCGCGCTTTGCTCCAGGAGGGGTTGCTAGCCGTTCGGTGGCGAGTGTCACCACAGGTGCGGACATTCTCATCATAAATATCGGCCCAGCTACACCCGTAAACCATCCGCTGAACCTAATTGGGGCGTGGCTGCGGTTACACCTTCGAAGACTTTGTATTTCGCGCCTTCGTTCCCGCAAAGTCTTCGCCCACCCTTTCACGCGAACATTTCGTTTGCGAGCTTATTCTAATTTCTCGCGAAGGATAGACGACTTTGGGTTAATAGGGATAAAGTTATGACGATTTGATGAAATACTTAACACGTTCGTTGTGTATGATGAGAAAATATGTATTTCTATTTTGTGGATATAGCGACAATCTCAATAAATATAAACCAAAAATAGACGAAAACTGTTAAAATAACTTACGGCAATTATATATGAAGAGTTTCACAACATAGAGATAATTATAGTTAAAAATAAGAATTATTTCTTTGAATGATAAACTTTGATGGTCGAAAAATGGTCAGTCATAAACGAGAATTTTCTGTAATTTTAGGAACAGTTCCGACAAATGGATATTCGTGGACGAATTTCTAAATCAAGAGTTTAGAGGGGGAAAAGTTGACCGAACAAGAAAGATAGGCAAAGGGGGCACCTTTGACGAGATGAAAGATATCTAGCTACCGTCTTTGAATTGGAGCTCGACCTAGTTCGCGTGGGAAGACCAAGATATCACGAGATTGGAAATCAAGACAACGGGAGATACGTATGTCGATTCGCGTGGCAATGAGTAATGACCACTAAAACGTGGGAAAATCCTGTCTCCCCGAAGAATCTATTTACCACGCCCAACTTTATCACTTTATGTTCGAACGAGATACAAATAGAACATAACACCACCATCTTATTAAAAGTGTAGAAAATATATAAATATATCCTTCCACCGATTAAACAATGTTAAAGTAAGGAAATCTTCTTCAAGAGTTAAGAACGACATTAAAGAAAAAGGATTCTTAATCAATCCTACAATCAACTCATATTACGATCTATGTAACCTATCCATAGTCTATGAAATCATATTGTGTTACGATTTATGAAAGTAACAATTAACGATAATTTGTGGAGCAACAGAAACGACCCCACGTAGACGTGGAACCAAGGTGTTGTCCGTAATGGGCCACGTGCGTGTTTCATCAGAGGGGTGGTTTGCGAGAAGAGAGTGTTAAAAGGTAGGCCGGTTCAGGCACACCTCCGCTTAACCATCTTGAATCATCCCCCCATCCCTCGGTTTCTCCACCTCAATAGTCTGTTTCTGTTTATATCGCTCGAATTTATAACGTCGAACATCCAGCGGATCAGGGACCTTAACTGTCCGCTGGCATGAACCTGCGAACGATAACGAGCGTCAGGAGCGCGGATGAGATCTCTTCCTCACCTTCTCTCGCTCGCTAAAAGGCCAGGTGAACGTAACGGTAAGAACACGATGCGTACACTCTTGACACTGGCGTAGCTGAACACCTTTCGCGTCTCGATCTGTTCGTACGATTACTTTCTTCGTGGCGTTTCATAAAATGGGGTACTTAATCGCTGAGAGGATAAGATATTCGGCTTCGAGTAGATTCAGACCGAATAGAATGGAGGAACTTTTATTCTTAATTTTTTCTTTTGAATAATTCTCGTGTAAATAAGGCGATAAATAAATTGTGTGCACTTGTATAGGATAGATAAGATATTTGGTTTAGGGTTAATTAGATCAAATAGAACGATAGAATTTTTCATTTTTAATTTAAATTCTTTGTTCTTCGAACAGAGGATTTGTAAATATATTTTATAGGAATTTTTGAAGTAATTGTACTTCGATGATTAAGTTGAAGGAACGCGAGATTTCACGTTTACGTTTTATAAATGTCATTCTGTTGGCCGAGGGACGGAAGTTATGTAAATTTCGGGTAAAATGGCCTCCGTGAAGCGAGTTTACTGAACTATGGCCTAGGCAAAGTTTTCAAAGTAAACAATATGCTGAACACTTGTTCCTTCTTAGTAGTTCTTAGAGCATATATGAACTACCTTACAAGGACCGTCTTACATTCCCAAGACGCTTGTAATTCTGTAATACTAGCAGCCATCTTGTCCCATCGCAAACAAAATAGAACATTCAATTCTTTCCTTGTAAATCGGTCATCGTGACCATAAAGTTCCACGAACATCAAACGTTTGACATTTCTTATCAGTCTCATCACAACTTCGTGCGAACTTTTCCAAACCAAGTACCATAATTCTCCTTTCACACGCGAAGATTCTAAACCAATCGTTTAAAAACAAAACGAGTAGGGAACTTGAGTTTCCTTATTGGCCTGTACGCTACTGAAAACAAACTGAGAAAAGGAGAGAGACAAAGAGGAAAAGAGAGAGAGAGAGAGAGAGAGAGGGAGAGAATGTGCGCAATCCTGTTGTCGACGAGCACGACGAAAATTGTTCTCGCCTCGCTAAGCTTGGTACGTATGCACACGTCTCGGTTCACCGGGAATCCTTAATTATTATCGTCGTTTCGCGACGAGAAGCGGCGAGAATGTACCACGCGCGATAACCAGAGACGCCTGGAGACCCGCCGAGACTCTTTATGAGGCTTCCTCATGGAGAGTAGCTCGAAGACAGGTACGAGATGGCGAGGCATGCGGCTCGATGACGCTCTCTTAAGCGGCGTACCTCGGCTGGCGACGCGGCATTTGCGTTTTGATTAAATCTTGTGCGCGTGTGTAAGTACGTTTCCATGTTAAGAACCATGCGCGCCACCGACACGGTCCTTCGCTAAGACACGGCAGAGTTCCGGATTTTTTCTCACTGTACACGCCGGCGAACCAGCTCCGCGTGCCACTTCCGCGAGACGCGACCCCTCGCCCGGAGGCCTGGCGCGCGTGTGAAAACGCTGTTTGATTATGCCAGGAATTGTAGAAATTCGCGTCGTCGGCGTCGCTGAATTGAAACATGGAAAACATCGACATCATGAGAATGTGTTCGATTATTTCTGGTACTATTAAACGGAGAGCGAGAGAAATAACACAACGTTTCTCAACCTCTCTCGTCGTACTATTACAAAAATTTGTATTACCACTTTAGGTAATATCTTGGGAAGAGTTAGGGGACAGATACGAGTTTGATACATAGCAAGTAATTAAACAATTTAGTTTCGTTCACTCCAATCACACTACGCGGACATTTTCAACACCTTATTAATGTCCACTCTATGCCTCAGATAGTCACGCAACCTTCCTTCACGCTCTAATTTTGAGCTGTCACTCATAAGTAAACCATTGCCAAAAATTATTCTTCGTAGATTTTTTAACAGAATATTTTAACCCGTGGAGAGTTGCAGTTTATAATTCTCCAAAATAGAGATTTTCATAGTTAAGTAAATGAGTTAACGTATGAAATATATTATACTTTAACAAAAAAAGATTTCAATACGTACTCAAGATAAAATCCACGCGTGACAAACGGAAGAAGTCACGTTCCTCATTCGTTACGAGATGGAGGCACGAGACCGTGTATGAAGAGCACTTGGCATTGGAGCCTGTTGGCTTAGGCTTAGGATAACGCGAGACAGACGGGTCGTCGTTCGTCCAAGTGTTGCTCGGTTTGTTGCTCGACCATGTTTGAACATATTTGCCCGCTACTCGAGGCAACGGGACTCGTAGGCTTGTCATTATCGTTAGTACAATCCTTTCTAGCAATGAACGAACCAACTACTATTGATTCACCCCGAGATCCACACTTTTTGACCACATCTACGTTATAACATCTTTTTGGAATTATTTCTTTACTGCGTTATAAATTCTCTTAACCATCCAATATCCTATACGATGAAACCTCCCGAGGAATTTTCAGAAACTTTCGGAACATTGTGTTAATCTAAAACGACTGAAGCAACACGAAAAAGTAGAGATCTCCTTGGAACCAAATCTAAAACGCTAGTCGAGTGAAACACGGAGGAGGAACCATCACGAAGAGCAGGATCGATAAACAGGTCCCTAAGTTTGCCTCTTAACAGGCTGAGAAAGAAACAAGGCGTTCATCGCGCGTTATCCAGACGGTACACATCCCACGCTTTGGTTCCACGAGCGTGTAACGCGCCGGCTCGGCTTGAGGGCGGACTATCACCGAGGCGACGTGTGTACCAGCCGGGGCGTCGCAGAAATATACACACGAGGAAGTCGTCGGCGACAACGAACGGGCCAACAAGCACCGCGACGACCATGAGCGCGGCTAACAGGGTAAACATGGAGCCAGTTAACCGGTCAAATATTTGTACCTGCCCGGATCCCCTGGCCGTTATCTCGAACACCGCCGGCTTCTACAACTCGTCCAAGATCGAGGGAAAGAGAAAGAGTTCGAGGGATAGCCAGAAAGGTGGGTCGATTCGGCCCTATTAACGAAAGGGCCTTTTTCACGGCCAAGAAACCGGAGACAATAAAAGCGTGACTGTTTCTGGAGCTCCGTTTTTCCTCGTGGAAGCAACAATTTCCGGTTTCCTACGCGTGATAATCTAATCTACGTTTACGACAGGAGGCGTTCAACCTGTACCTGTCTCGCGACGAGCACACAAGGTCGCACCGTCGATGAAAGGTGCCGTTGTTTTCGCCCGAATCGCCGTGGATGGACGTAATCTCAACGCGATTTCCGTGAGAATCGTCTTGCTTCGGCCAGTTCAGAGATCCTCGCCGGAAGAGCGATATCGAGAATTTAAACTTCCGTTGTCGATCAGGCAAACTGAATAAATTTGTCTCGCAATCTTTGTGTTGCAAAAAATTGTCTTAAATTTTGCAGCTATCTCAGAAAAATAACTAGGAATTCACTAGGAGTAATAGAAGAAGAAGATAATTACGGAAAGTGGTGTTAAACGATTTGGCTTTCAAACGACTTGTGTAACACACCCTATATTATAATTAACAATACATTAGACTACGCTTACAACGGATGCGTGATCTAACAAACTATTTACTCTAACAAATTGTAGTCTAGATTAAATCTATGTTGCGTTTAGAAGTCACACCGATCGACACTATAAATTGAAAAACACGAAAAGATGACAATGTTACAAACAATATTTTTTAACTTTGATCGATATAAATGATATCGGTAATATCCTCCTTCGTAGGTTTTATACTAATTGTTTAAAAGTGGATTAAACAAACATAACATCCATACGAGGCGCTGATTTAAATTTAAATAGATATGTTTAAATTTTGATAGACGTTGGAAGCGCAGGTATTCCCTTACGATACGAACGTCGTCGCATTACAAACGTTCGAAAAAATCTTTCTCTCCCTCATCGACGAAATCATTTGAACCCCAAGATTTCTCTAATCGACGCTCTGATCATCGGGACGGCACAAACCGAGAGTCGGAAGGATAAATCGCGGTTATTAGCGCGAGATTACGTGGGTTTGCGCTCAGATTGGAACAAGGACCAAATCCAAAAATCTATACATCCGGGGAGGTACTATGATTCTAACGCAACGTCTGGACGTAAAATTCTCTCTTCGTTTCTCTCTTACACATCCTCTAGCAACGACTGGAAGAGAAATAAGGACATGGAACGCGGTAGCCAAGCAAGAAGGGGAATGTAAGAAGATTCCAACGCGTGCACATTGTTAGGGGAATCAGATTAGCCGACGAGCCTGATGTATGTGCTTTCGCCTGGTAACGCACCGTGCCGAAGTCGCGCCACATCTTCTCTAGAACTCTTTCTCTCTCTCTCTCTCTCTCTATCTATCTATCTTTTTTTTATCGTCTGTTTCTGCTCTGCCTCGTACGCGGTCTATCCCACGAATGATGGAAGCTAATACTCCGATACTAGAGTGCTACACCTCTGTTCCTGGATTAAGATCGATCTGGCTCTGAGTAACTCCTAAGCACCGTCCATCGTCGTAATACTTCTTTTCACGGCGCCAAGCACGCAACCGATATACAAGTCCCTCGGAGTAATTACGCGAGGGCTAATCCTACAAATGTCGAGAGTAACGTGTCGTGCTGATTGTCGTGTCGATATGATTCTTGGCGATGTGTATAGAAATGTATTTTGTAAGATTTTGGGCATTCTAGGAAAACAAGTCTTGTCAGTGATATTTTGCCGTTGAAATTATTTGATTATATCAATTTCATATAAGGTAAAAATAAAGGTGTAAGATTTTGGAGCAGTACAATCTTCCATTAAATGGATCCTGCAATCCATATTTACAATTTTCGTAGAGTCCCTTCTCTGAATCTTATCACGCAGTTAATACATTTCCATTTCATTACAGCTGTTGAGAATTTAATCTGAATCTGATCCACATTTTATTTTCTCATCTAGAATTTACTTTCCCGTGTTGCAAAATAATTTCCAATTGTTCTCTTCATTTCTTTTTTAATCTTCTTCGATGAAACTTTCACCGCAATAAAAATCCTTAAAAACTAAGTTTTGAGAAAAGTCTATGCAAATCAAATCTCTTTTCACTCGCAAAGTTATTCGTAACCTCACAGTATATCGTAAACTACTACGATCAATATTACCACAGATTGTACAAAACCTGTAAGAAGCGTCAACTACTCGGCATGTTAATCAGGGAAGGATCGTGAAAAAGCACGAGCCAGCAAAAAGCTAACTCTTCAACGAGGCTCACTTTATCACCGATCGCAATCGTCCGGATAAACGGACTGATTCCCAACAGAATTGCATCTGGCGAGTGGCAATCGACGATAAATCATGAAAACCAGCGACAGAGGATCAAAAAAGGCGAGGAAATGATCAGTCGGCACGTAAATAGTCAAGATTGGATGAGCCAGGATGAAAGCTGTAAATCGATGACTATTTACGCGAATCGAACGTCCAATTAAATTAACATCGGCCGCCGCTGTACACCGTGAACGGCGCCGCGATAGTCACGTTTCGAGCGGAGAAGCTTCGGGCGATCGCGCCATTCTGATCCTCTCCGCCCAGCCGCGCGTTCGAGACTGTATGATAATTTATTAGCTGGTTTTCCGGTTCGAGACGAAAACGGCTTGTGGCGATTCCACGCAGAAAACCGGGAGGCAAGAATCGAATGTGGACACAAGGCATGGGTCCCCACGACTCTGCTTGATTTAATTAGATTTTGCTCCAATACAAGAGAGTCTTGTCAACTTGTCTCGCGTAGAGACCTCGTAACGAGACCGTGTTCCGCTGGTTGCTACTTGTACGTCTGTAAACGAGGGAGGATTTAATGGTTTGGTCGCGCTTCGACGATTGTTCGACGCGGAAAGACGAGATTGCCTGGTAATACAATTCTGCCAGGGAGTGTAGCTTATGAGTAAATGAAGTGAATTACTTGTCATACGGTGCTATGCTTTTTATGACAAGTTATTTTGCTTGATTGTTTGAGCCAAGCTTTAGCAAGTTTGGATAAGTCGGTTTTTATCTGTTACATGTGGTAACAGTGTATCGTGCTTCGTACTGTTCACATACTGTTTCTTTGTTCATTCGTAAGTACAATTCCAACAATGGAACGGTACTTTATTTATCTTCATTGATCTCGTTGCAGGACAGATAATTCATATAATAGAAGTATACCCATGATTTCTCATACAAATAGTGGAAGTTCATGTTGAGATATTAATCGATATTACATCTCGATAAATGGAGTTTCATTGTGCGAAGAAGATATTGTTGCGAGTCTAAGTTAGGAGAATCGCATGAAGGAGATATTCTTGTTTCTGATTCATCGTCATTCGTTATTCTCTTCAAGTGATATACACGTGCAATAAAAGATTAAACAAATAACAATTAGTTAATCTTTTATACTCGTCCAAACATTAATTGACCGTGCAATTTATATTCGTCCAATCTGCTAAAGATTTAAGAAGAAATAAACGGTATTCGTGAATAAATCGACATTATAGATCGTGATAAAGACATCGAGAAAATATGTTGTTCGTATTAGTTCCATCACAATACTCGTAGACCTTCACGTACAATTGCCATTCTGGACAATTGTTACAAAATATTCCAGCAATCGCAAAATTCGATGCATCAAATTCATCTTCTCGACGATCCCTTACGAAAGAAAACCAAGCAGTGTACTATGCAGAACTTACTGCAAAGCATTGTCATTAATCCCATCACATATGTAGAAGGTAGAACATTTAAAATAATAGAATCTCTTTCGCGTACACGTGGACATTCGCTGAGTGCCTAAAAATCATTCATCCAACGTCAAATGACACGACCGTCACGCCGAATATAAGTACTTAAGCAGAACTTAAATGTAGCCAGGGCTTGTGGCTTCCGTCCCACACATGTCTCGAACAAGGTGGACTACTCGGATCGCAAGAAAACGTGGGAACAGATCGGCGATTTGCTCGACGGTTATGCTACACCTGAACGCGACACGCGGCAGTAGCTTCTTAGCAGCAGAACGCTTCTCGGAGAGAATCCTCATGTGGGTAGAATCAATTACTCGTGACCGCGACACCTGGACGCACCGTCGACGTCGTTAACATTTATACGCGTACACCCACGGCACCCGCCGAATTCGATAAATCTCCGCGGAATTGTGACGGAATAATGGTAACAGGACCGCTAACAACGTCGTTAGTTGGAGAACGCGGAGAACACGCTGAAATCTGCGCCATTCCTTTTCTTTGATCGATGAATCTGATTACATGATCGATAGAACCGTGAATATTTCTACGGGTATTCTTGCCAATGATAATTAAGACACGTGTCTTTTTCTGGACCGGTTAGTTGTATGTTTAGTCGTATTTAATGTACTATACTTGTACGATTAGATAGTAAGAATAAGAGGTGTGACTTGACATCGATTACCTGGAGTTCTTATCGAGTTAGGCAACTAAATACGGATATAATGTAAAAATATCCTATTGCGGTCCAAATAAACTCGAATAATTTGTATATTGATCTATCAGGTATTTAAGTATTGCCTAACTCCATTTTCGAATAAATTGATCAAAATATATTGTAATAAAAATAAAGTTGAAGGTTTATCCATCATATGTATGATTTAAAAATGATTATGTGAATACCACGAAGTTAAACTTTTAAAGTATTGCGTTTTATACAATTTATAGCAAACAACAAATAAACTCTAAATTCAAATCTTTATCAAATTTCTCAGATATAAATAAACTTTCACCTATCTATGAATAATAAACAATTATTCGTAACAATAAGTTTCGACTCCTAGTGAAACGAAATTGAGAAAGCAGCCCTATTCTTCGTTGAAGTACACACAGGCACGAATCGAAATCGCAACCAGTCGAGTCTAGATGCAATTACACTGACACCAAATGACTAATGTCATTTTTATCTAGCCTCCCCTCGCGCCATGTCATTACGGGTCGTTAATGTATCGCCTCTGGTATTTCGGAACCGCCCTCGTCTCGCGCCTTCGAAACCAACCTCCGCTTCTTGTCTCCAAACGAGGCGTCGTGATTTCGTATGCATCGGTACTCTCAGGCTGGTTTAAAGTTGTGCGCCGGTTATCGTTTAATGAAATCAACGGATGAGCGTCCAAGTTAAATGCGATCAAGTCACCGCCGACCCCCGACACCCCCGACACGGTAGCGAGGGTGCCGTCTCGCGAGAAGGGAAACGCGAGAGAGCTCCTCGAATCGCATTTTAATTTCCGACTGCCATTAAGGGTTCGATGGGAAGTCGATCGCGTCGACGTTTCTTTGAGCCATTACCACCGAGAGAATTACGAGCCGAGGATAAAGATTTCGTATTCTGGGGCCACTTTCAGCGATTGCCAATAGTCTGTTATTCAGTGGCGAGCACATAAATAGGGGAAGTTCTTACAGCTAGCTTTCTCAACTTAATTTTGTTTGTAATTGGTACTAGAAGTAAAAATCTGTAGTCTATATTTATAGTACTTCAAAGTACGAGAAATGTATTTAAAATTTGATATGAATCGAAATTTAATTCAGTTTCTGTTTTTTATATTTATATAATATATAATTTATTCCCATATTTATAGTCCTCGCCACTGTATGTGTTTTAAAAGATTATTACTGTTCTTTGTATTTTGTCTACAATTGAAAAATAATGAAAAAAATAATAAAAAAAATTCGTAAATGGCGATACCTAAATAAATGATTTAAGATGATAACACCTTTGAAGATGATCCAGTGAAAATATGTTGTAGTATTTATAAAATATAATAATGAAATGGAAGGAAAGATGAATATAAAATATGCTATCACGACGAGACAGTCTACTTAACATATTGATAGTCATCTGAATGTACGCAATGTACAAAATCTCCATAAAACTGCTTAACTTAAACCATGGAACAGTGTTTCAGGTATCAAACAGTTCTTGTAGCGTCGATCTATGTATTCTACAATCTTGTGCGGCCTTAATGTCAGATTCGACGTGTAACGAAGTGTAGTGGTATAACTCGATTCCATGGAACCGCATAAAGTTCGAGCAACGATATGATTGGCGAGGTAATCGCGGGGGAAATGGGCGCGGCGATCAGCGTGTTACGCTCAATTGTAATAACGCCAGGTACTCACGATCCACACGAGTCACGACCCGCCACGCTCAGAAACGAAGTCATTCACACTTACCTGAAACAAAAGAGAATTACTCGGTTAGTTACGCGATCGAAGATAAATCCGGCGCGAAACTCCGGACAGAGATTTTAATCGGCTCAAACAGGACATACGTAGCTTTATTTAATTAGCCGGTGCAACTTCGTCTGGCAAAAAAAAAAAATTTTCATATCGACCATCTCGACATTTACATTTTTTTCCATTGTTGCATTCAGACAGAAACATAAACTGTCGGAGGTAATCGTTTACTTACGAAATCCTAAATATCTTTCTTCCTCCTCGTTAGAACGTTACCAAGAATTTAAACATTCCCACGAACAATCTATCCTTCGTTCGATCCTCAAAAAATTTCGAATTCGAGAAGAAACAGAAGATTGGATCAGAGTGGACAGCATCGATAAATAAATCGTTCAGGGATAGAATACAGTTCTTTCTTGAGCATAACTTTCTTGATGTATAACTCATTCTCCACTCATTTTAAACAAGAAAAAAAAAATAAGGAAGAAAAGGGAGTAGAAGAGGAAACGAAAGAATAGGAAGGACAATCTATCAATTCAGTTTAATCGTCACAGGGAGAAATGTAGAGGAAGAATAGAACAGGAGAAAAAGGGGAGGAAAAAACGGGAAAAGATTCACGAGCTCACGCATAGTCAAGGCTCCTATGTTTAAGAAATAACTTCAGAAAGTCACATGTGATAACACGATCCACCAACTTCTCTAATCATCACGAAGAGGAAAAAGACAAAGAAGAAGAATGAAACGAAGGAAAAGTAGAAACAAGAGAAACATACAAACTCACGCACGGAATTGGGATCAGTCTGTCGTCGATGTCCGTACACGCGGAATCGGCGCAACCCTCGCTGGTAATGGTACTTGGTGGCAAGACTCTTTTGTGGCGCGAGAACGGTATTGTCTTTTTACGGCCTTCACAGGCAGCAGCGTTTCCCAACGCCCGAGGGAGTCAGGGAACCGTCTCCAGTTCCAGTTTCCTCGAGCTCCTCCACCTCCGGCTGCCGGCACTATCCGCCCGAGATCACCTTTTTACCGGTCGTTGCGACCTCGTCATTCCTCCCTTATCTCGGGGACCCCCCACGAATACTGAGCAAGAAGACGTAGAAGAAGAAGAAGAAGAAGAAGACGATGGATCTCGAGTGAGCGGGGCTGGAAATCGGCCGAAGGGAGTAGACGTAGCACCGTGACGAGGTCGTCAAATCCGTGGCCCGATTGAAAATTATACAGGGATCAAGTTTACGAGCGGACGCTTTAGCCCGCTTTCGCCGACGAGCAACCTGCTACGCGTGCGATATCCTACAGAACCGATCATCCATTCGTTGCTTTATGAACCGTGTGCCGATTCTCTCGCGTGCCACTGTGTTTCACTGTATTTTAAGGGTTGCACTAGGTCAGTGGAACGTTCAGTCAGTGGTCTTTGAGCAATGGAATTATCTTAAATAAGAAGGTACCTTTAGTTTTGTTAATCGGGTCGTTTCTTAATCAGAAATTTTTGTAATTGGAGAATTAAATGACTATAAAGATAATTCCAGTTAGGTTGATTGTAGTTCTTACATAAAGGATGATGTAATTTCTTAAGAGATTTTTAAGGGAAATGACATGACGTATTAGAAGGTAGGAAATTTATACAGAAACATTTTCTGTATCCTTAAGTGTAAAAAATGATATGTGTAACTGAGTTTTAAATAGAATTTTTAAAAAGAAATTATTATATTCAAGAGATTAGGAATCACAATGATGAATTAACTCATATTCCACGTTTTTGTATCTAGTGACGCAACTATGTGCGTCAGGTAGATAGCGTCATTGTTCCTTATGAAAGAAATTTGTAACTAGAAAATGGTACTTCCACTAGAGGGTTGTATGTTTGGACACACATTCAATAACATCGATAAATGTATCTTATAAAAAGAGAATTGCATAGCTATAATGAACACTCTCCAATCTTCTTGAAAGCGAAGATCAATGGTGTCTGTTTTACAGCGACGTCGACGATAATATTCTTTACGGTTCGAAGAATTTGCAATATGCAAACTAGCTTATTTCACACAAAATGTACTTGACGTCTTCTCGACCCCACTTTCAAGTCATGTCTAGCAAAACATGACCAAACCAGTAACCGGACAATTAGAAAAAAAATCCCTAACGACTACTTTGCCCAATGAATACATAAGGATTAATGCCTGAAATTACGAATAAACCGTGGGCACGATTAACGACCAGACAGCAGATTTACGGAAAAAGCCGAACCGCCGGTTCGATGATCCATACGCGATAATTGCTCGTTCCACGCGTACGTGTCCCATCGTACGCGTGGGATTATAAATAAGGAATTATGCAGCGTCGTAAACGATGTGCTTTCTCGCAGGGAACGTGGCTCTCGTTAGACGCTCTCGCTGGCATTATCGTCGATTTATTCGCGCGTTGTCGCGACCACGCTGTAACTGCTCCATTAGCCAGCGAGTGTATACAAATAACCGAAGTCGCCGGAACGTTAAGCTCGATTTGATGGCCGGCCGCGTAAGCAGTCGGCCACCGGAGCCCTGTTCTGCCGCGACGATGCTCTAACGGACTATCACGTGGATCAACCTTCGCGTTGCGAGGAAATTAAACGATAGGTAAGCTTCGAGGTGATTTCAAACGAAATATGCAAGATATACATGCTGTTTGAATAAAAATCAACGGAGTTCGAGAAGATAGAACGAAGATACCTGATCCTTGACTGGTACCGTTGGATTATAGATGATTGCTGTGAATATTTATGCTTTTATGGGAAATTTTAATGTGCCACGGTATATGTATATAATATGGAAAAATTTCTAAAATGTCAAATATAAAGCACTCGTTGCGATATTTGGACAACGAAATAA
Source organism: Bombus affinis (assembly GCF_024516045.1). Taxonomy (NCBI): domain Eukaryota; kingdom Metazoa; phylum Arthropoda; class Insecta; order Hymenoptera; family Apidae; genus Bombus; species Bombus affinis. The sequence continues at coordinate 2,195,285 of NC_066354.1, read as the reverse complement.
ATCTTTATATTTAAGTTTTATCTTTTTATGTATTTGTACAAAAATATGAACTTATGTAAAAATATACAGGTCTAACGAAGAATATAGAATATGAACTCATAGAAATATTATAAAATTACTATAATTATAATTAAAATTAAATGTGGATCACCTATGACCCAATAATACTACATACTTCATAGTTCAGAAATACTTTCCCTTAAAATTTGGAATTTACTAGTATAGACTTTCCACTAATCTATGATTCTAGTTTCATCTAAAGATTGTACGATCTTCCCTAATAATTTGTTAACGAGAGTACCAAAAGCATTCGAAGAATAATTTTCTGACACTAGTGATCACGTAAGTCACAGAAGAACAATAGAGTTCAATGGTGTCCAGTTGCGTCATAATAGAGCTGCGATAACGAGGAACGAGGAGAATTTTCGCGATAAGACTATTTTTTATTCACCGCACTCGAAGGTATGAAAACGTCACGAACAGGAGGCGCCGAGCACCTCTCGTCGTTTTGAACGGCTTCTTCGCGGCCTGTCGGCGTGACGGCCGCGTCAATGACGGCACGTGGTTCTCGCGTGCATAAATAATTCACGCTGTCACGCGCACGAATAGCAGCCGTGGGTCGCTCTCAATTAAGTGACCCGCACCGTCTAGACGAGCTGACGAAATCCGGCGAGATGCTGTGTTTGGAAAAACCGCGGCAACGAAACGTACAACAAAGATCACAGCCGCGATTTCTTTATCAAATTTTAACGCCAGAGCTACCGAAGAGTAAATGAAAGAATAATACAAGACTTGAACAATTGAAGGAAGATATTGAAGTGAACGTTTATGGAAAAAAATACATTGTAAGTAAATACAAGCCTTTGAGTATTTTTTATGGATATTAAATTGCGATATATAAAATGCCTGATTTCCTAAGTCATTTTTTTGTAGATAGATGTTTTAATTTTCATGTACGATTTTAATGTTTTACTATTTACATGTATAATAAATAAACGCGTTCTTTCTAAGAGGAAGTATGAAAAGAAGAAAAAAAAAAAAAGAAAAAGAGGAAAAATGAGGATATCTTTATTATATTATAGAGAAATTATATTAATCCTGAAGATGCATCCTTGACCATTTAAAACATTGAAGTAGTTCTATCATCGCAAAGAAAGTACCTTCAGGGCGAAAGAATTTTTCCACGTCATCTCACGCAAGTATTATATCATTGCAAATTCGATACCCAGCAGCCAGGATATAAATCTAATATTAATAGACAATTAAGCACACAACTTACAAACCTCATAAAGAACAATTTATTTCTATAATGGAAGCAAAGTCGAAGCCAGAGACGCGATATCGCGAAAGGGAAAGTATCGCATTGCAGTGAGTGTCGACTGGAGATTTTCATCGGAACAGGGAAACGTAGCGGGAAAGTTAATGCCTGGCCCGGTAATGGGGTATCTCTGTAAGTAAAGCCCTTCTTCTACCAGCCACCCCCGTTTTCTCTCCATTACAACGAAGCGAGCCGGACTCCATACGTTAGACGGCCAGACAGCCTCAAATTGCTTCATTAGCCGCGCGATATTTTATATAAATTGGAAGGCTAAATTACCTAGCGGCGGACATCGGCAAAAAATTCGTAATTAGAGCAAGTAAAGCACCGCGGGGACAAACGGAGAGAGAGAGAGAGAGAGAGAGAGAGAGAGAGAAAGAGAGAGGCTGAAATTAGAAAAGGCGCGAATGCAAGAACGCAAGAGACGAAGAGACGCGGAGTGAGGCTGAACCTGAGTTATTTCTTAATTATTTACGCGCAATCGTACAAAGTTGTTCTCGATCCTCGCGCGTAAACCGCGCCGAATCGCGTAGCTGTCCTTTTGAAACTCGCTCCATCCTCGGTTCATCGGTTCCGGCCCCATGAATGAACTAATTAGCATTCGGTGGCGTAACGGGCCATCAACGAAAACGTACGATTCGTCATGACGATCCTGATCGTTTCTACGCGGCGATTTCACCGTAATATTGTGCACCGTACTAACAGAGAGGAACTTTTACGATTGCGGAGCCGAGATAGAAAAATTGATGCTTCAGTGGTGTGCAGGATCTGGGATTTTATTTGGACGATTGGCACGGCTGTGAATGTTGGGAAGTTTGTAAATAGGAGTGAATTTAATCGTGCATTAGGAATGAATTCAATAAAGATCTTCATTGAAGCTCTATCAACCCATTCCAATTCCGTAAAAATATCATTAAAAACGATTAAAATATTTTAGCTAAGATCGAGAAATTATTGGATGTAATAGGAAATATATAAAATTGGAGATCCTTTTTAGGTTACATGTAAGATCCCGACTACTTCTGTTGAGAATAAAGAATTTTGTATTATAAATAGAAATTTATAATACTGACGTCCAACCACTCCTCTTACAAGCTTTATTTAAACCAGAAACATACAAATCTCTGAATAATTGGTTCCCCTAAGACCAGCTTGTACAAACTCGTCCTTCCAACAAACGAACAATCGCAACCAACCCGCCTAACTGTTTCCATAGCGTAACCCCAAACGATAACACGAGAACGGAAAAGTCGGACGGCCATTAAGGTCGCGCGTACTTCTTTATCGTTTCTCGATGCAGGCGAGTTGCCGCGATTAAGAAACCCTTGTCACCGTTTCAGCCCCTCCACGTACACGTTTTTAAACGAGCTGAGAGCGAGCTGAGAAAAGACAAAAGAGGGTGGTCCGCAGAGTCTTCCCGGTGGACCGCGTTGAAAAAGAGGGTGGCTGCTTTTACTTAATTTCCTTCACGGACGAAAACTTCTTATTATCATCTCTCGACGTGCTTTTTTCTGCTCCCCTTGCAAAGCGAGACAAAAGCAGCCTTCGGCAAGGTTGTCTTGCGTTGGCCGGCGTAGAACTGGCAACGGGGGTGAAAGAGGGTGGTCGAAATGAATTGGCAACTTTTAATTAAGATGGTATCGTTCTCGCTTCATCCCGCTCTCGAGTGGCGTGTTCTCCTTTCCGGGAAATCAACAGAGAGAGAGCCGGAACGAGAGTTCGCTCTCGAAACGAACCGAGGGGGTTGACAAGGGTGGTTCGCCGACGGGGCGCGGCCGGAGGGACGCGGTTAGCATTCTTTTTGTTCATGCCAACTATTCATCATGGGTGACACTTCTCGAGATAGAGGGAACCTTTCTTCTATATGAAAAAAAGAGAAAGCTCAACAACCGTTCTCCTCTTCCTTAGCTTGGAGGTTTCCTAATGGACCTTGACTACGCCCGTACCACCCCCTCGTATCTTTGCTGCATCGAAATCTCTCTATAACGCATCGACAACACTTCAATGCAGATTCTAATCTGTCGCTTTAAACAGATCGTCTTCTACCCGATAGTTCGTCCCAGGCGTCCGGCAACGCTCCAGAAAAGAAATTCACCGATCGAAACTTCGGGCGTTTTTCACTCGCGAATGGCGATCGGCAGCTACGTTAGTTGTTCCTGGGCACTGGCCAAATGCGTTCAGCTTTGCTCTCGATCATCTCGCTTGAAATGTTTGTAGATAGACGATTACGAAGACTGTTTCTACGATTTTACTCATAACAAACGCTAGGTCACCGAAGGAAATTGCGAAACCAAGATACTCTGTATTTTCATTAATCATTTCCTTCCTCTGCTCGCTTTAAGGCACGTAGTTATAGCGCATAGTACGTAAGCAAGAAGCTGCACGCTTCAATTTGACAACCTCAAACTCACGTCAACTAAGTTTCAAAAAGGGAATGAGGAAAAGAACCTGTCGAGGACGCGAGGGTGTCGCGGACTTGAATAATAAATGTAAGTCGCGAAGAAATAACGTAATCATGGGAAGCGCGACGTGTGACACGCGTGCCATTTTTCCCTTCGTGTCTGAACGAAAGGCTTTTCCCGGAGCTTTTCGCAACGGGTCCCTTAAGGAGCGGAGTAGACCGCGTGTACTTCACTGTGGACCCTCCGAAAACGAAACCAGGAATGTCGGGTGGTAAGAAGACGGAGAGGAGGCCGATGTACCGGCAGGTGGCTGTTAACGTCCCCCGGGAGCCTCTGATAAAAACAAATGGTGGCGCGAAGGCAAGACGGAACGAAGAGGGTTCCACGCCCTTGCACTCCTGCCGGAGAAAGAAATAAAGAAATTACTCGCTGCCGCGCCCCCGTGTAAACAGACCCGATGAATGGCAGAGGAGCCCTGTGGGGGAATTTCTTTCCCTCATCCCGATGTCCGATTTTAATCGCACCGCGCGAAATTGAGGTTCGCACGAACCACCCCCTAATGGGCTGACTTCTTTGGAACGCGTCGCGTTAATCGACTTTGTCAACCGGTTCAAAATTTTTCTTCATCGGACGCTTCAATGGTAATTTACGTAATGGAATATCGCGTTTGATTTACTAAGTTTTGTAATATAACGTATATAGTATGCTGAGCTGGAAAGAAAGTCTGCGTCAGAATTGCAGGTCACATTTGGTCGTAACTAATCCCTAGTCGTAAAAAAAGCGGATTCGTATGCAATTTTATATTTCTAACGTAATTAAGAAAATTAAATCTATAGATTTACGCTTCTTCAGGAAAACATTGTATGCTTATTAATAAAAGCAAGCTTCACTCGTAGTACGACATCATAGGAAAACAAAGAGATTTAAAGTCGAAGTTTAAAAAAAGATCATCCCCTGTCGAGAAGTAACCGACTAAGAAACCACCTTGCCCCAAGCTGGACGGGGGTATGGTTAACGTTAATAAAGTTAGGATTCTCAGTGGGGTGGATGACTCGCCGCGAAGATAGCAATATAAAGTCGTCGTTCGTCCCCGTAATGATGCTTTATATAACTGTATCAAAGAGAGAGGCGGCAACCCCCGTTCTCACGGCGTTGCCACTCCATAGAATATTAAAGGTTCAATTTCATACCATCGCGGTGGGTGTCTCGGTTCGTGGCATATTAAAAAAGAAAGCAATAAAACCGGGGTACAAGGTCGCCGGTGAGAAACTAAGAAGAGGGAAAGAGAGAACGAGCATATAAGATCGTCACGCGGAAACCGAAAGAAATTACGAGTCGAGGTCGCCGATAGGCGTCGAGGAAGAGCACAATGGGAACACGGTGCATCCCCCGTGGCGTGCCACTTTCCAACTGCCACGTTATGTGCGATTATTATTCATTATGCAACGTCTCTTCTCGCGCGTGTATCGCGCGCACAGGCGATGAGATCGCTAGAGAATCGGCTCGTACGCGTGCGAGTCGCGGCGTATTCGTTGAATTGCAAATGCTGGGTGAGGGAAAAAAAGAACAATGAGAGATTCGGAGGGCTGGCTGACTCTAGGACGCGGTAAAAAGAGGAACGAATGCAAGGCCGGACGAAAGAGCAGCCGAAAACCGACCAGAAGTTTTGCATATACGCGTCCGACCAGCCAGATACCCCTCCATTTTTTCGACACGCTTTTGCATACGTCGACGTGCACACGCCTCTTCTCCGCGCCATATTCCTTCCCCCTTCTTTTCAAACGCGTCGTTTCCTCCGCCTTCTCTTTCCTACAGAGAATCCGTAGCTCTCTCATGCCGCCGTATCATTATGGTTACGATATTAGGCATACGAGGCAAACTACAAGCGGTTATTCCATCGAAACGACCTCGTACCCGGCTCTTACGGGAAACGCTTTCTTCCCTCGTGCTTCTGCTTGCGACGATAAGAAATGGGGAGAGAATTTTTCGTCTCCGGAATGGGTTTGGCCGCGTTGTGGAATATCTGTTCCTGCTGTTTGAAGATGTTCTTGTAAACAGGAGGTTGATGTGATAGATACGCATATATGAAATCTTTTTAGAACTAGTTTCAAACAGACACACTATAAATGTTTTTATTCTATGGAACAGGGCATATATGTATATGCAGTAAAACCCTCTATGAAACTTTCATGAATGAATGTTCTCCTTTTATCAACTGGAGAATTGAATATTCAGGTGTTCCATAAGAAATCTATTTCATTACGCTTTCTTCATATTCACTAATTAATTCACGTAGTATATTCATAGCCACGTTCCATCAATTACCCTCTAATATCGCTAATATCAGCCAATCGATTAAAAATTTAAGCAACATCAAACCATCGTACAGAAAGAGTTCGTTTCAAACAGTCACGATCTATCGATCAAACGCCACGCAACTTTGATCCAATATTCGACTTTAAGATCGTATGCTCAAACGAGTGATCGATTTCACCATCGAATAAACATCCCTAAATTTCGCAACAGCCGTCGGCTAAGGATATTCTAAAAATAAAAGGTAAATCATGCATGATCGATTCGAAACGAACCTCTATAGTAACCGGTCGAGCTTGAGAGTAACATACACCCCCCCCCCCCCGAGATTGAATATTTCGATTAAGTCCGCGTGTCAGCGACGAGATCATCGTTACCACGACGCAACGTCCGCGATTTGTTTTACTCCCGCTATTTCGCTTTTTATTACTCTCGGTTAGTCAACTAGTTAAAGCCGCGACTGCCTCCAGCGTACACCTAATGACTTGGCGAGTAGAGACAAAGGGTTCATTTGCCAGGTGGCAGGTGTACACTGCCGAAGGACTCGACGAAACAACTTTCCTTCTCCTCTTTCTGCCCGCCTCTCCTTTTTCATCCTCCTTCGTGGCTCCTACGTTAGTTCCCGATATTACAAGTCACCGTTTTCCTGCGCGGACTGGGCCGCGTTCGTAACGCAACGCATCTGCTTTCCAGAAAGCGGCGCTCGTGAAAGTGCAACGACGAAAAAGGACGGAGCGAGTAATTAACTGCGTGAAAAAAGGTCCTTTACTGCGCGATCATTAAGCGCTCTTTGTCGATGAATTCGCGGGCCCCGTGATTGCAATCTACGCGTAATCAGAGGGATCACCCAGGCGCTTTTTTACGAAACGGTTCCGCTTCTTGCGCCAGGTCGTGGTCGATGACTCGCGGCTTCGAGACTCCTCGCTGTCTTCCTCCTTTATGCTCGTGCATCGCTTAATTACCGCGGTGCGTTTGTGAATGATGCTTGATTTTAAGATTTCTTCCTGGTTTTGATGGGATATGTGGGTGTAACTCCTCGATTGTTTAATCAATCTTTAGCTACATACACCATTATAGTATTTAAATTTGATCGCAATTTACAAATTAATGATCAATACTTCATTAGAACCAGTTTTTACTTTAATTGTTGTCAAAAATAAACAACTATTGTTCAGATTCTTTTTAATATGTGTATTCCTTAGCTTTGATCAAGATTATAGTTAACATTATCAAGTAGCTAGATTATTATTAATGACTATTATTACACCAAGAAGCTGATGAAGAAGATGAAAAAAAGCAATAAGAAAGTAACTTATAAGAACACGACACATTCTATTCAAAAACTTATCGTAATCATCCCCAAGAATCCTTCCATTTCTCATTTCCCCAATTATCTCTCTAAAAGCACCCATGCAAAAATTCATTCCGCAGTACCACACTCACACAAGCAGATCAAGGTCACGGTGATGCAGTTATCTGCTCTCTGAGTCGTAGACACCTGTGACTTCGTCGGAGTTCACGAGCTGTCACTCGAAGGTGTCCTCTTCATCAGATACGCCGCGCTGTAACCGAGGCGAATCTTCGCGCGGCACAAGAACACGCCCCCACCCCCATCGACATCGTCTTCGCTCGGCCACCCCCGGGGGCCTCTCGTCCGACCTTAAGATATTAAGTACTTTACCCGCGATTAGATCTCTCATTGTGCCGCACGGTGTCAGACAAGCGGTTCGTTAGGCCCCCGGGGAGAGTGAAGCTGAGAAAAGGAGCGAGAGAGAGACGGAGGTAGAGAGAGTGGAGGCTGAGTTCCGTTCGAGACAATACCAGCCTAAGAGACAATTGCTCGCGACCAGGAACGAGGAGAGGGAGAGAAAGGCCCGTTCGTCTAACTGCTGTATAATTTCCTGCAACGACACCTTCATTGTGAGCCACGCCGTTTCATTCTTATCGCGTCGTTTCAGGGTGAGAGAGGGTTGCCAGGCCGGGCCACACTTCCGTGAATGCGGCAGCCTCCACAGGAGGCTCCGGTGACGCGAGGAGGATTTTCTCCTCTTGTACGGTAAGCTCGAGAAAGTCTGGTGCGTGAAATCTCGCTCATCTTTCGGTAGATGTGTTTTAAAGGCATGTTAAATGGTTGTGGTATGAGACAATGTAGCGGAGAAGACTTGTCGTCAGTGAAAGTGCAGAGAAGAATGGATGAATTTTATTAACTATTTAAGTCAATTTTAATTAATCTCAGTTATCATGTTGATGTGAGACATGTGCACATTATAGATCATTCTTTTTCCAGTTACATTTAGGTATGAGGAATTGGAAATAAAATTGCAATTCAAACCAAATTTCTTTGTTGATTCGGTATCATAATTATATATGTGATAAATATCACGACAAATGTGATCTAATATCGCAAGAGAAAGGAAAAAGTTAAGGGAAATTGAAAAGATTTGAAAATATCTATTTAAAATATCTATTAATTAGACGATACTTAATTTATTTTAAAGACTTGAAGTTTGTATATGTTTGTACGAATATCATACTTTATTCACTGGAATGGTCAATGCAAATTATCAATCGTACGTGAACGATAGATTGTGGGCAGGTGGATGCATATGTAAATCTGCAATTTAAATAAGAGATCCATATTTTCACGTTAATGAACGCGTTACTACTTTATGTCCCGAGTATTAAATCAAACCTTTTACTCATCTTCATTAAAGCTTCATTCAGATAAGAACAAGTTAAACCAGAAATTAATCGCGAGTGATCTTGAACCTTTCAAGAAATTTGAATTCCGATAGACGATCTTCCGCATCGAGGCGCCACGCCAGCGGATTGCAGACCAGTTTCGCACGGGCTACCGAGAAACGCCGCGACGACACGACGTACGTCTGGCAAATTTATTCGGAGATTATCTCGCGAGGTGTGAAACGACAAGAAGAGGAGGCGCGTAATGGCAGCCATGACAAACCCGTCCATCAACAATAATTTCAGAGAAATCTATTATGAATTATCGCAAAAGAAAAAATAAGATTACAATTGATAATAAACATAATCGTGATTAGAACGCACTCTATCTTTTTTAGTCTTCGATCATTTTACACCGACCAACACGACAGTGTTATTTTAGCAAATATTCTGATGAATATTCATGAACCCTACGTTTATTCAATAATATAATTACCGAGTGAAACATGTTTTAGGTAAAAACATACTTGTTTCATGGTTTTTATATTTGTCATTACGATTGAATCGAAGTTACACGTGTTTTTTCATATATTTTCCCTTTTTTTAAATATTTTTAACTCATTGCCTTAAACTCTTCCTGCTAGCTATATAACTTAGCTATTCATTGCTGTAGCACTATGTCTGACACAAAATATTAAAACATGATAACATAAAATTGCTTAAATCTAGAAATCTTCAGCCTAAAGAAATGAAGCTAAACTTTGTTACAACTAGAGTCTATGTTGGATCGTAATCATGATCCATACCACAAGCCTGACATACATATTATTACAAGACAAAGGATTAAGGTAATATAAATCAGTATAAAAACCAAAAGTGTTTTCTGATCTAGAGATTCAGAGTTACTTGTGGTCGAAAAATTTTCAGCGCCAGGAATAGTTCTCAGCAGGGGAACGAAGGAATTTCGTGACAGCGTGAAGGTTGTCTCCCACGATCGAAAGAGGGACAGGGATCGCTTGTGCATTTGAAAACCCTCAATGGACCCAATCACGAGCCTGTTGTCCCCTTTGGGGTCGAGGGGGCCTCTCCCCCAATCCAGAGAAAGAGAAACACGGACCAGATTCACAGTTTGTTTTCTCAGCGAAGGCAAACCTGGCGAGATCCACTCGAGTAACGCTCGATTACTCGACACAACAAACATCGTTGTCTGCTTCCAAGCATCCCTCGTTTTCTCTCTTTCTCTTCATTTCGACATACAAGGAGTATACCCAGGTGCAAGATCGTCGCATTGATGACAGAGGGTGATGGAGAGCTGATTGCCACGCGATCTTATGGAATTCTCAAGAATTCAGGTGATAATTACGTAATCGATAAATCCAGTCTCAAGTTTCCAATGAATGAATAATTGAATGATTCATTGTTTGAGCCGTTTGCACGAGTGTTTTATTAGAGATGAAGAAGAGCAAAACATATCTCAACAAACCACGCTGTTATTTAATGATTCATTTCAATTCAATCACCGTTTAAATTGGTAAATACCAATCATTTACCTTATCTATTAACCCTTCAAAAGCGAACATATATTTTACACTTTAAGGATAAACTGAATTAATGTCCAATCTTAATATTTCTGCTATTCTAGATATATAAACATCAAATTATAGAAAAAATTCTGGGATATGTATCGATGTTCTTACTATATAATTTTTTATTGATATCAATAAAAATAAAACTTTCGCGTCCGTCGTCAACGATCCAATTTATTTACATAGGAATAACTTTAAAATAACAATTCTAAGAGGCTTTCATCATCGTAAATTATTTGACTATCGATGACCTAAGTGTAAGTACTTCAACGTACTCTCCAAACAACGTTTGTCGTATATTCGACGTTCTCACAGCGAAACGAGAATCGTTCCCGCGGATCTCGAAGGAGAAGCGTAGAAATAAGAGAAAAACGATTCACGACAAGAGACTCGTCGAGGCAGACGGGAAGCTAAATTTCGGAGACAGACGGGAACAAGAGGGAGCGAGGGGGTCAGAGAGAGAGAGTTTTTGCAGATTCGCCACGCAAGCCGACCGCAAAATCAGAAATGAATGAAGAAATGACACAATGCAACGTTTGCAGCCAGACAGAGAGCCTAGCGTTCTCGGTATCGCCCAACCCCCTTTCGTTGCTCTATCTACTCCCTCTTGCCCCTCTGTGTGGACCCTCGACACGGAACCATTCACCACGAACGTAGAAAAGGGGGAGGAAGAACGGCCAAAAAAGGCCAAACAGAAGAGCGTAGTGAAGAAGCAGGTCGCTTTAAAGAGCATTGATGCGTGGCCAAAAAACCGACCGAGTGGTGAGTTCCCCCTTCCATTGTATCGATATCGACGTTTTGTAAGAGGCGATCGCAGCTAGCGTAGAATAGTATCTGCATGTGACGGATTACAGACGCGAGAATCCGTCACGAGTCACAGGGAATCTGGCCATTTTCCACGGCGACCACCCACGGGCACTCGGTGCTACTGGTTCTCGAAAAGGAGTGCGATTTTTTGACCGAAATTTCTACTTGAAAGCTAATCTAATCGATTGCTTCGTGATTTATGTAGCAACGTTTGGGCATTTTTAATTTTTGATACTTCCGAATAGTTATATAGGGATTTTCTAGCATTTTGAATTTTTAATGCCAATGTACGTATGGAACGAACTTTAGACAAGTGGTGATTTTAAATATTTAAAAGAATTAGAATTTCGAATTTCGACAGAGAGAAGGGGAACGTATTATTGAATTTTCTAACATCGGATAATCGTGTTTGCTATGGGGCAAAAGTAGTAACAGTGGAAAAGAACGCGATTGCAAAGTGGCATTTGAGTTGCGGCGAAAAAGCGGCGAAATATTAAACGGCGCGTAAAAGCGCGAAAGGTTTGATATTCCGAGACGAAATGAGGTAAAACGGCGTTTACTCGCGCGAATCGCGCGAAGGCGTTTAGCGGTCCGTTCGTTCGCGCCTTGTCACGAATCAATCGAGGGAAACGAGCCGTGACCACCGCCGACGTCTCTGCTTTTTTCCTCGTTGCGCGTTAAATCGCTCGACGAAACAAGCCTGACGAAAAAGCCCGGTGACTAATGAAATTCCCTTTCGCACGGCAACACTTTCGTCCGACTTCTTTTTCCTATCGACCAGAGAACACACTACGCGAAACTCGCTCGCCGTTTCTTCTTTACGCAAGTCGGAGAAAAAATTGCGCTCGAATAAAAAGTGGATGACGCGCCGATTCGATGATCCTTATATGACACCATTCATACGAAGATTCACAACAATACAAAAGACTTTCATCTTTTAAATCATCTGAATGTTATTATCGTTATTTTAATGGTATTACTAACTCTCGAGTGGAATCATAATGATTTAGGTTAGATTGTTCCACCTTTAAATTTTTTTGAAAAAATATTTTATTTTTATTGGAGAAAAGCGTCAAATGTAAGGCTTCGTAGATAATTATATAAAGTATCCTGGAAACTTTTCAGATTTTTGTTGGTATAAAACAGAACAAAAGTTAGATTCATACATCGACTACAATATTCAAACGAACAGGGATGAAAAAATATATTTGTCTATATCAGAGGGATTGATTTTAAACTATTTAATTTTCTTGCATATTTTATATTTTATCTACTGCAAGAACTACTAATCGCGAATAGAAATTACAATTAAATAGCTGGGAGTTAAAGTTAAATAACCTCAAGTAACCTTATCCTAATTATTATTTCAGGTACTAGAAGTCGAAGAAATACAGGTTTTGAATATCGATTCAACTTGTCGAGAAATTTTGTTATGCCCCCACAACACAGCACGCCATTTATTCAAATAGAAAGCATTCGGCGAACTCGCGAAAAATGGCGCGATAAGCGCGGAGAAAAACGCAATTACGTAACGGCATTACGGGACGGTAATGGCGCGCCACGTCCCTTCCTCGACATCGACCCTCCTCGCTGAGCCATTTCACCGGGTCCCCGGCGTTTTCAATCATACACATCAGTGAGTTTCATTATTACCGAGTTTGAAGGCATTCTTCGCGTTCTCCTTTTTCGGGGCCAGACCTCCTCCGGGGGCAATAAGTCCCCGAGTAATCGATAAACGTCTCTCATTCTCCTTTTCCTATCTCGCATGTACACGTACAACGTCATGGTAAATACTTATTCTGATAGGGGAAAATTACGTTTCTATATTTTACACCCTTGTGCGTCAGATTTAAAATGAACGTTTACAATCGATTGGAAGTTTTACGACATATAATAAGGTAGAATCGCTACAAGTGTTTACATTTCTTCTATAGTAACGTATTTTCATTGAAGCTTGGTCGATTTATGAGAAGGGTGCAGATCAGCGATTTCATTAAAGCTTCGAACACTGATAAATTCCATATAATTCTACTTACAAAAATATATAATGGCATAGAAACTGCGTTGAAGTACAGTTGAAACGGTGACTTTGACATAATGAAGAAATTGTAATCGTAAATATAAGGAAAATTAAGATAAGATCTTATAATTGCCCACATATACATTTGAAATAGAAATGTATAAAAGGTCTAGTATTCAATGTATCGATAAGAAGTCTTGCACGCTTTTCATTAAAAAAAGAAACCATAAAGTGTGAAGTTAAGCGGCAAGCAGTTGGAAAAAAGGCGAGTTTCTTCCGAAAGAGCGTGTTTATGGAAGCAGCCACACACCCGTAACATCTGTTCCAGAAACAAGCCAGGCTACAATTCCAAGGAATACCTCGTTCAGACGGTGATGTTCTTTTTCCTGTGACCACAAAGCACACCCTCGGTACCGCAAGCAAAAGAGGGAATCTCGTCGAACCATCGCGGTTTCTTCAAACACTACGAACGCAGCTGTAATTTCCATCTAACGGCAACAATGAACTAATACACAATTCATCGCAGCCAGTATCATTTACCGATTATTGTGGGCGCGTCATCATTCGCCGGTCGACGTCGCGTTTTAAAACCGCAACGAGGAGGCCCGAGTAAAAATGGCGGCCGTTAGCGGAAGGTGTTCGCGGACAATAGGGCTCCTTCAGACCTGTTTCTCTTTGCAAACGCGCAACGTCCAGATGGTGTATCGACTCGTTAGCTTCTGCCGTTCGAGTTTAACCGTGCGGTTCTAACGAGATAAAGCCACGCTTGCCTCTTGACGTCGCGTTTACGCCGTACACGCAATAAAAGTCACGACGTCGACGAGGGACGCCAGGCAAAAAATATCAACCCACGAAGAACACCCTGGCTCGCTCCTCTGTCTTCGTCGTTCTTCGCGCTCGTTCTCGTCTCTTTCGACGTGTGATCCTCGTCTCTCGCGCCCCTTGCTGAAAACGCGCACGAGGCCCACCCATTTACGACCGTACTTTGCGGTTTCCAGAGTTTCTTGCGTTGCGACCGAGCCACACGCTTGAACACATCATCCGCCGGAAAACTGACTCTGCTGGAACTTGTCGTTCGGGGAATCGATGTTACGCGGAGGAGGATGTGAATATTTAAGTAAAATGGTAACTTTTTGTTACCTGTTTTTATGCGAGTTGGATGACCGTCGCATGATGAAGGCTGGATAATTTTAACTCAGATTTAAATCGCGGTCTTTTGTGCACTTATCGGATACTTGAAAATGCAAAGATACACAGAATGCACATAATAATAGGAAAATATATGAAATGTCCAAAATTCGTTAGAATATTCAAGTCCATTTTTTCAATTGCAATTAATAAAATTTGAATTTGCAGAAATATCCGCTGCACGTTTATCTATATTATTACTCTACTCAAGATATGCAAACGATCTTATTTGTTATGTAAATATAGTTATTACGTCCAGAGAAAATCATTTTCAGATGGCTCTTCATTTTATCATTGTAAAATAAAATATTTCACAATGATGATCCCCGATATTAGACATAACTAGATATTATTCTAATTTTAATTTGGTTAACCGTGAATCAGAAGAAGCTTCGTCGAGTCTCGCACTTTATTACTAACGAAATTACGAAACCTGGAATTGGGTAGAACATTTATAGCCAGTTGATAGTAGGCTGGTCATAACTCGGACATGTGTTTACAGTTATAAAGCATATTTTACAAATCCGCAGATAGGCAGCAATCTCGCCAGTACACGTCCACTTTCTCGAGTAATTGAATCTTTTATCTCGTTTCTCGATAACGCTTCCTCGAAAGCGGTTTTCGTTGTATCTCTTTGCAATTTCGAAGATCGTTTTTTTCCAAACGTGCAAGGAATGAACAGAGCGCTTACAGCTTTTTCCCTAGTGCAAATTGCTCTCTCGTAAAATCGATGGTTTATAAGATACACCATGAGAAAGGGCGAAGTGGCTGCTCTTGCTCTTTCTTTATCTCTCTCTCTCTCTCTCTCTCTCTCTCTCTCTCTCTCTCTCTCTCTCTCTCTCTCTCTCTCTCTCTCTCTCTCTCTCTCTCTCTCTCTCTCTCTCTCTCTCTCTCTCTCTCTCTCTCTCTCTGGAACGAACGTCGTGGCTCGTACGAGAGTTCGACGACTTATCTTGGGTCGATGCCGGATGTTATCTCGGGTGGAGGCGCGGGTGAACTTTGTCTTTCGGTTATCGTTTCGCCTTCCGTATTTCGAAACGCAAGCAATTTGTTTTCGCGGACCTGTGATGAGCACGCTCCTCGGGGAAATGACCCTTTCACGCTTATCTATTCGCGTCTGGTACGTTGGCACCCGATGCGTTACCCGGAGAGGTATTTCGAAACTTTGATCGCTGCACTTTCCATTGCCGCGCGCGGCCATTACGCGTTAACTATAACGCACCTCACAGATTACCAGGAAATTACAAACGTTTATCAGACCGTTCTACTTCGAACGCATTCTATTTGGAATTCTATTCGTTCGAGCTAATGAGGTTTATCAATCGGAACGCAACCTCGTTGCGGAGATTCAGACGATTGACCGTATGCAAATGAATATTAATATGGAGATCGGGCAATTGTCTTAAGGTTAGAAGCGCTTAAATGTTTCGCCAAGCTTCATTAACTCTACAACTGGTACGGTTAAGTCACAGGTGACTGTTCCAATTTCGGTTGAACCGAGTTGAGTTAGTTTATTTTAATTTATATCCCATATCTCACAGAATAAATGACATTAATTGTCTTTACGATGCGTAATACAAATTATAAGTTGTAACGAACTAGCTTACGATAAATAATGTGACTGAAAGTGTTGCTGTGGGTTTACTACGATCAAACAATTCTAATTGATCGTCTTACTTGTGTACTTAATTCTTGAACAAATTAGAAATCCTAATCCAGATTTTGAAGGTATATAATTAAATCTCCTGTACAACTTCTATCTTCCACGATTCTCAGACAATTGCAGCTTAAATTGCTCCAATATTTTTAACATGAATCAGACTTTCCAACTGTACTGAATATTCAAATACTTCAATGCAAAAGGATTCTACCCGACTTCTTTCCCAATTCTCAAGCAATTACAACTCAAATTACCACAGAATTCCCTTCTTTCGAATCACGGAAGAAAACCGCAAGCCTTCGACCCATTGAATGGGTTGATTCTCGTCACCACCCTCTTCGTGCTCGTACGCGGGCACGCTTCTATTTGCGCGTACCGAGCGAAGAGTGATCGCGCGCGTGTTCACATGCACTCACGCACATACACAGGCACACATACGCGCGAACGGTTGAAACGCACGGCTGTGAGCGGCGAGCTCTGCGGTTATTTTAACAACGTTGCAACCTCTTTGTAGACCGCACGCTTGTAAACCAAGAATGAAGTCTGTTCGGCGCAGCGAGCGGGAAAAAAGAGCGGGTTTCACCCCTCGCCGCCCCTGGCGCCGTTTACCACCGACAACATTCCTTTATTTTTCACCTTATACGTCTGCGTCGTGTTTTATCCCGAAGAATTCAATCGTTCTGCGGTTTCCGCCGTCATCTCCGCGACCTTCTCGTGGTCGCGCGAAACCCGTTCCTCCGCCACGACGCGACGTTTCGAGTGTCGTAGCGCGTCCCTCGCGACGACGATCGCATCCTCGTTTTGTCCCCCGTTGCGCATCGCGATACGCTGCCATACGATACACCGGTCTATCGGTGGATCTCGTTTCGCCGTGTCGTTCTCGGCTTCGAGAGGAGTCGAACCATCCAAGAGGAGACCAGAGAGCTCTCTTGCCTTTGGGAATTGGGTTACGAATTCCGGCCTGACGAACGATACCGCCTCGAGTTCGCCTCGAGCATCGTTTCGACTCATCGAGTACACTTGAGGGTGCAACTGGAGACTCCTTCGTGATTGGGGTTACTACAAGGGAAGCTATCTCTCGTGGAAGATGTCTTTGCACCTTGTTTCTGTGGCAAGGAAGTATTATTCAGAAACGGGACGGTGTGAATTTTAAATAGTTCCCGAAGAAGAAATTTCTTATTTGTAGAGTAAAAATCTATCGAAAAGCGCAGTAGTTTGAAAAGGATTTCTTTACCTTTGAGTAGAATGGTAGAATTTACAGAACGACGTAATTAAAATACGAAAACATAATGGAAAAATGTATGGTAAAGTACGCAACGGCTGCGATTCAGAGAAAAAGAACCGATAGTCGAATACTATAATAATTATTTAAATATATTTCGCTCTATCCATCCTGAATTCTCATCATGGTTTCATAATTTTTGTTTCGATCACTTTATTGACATGTGTACTTCTTGCATGATCTATATTACTACTTGCGACACCAGTTAAAACAGTACATATATATATATATATAGTTAAATATACTATTTTACATATTTTTTATGACTTTTAATAATCACGTTATACACAGTGAAATTTATGTTTTATCAATTCATCTAATGCTACATGAAAGGATTGAAGATCGACTGTAAAGCTACTTCGAATTACAGGAAACTAAAAAGGAACATTAAATTATCAACAACGTTATGCAAACGTTTCCAAATATCATACTATTTCCTCTTGAACAGATTTCAAGTGTAAATCCAAAGAGAAGATCCGAAGACATATCGCAAGCGGAAAGCGCGCAAGTACGCGGAAAGCGTGGAGAAGGTGAACGCAGAAAATGCGGGGACACTTCGAGGTTACGTGCGCGAGTTCCTCGTGACGAGGCGAAGAGGACGACACTCCGGCCTCTGTATTTTTGCACGACTCCGTTCCTCTCCTCTCCTCTCGGAGCCGCGCGTTACCGTGACTCACGCTCTATATTTAGACGCTCGTAGACGCGTACTCGCGCTCGACTGTGCTCACACGCACGATCTTCGCAAAAATATGTCATACTTCTCTTTATATCCATGCATCACGACCACGAGGTATCTTCGCCCTTCAGTCGTAATGTGTGGTCCATCGTAAAACCCTTGGGAACGTCAGCGATGTTGAGAACTTTGTTCAAGATCACCTAATCGCGATCCTAATACTCTGTCCAACTGGTATCTAATATATATTTCATATTGGAGAAAGTTCGGATTTTAGTTGGCCAAAAAACTGGGGATCTTTCTTCAGAAAATTAGGGGTGTGAAATTAAGGGTGATTTCAGATAAAGCGTCGCGATAGTGTTCTTTCATCTGGAAAGATTAATTCTCGAACAAAACTTCCAACCGGGGAGTTTTGAAAGATGTAATTTCAAATTATAAAGACCACGATAACAACTTGAAAGTTTGAAGTTTCAGATACGTCACAGGAGTTTGACATATAGTCGACAGTATAAGTAAGTAATCGTCCACGTACCGTACTCGGTTTATACAGATAAATCAATGAATACACGAAATCAAAGTACACAGAAATTATTCCGTGCGGATATAGCACACAAAGAATTAAATGAAAAATCAAAAGAAATATACAAAGAATTAAATGAATAGTTGTTTGATCGATATAAATGTAATATACCATGGTAATAAAATTAGATAAAAAAAATAAAAATTCATAAATAAACAACGGAGATCAGGATACAAAGCGTTCCAATTTTCAACGCACGAAGGAGAAAAGTAGAAAAAACCAACAGATGTAGTTCTCGATTACCAATTTTGCCCTGGAAAGCGAACGAAGAACGCACTCGAATGACATCGATCCGCCAATGAGAGAGTAAACAGCAAGTATCTCGACCGATTCAAGGAAAAATCGAGAGCAACGCTGCTGGTCGTTCGTTTAAAAGCAGAAACGCCTCGCGGAAGCAGGAATGGCGGCGAATCGGTCGAAAGGGTGGGTTTTAGAGGCGAACGGCGTGACAACCCCTCTTTCTCGTCACGGCAAAGTTTCATCACCGCCGCGACGCAAACTCATTCCCAACCCCTCTCTGTCTCTCTTTCTCTCTTACTCGCTGAACTTCGACCAACAACTTCGGGTCTCCTCCTCGTTTATTCCGGGTGACTGCACTTTCGTTCCATCGCGCGCGGGGCCACCCTTTCCACTCACCCCCTGTGCGTTCCTGTTTCTTCCCTCTCTACACTCCGACCGTTGCCGATCTTTCCTCCACGGCGAAGCAATTTTGTTCGATGGTCGTACACACGATGGAAAATCTGGCACGTCCTCGCTCGTTCCGGCGAATGCTAAAGCATGCGTCTCGCACAGGAGACGAGTCGAGTTTACTCGCACCGCGTCGCGCATCTTTACGAGTCGTCGCTCTTTATTCCCTTTCGTTCGTTCCCTTATTTTCTCGTTTTCCATGCTGATTTTCTTTCTATGGTCTGATTATGGGCATCACGATATATGCTTCGCTCGGTTTTGAGCTGGCGGAACCGAATTAGGTGCACAGGTGGCTGCGTTGAGGTTATTCGAATTTTTATAAATGGAGAAAATAAATGGATATTATATTATTACACGTAGTTTATTTCCGAATATTCTATCCGACTCTTTTCAATATAACGAAAATGAAATAATACTTTCGTAGAATCTACTAATTCTTCCAGTATTTTCCGTCCATAAATCCATTCTTACAAGTCCATTCTCTATGTACTTGTGTCATCTAAATTTCAAAATCGAAGGATTCCGAGAACCAACAAGAGAAGAAATTCCATCTTTAAATTCCACTAAACTAAACCCTTCCAATCCCACGAATTTTTGTGGAAACAAAGAACTAGCTTCCAAACCGTCGAATCATTCTCGCGTTTCGGGAAGCCTGCGAAGGACTTGCTGAAAGGGGGTCCTAGAAGAGCTGACGAAGAGCTCCTTCGGGAGAGAAGCCGAGTCAGGAATAAGAGACCGAGACGAGCGAAAGAGTATGAGAGAGAAAGAGGGAGAGAGGAAGACGTAGGCGAGGAAAACACACAGAGTAAGACGCCTAGGGAAACCGCAGCGGGAACGGTAAAAGGGAGCGCGGAAAGGAAGACGTTAGGAGCAGGGAAGAATTAGCTAATGGCGCACGATGAATCCGTAATGGGTTTGCGCTGTTCCCGGGGCCGCATCGGGATTTGAACGAGTTTGCGGGCCAGCCATGTTCGCTACGCGAAGAGAAACGAAGGTGGAGAGGTGCGGGAACAACCGTCGACTTCGCGAAGAAGCTTCGAGGAAAATCGTGCTACGCCCGTCCGAGTAATACCCCAAGGAATGCAGACAAGATAGAAGCATAGATAGGGCTCTTTCCACGTTGGGGGGAACGTCGTTGGAGCAAGAGAAACAGAACGGGGGAAGAAAGGGAAGGAAAACACGCGAGACCGGAGGAGAAAGAACGACGGTAAAAGGGGTGGCCACTCAAGCTTGCCCACCCGGTGAATCCTTGCGGAAAAGCTTAGAGCGACTCAGACTCTCTTAGAACGAAATGCTGTTTGCGCCTCGAGAGCCGACTCCTCCCGGGGTTTACCAGAAATCGGCCACGGGGCTGCCTCAGTCAACGTATTTCTTCGGGGTGGATCTTTGGTCCTCGCTTCACTAAATCGACTTTTTATAATTTGTTTTCCTTTTCTTGGTTCTTTTTATTGATACGGCGAGTCGGATAGAGTTGATGAAATTGAGTGAAAAAAGATTAAGTTTGAAGTTTCGGAGAGGTTCTAGCGAGATGCGTTTCGGGATACGGTGATAATGGATGTTACCTTACGAAGATGGGTTATGTACGCTTCTAAAATTGATTTTGCTGGATGAAATAACTGATATTGTGAAAAATATATGTCGGAGATGGAGAGACACAGGAGCCTTCTGTTGAAACCGGGGAAAAACTCCTAATATTGTAGTTTGGATTCCACCATAGCCGTAGTTAAACAATCACCGTCCTTCAGCCCGATTGTAATTACCTTTAATCTATGAGAATGAGTTTGGGTTTGAGGTGACAACCAGTCACCGAACGTAGCCGCGGTCAAGGGACGCACATTTTTCTAACAAAGTCATGGAAAAGTCTATAGCCCTCCATAAAAAGAAATAGTTGTAACGGCACTCGACAGTAAGCACACTAATGATTTCTGTCTCATGGCTCGTCATAAGCAGACCCTATTCTATGGGTAGGTCGATAACCGGTTATCGAGACATATTCGCAAAACATCTGCAGCCAGCCTAATGTCCCGTCATAAACCTTAAACCTTAATTAACGAAAATAGGCAAACAATCTTTTCCGTGAAGGACACTTCCAAAGACTGACCAATTAACAACAACGGCAATTTCCCTCACTCTCCGAACGATGACTTGTCTCCACGAATATAAAAGACCTGGTGCCGCTAGAGGGTGGAGCAGTTTTTCCTAGACAGTGTCACCGTGAGAGCTTCGAGTACGATTTCATCGACTAAGGTATCATTTCGATAGAGTGCTTACTTCGCGGGCTAACTGAGAGTACCACCTAGGCGTGGCCGACGAGTAAAGAGTAAAAGAGTCCCGTTGACCGCGGATTCGTTTCGAACCTAAGGTCATTATCACTAGTGCTACGAGTGCCTAATTGTGTTAATAAGTCTGTGCTAATAAACTCTTCATCGTATCACGGCAATGGCCAACCCTAATGAAAATTCATTAAACGCCCCTCTCGTTAATGACTTCAATCCGACATATATATATATATTTAAGAAACTGACAAACACTGTAAAATATTTTGTAGCCACTGTGTGTTAGAATATACAGATGAAATTCCCAATTTATTGTACATAGAAAAACGATGTAACTTTTGCAAAAACTAAAAGAAAAGAAACAGCTAATGTATACTTTTTCCAACGCTCGCACAATGTCGAAGACGGAAAACCATCATTTACATTTACGAACACGTTTGACAAACGAAACTGGTAGTTGTCGAAGAGGATCGGCGTATTTCTCCGGAAGGAAAGAAGAAATCGGTGGATATCGAACGGCGCTGGTCGCGAGCACGCCGCTATCTCTCGAGGATAAGATTTTACTGCCAGCACGGACATAAACTCCAGAAGAATACGTTTCGACGAGGTGTCGCGAGGACTCCCTCGAGGACCGGCGCGATTTATGAGCGGCGTCTTAAGTATCCGTGACGATTCGTAGCGGTGGAACGGGGCGCGTGGAAGCAGCATACCGCAAGAAATCGTTAAATCAAAGTCCCAGCCGGTCTGTTCTCTCTTGTATAACGAGACGAGAGAGCGTTGACACGGTCCAGCCGGCGCGTTATCGTCGCGGCAATTGCAACAGCCTCCATTGTCGCTCGCGTTTCATCGCGTTTTGCGCCACGCCTGCATGTTTGCCCGCAAGAATATCGGCGTGAGGCGTGTGAAAAAGAGACAGGCGAGAGGGGACCAGTCAGATCGGACGGAATAACTTGTTTATTTAACCGAGATAAAGAGCAACGTGCGAGAAGTTCAAAGGTGGCTCGCTTAAACTTTGGCGAAGACCTCAAGCATGATCTTGATTCTGGAACTTCGTCGAAAATAGAGGAAGCTGTTGGTGGTATGAGGTATGTGGTATGAGGCTCGATATTCGGTTCTTTCTCAGTATGATTAAAAAAACAACTGAAAACGAAAGTCTTATCGTATACGAAGATTATGCACTGTCAGCTTTCCATAATCAGTAAGTACGTTTATTTTAATAAACATATAACGATGTAGGTATGTACAGTTCTATGCTGGATAGCAAGTCGGTTATATGCTAATTGCATGAAAAATTCAGATTGCTCCAAAACACGACACTTCTTAAATTTATATCAGTGACGGTTTTCAGGAAACATACTTATATTTATATTTGATAAGTATCAGTCGCCCTTGCTCCAAAATGAGATCTATCTCAATTTACGACCCTCAACGTATAATGAAAAAGCTCATTGATGTTTCGACATCACCTCCGTAACCGTTGCGTTTCTGCATTTCGTTTCTAGTTTCTACGTTGTATTCGACGCGCGCGATTAATTACCAAGCATCTCCCACCCTCTGTAACGGAACATTTTCTCTTTATTCAGAGCGAAGGGAACGAACAGAAGGAGAGAGGTTGGGAAACGCGGATCGTTTCAGCGAAGCGAGCCGATACCGCTGACGGTCAATTTTCCGATTTCGACTCTAATTAGCGTTCGAACCAGCCGGCCGAGCGTAAGGCGGCCGATTCGAGACCGCCGCCGCGCCGCGATCGCAATCACGCTCGAGCGTTCGCAATCGATTCCCTAATTACCATATAAAACTCGCGTGCACGCGAGACAGCGAGTTCGCGTTTCCTCCGCGTCGTGTTCGAGGGAAAAAAATATTGCATAACCCCAGTCGCGAGAGCTGGCTATGCTAATTATATTAATAGCGACCGCATCTGCGTCACTGTGCGCTCCGTTCATTAGCATACGATAAAACGGGCAAAACACATCTTCGACGTTGATCGAGCTCGTAGGAAACGCGGTCTTCACGCGGGTAAATAGACTAGATGAAACACGTATTCCTCATTTTACTTATTTTTATTAGAGGTTGTATAGAATCAAAATCTTCTAGAATTGTTTAGTTCATAATACAAGATATGATATCAAATTCTTCGACATTTTAGATAATTGTACATTCGAGTAGTCAGAATCTACAAATTATTACAAACATAGTCCATATCAGAAAAGATTAATGTTTTTTTCTCGATTCAAGAACAGTACTTAGAAACAAACAAAACCGTTTAGAATTCTCTTATTTATTGAACGTTACTTGATTTAATAAGTACATACTCGAATTTGGGAGGACTTTATTCGAAGTATTCGTTTAATTATATCCGAAGATTGTTTCAAGGTAATTCGTACAGAGAACCTATGCTTGGAATTGGAAATAGGTGAGACGAAATGCACCGCAAGACTAAACGCTCGAACAGACATCGTTCTATCATTTGCCTCATTAAGTAAATCAACAACGACGATTAACATTTCCTAGAATATTTGAAGTCCATGAGAACTTCTCTTAATAACATCGAAAACGAGTGAAAAATAAATTCCTGTCTATTTTTCTTACTAGTAAATTAGGAAAAGCAATCGCTAAAATATTTTAATGGAAATCTTCTCACGAAAAATTTCCTTCTGTTTCGTCCTCAAGATTTGTCACTTTCTAGTTTTTCGTTCACTGACGAATCGACCGAACCATACGTTTTGTAAAAATCTTCTCGTCAAACTCTCAAATAATACTCTCTTACCAAAGATTTTCTCCTGTTCAGACAACTGTTCGTCACTTTGTCGTTTCTCCATTCATCGAGGGATCGATTCGACCATACGTTTTCTCTATTCTGAAACTTAACGATTCGAAGAACCCGTGGTCCAAGGAGCGAACAGAGCTTCACGGTAATTCGTGACCGATCTGCTAACCGGCTGACAGGAAGAAAGAATCTCGGTGCTTCCGAGAAGACAATCAAAGGGAGCTAGGCCGCGACGGCGCGACGGCGGCGGCCATTTGGGCATTGACGACTTAAAAAAATCCAAACTGCTACGTCAATACGCACGCACGCGAGCAGAAAGGCGAGTTAGGTTATCTTACGTGGTCGGAACAGCTGTCGGTCAGAGGTGCTCAACCGCGACGGAATAAATTATGGAGACAGATCACTCGTCGTTGGCTTTCCGTCGTGAGGATCGCGTGATCCTGCCTGATCGCCGTCGCCAAGGCTAATCCGGCGTCATTAGAAAACGCTTTGTCGCGGTGAAAAATGGCCCCAGGCCTTGATCCATAGCTCGATTCAACCGCGAATCCTGCTTGCGCCGTGATAGCACGGAGAATCCATCGAGATCGTGTTTTGGACCAGAATTCTCTATGTAATGGAGGAAATTCTTTCCTTAATATGTTCTGTGCTGCTAATGTATACATTACGTCCGTTCGTTTATCCGTTAATAATTCTGCTGATGTACATTCCTTTCCTTCGCGTGTTTTTACAAATAAGTAGCATGTTGAAACATATATTATATTATTGCTTGAAATTGTTCAAATAATTCGTGATGAGTAGAATATGTAACTTCCAAATAACTTTTCATGTTTTTTTTATCGTGAACAGAATGATCTTTTGATTTTCGAAGCGAGCATGAAATTGACTTACAAAAATTCGAAAACTGCAGTAGGCTTAGTTTGTAATCGTACGTGGTACGGTACATGAGAAAGTTTCTTACGCGTTGGAATAGAAACTATTCAGTTACACGCTGCTGGATTTATATGCAGGCCATAAGTCTGATTTGTGTTAACTTTGCCCTGTAACGCGTATCGCAAGCGTGACTTGTATTTTTCACCTTTAAACTACCACGATCTCGAACGTTACTATACAGTAAGCGATTCAATACTAAAGATTGATATTAAAGCACAGATATAAAAATTTAAAAAATTAGTAAATTACGCTAACAAATTATACCGTATTTTATGGACGTCCCTTCAAAGATCTCGAAGAGACCTCGTAGTTTCCAAGTTGTAGCCAATTCGCATTCTCCGTGGGGATACGAAAGAAAACAGCCCAGTTGAAAACTACCGTAACACGAGTATCCCTATGAGAAATGAAAAAATCGCGGGAAAAAAACCTGCATCGAAGTGGAAACTTCCAGCGTGAAGAGCGTCCCGGCGCGAAGAAAAACCAGGCCTCATTATTTGCTGCGTTTTGCTCGAGTATTATACTTTCTAACGACGAGCGGCAAGTAAAGCGTCGCGATCGCGAACAGACGTGGATCGTGATCAAAGCTGCCGACACTGATGTCGCGGGATGTACAGGTGCATGTGTCGTCGGGGATGTTCGCCAATGAATCGATAACACATGCGCGATCCACGCTCTTTTTCCCGGGGGGCTGTCACATTGTGTGTTAATCAACGCTACACGCGCCAAGGGACACCGTGGACTTCCTTTCTCGGAAGCAAGGATCCGCAACAAAGCGGGCAAAAATCGGCAACACGAAATTGGACGAGGTTCCGCGAACGAGCACGCGACCTTGCTCGACATTTTAGCCCGATCTTCGCGTCCTTCTCGACTTTCTGCTCCAACTTCGACCATCTTCTCGTCGATCGATGATAATGTACAGTGGTTGTCAAAAGTTTTTAGGCAACCTATCTCTTAGAAAGTTATTCGAAACTTAAATTAATGGAATCTTCTTTACCTAGTTTTCTTTTTCTATTTCCTGACGAGATATTTTATAAGATGGAATAAATATTACGTTTCCCGAGTTGGTTTCTATTTTAACTGCTAAGTCCTTTAGTAGTCACTGTAATTTGTTAATACGTAACTAGTAGATATAAATCAATTAAAAAAATGTCTTTGATAATTGACACGGATAATATAATAATATATTGCCTCAAACGAATATTGAATTGAATTAATTATTTAACGAAGTAAGACAAATCAAATTATAAAATATTCGAGAGCTGAATTTCCCTCTGAAGAAATTTTTCAAATAACTTGTTATAATTATATATCAGAGGAAACACTGAATTTTCAATTTTTAATTTTTTTTTTTTTTATTGATTCTCGAATCAGCAAGAAGTAGTAAATCTTTAAAATTTTGCGCAATGGGTAAACGTTGCAAGCAGCGGGAAGAACTTTTCTACGTGTAATCATCTTCATCTAATCTCCCTTACATCGCCATTAGTTTTCTTTTCAACTAGACACGTACACATACGATGGAATCTCAAAAATAGTGTGTTCATAATCCTTCGTCTCAAGTATACTCCTTATATGCCTCCAGTATAGAATAGAATTTCAAACAAGCGAGTCCTATTCTCTGCTTCCACTTGATAAATTCTTTCAATAAACCCAGTGAACTAATCAAACAGCGTGGTTGTTCGTATCGATGCAACCCCAAATGTATCCGTATCGTAAGCGCTGGAGCATCTCTCTCGATATCGAGAGCGTGCTGGTAACAGCAGCAATAATTAACAAAACTAAATACACGTAGGCTGCATTATTTATCTGCCGCGTTCGCGAGCAGCAAATTTCAGAATATTTACCTTCACGCGGCCCGTTTCATCGGCATCCTAATAAACGTCCGTATATTCCGGCTGATTTAAAAATAGTCGTAAATACGGCTCTCTCGTTCTCCCTGCTCGATCCTCCTCCTCTCTCTCTCCCTCTCCCTCTTTCTCTCACACCCGAGCTAACCAACCGGCCAACCAGCGAGAGAAAAATCAATTAAGCCGCTTATGTGAAATATCGATGCAATTACGTGCGATTGCCAAATCTAGCCGGGCTATCGATGGCCGTATTATCGAGCGGCCGGGAGCTCGACCATCGCCGATTTCACCTGCGATCCTCTCGCGCCCCGTCACTTTTTCATCCGTCGCTGTGTTTTTATTAGTCGAACCGAACCGCGGGGATCGCGATATCGCACGCATCCATCCGGACAATCCGGATCCGTGGAACGCTCAGCCTCGCGAGATTTATCGTTGCACAAGCATCGCACGATCACTTTCGTGTTCTATCGTTAGATATTACATTATCGGCAAGAACTTTTGCAGAGCAACGATAATCGCGTTTATTCCGAACGATGTCTAAC
Organism: Bombus affinis; assembly: GCF_024516045.1. Taxonomy (NCBI): domain Eukaryota; kingdom Metazoa; phylum Arthropoda; class Insecta; order Hymenoptera; family Apidae; genus Bombus; species Bombus affinis. The sequence continues at coordinate 2,167,728 of NC_066354.1, read as the reverse complement.
CAAGGTTGAATATTACGTAATTATATTACATAATTAAATACGCACGTTATATTACGTAATTACAGGGGAAAAGAAGGTACGTAACGAGTAAGCAGACTGATTCTGCACTCGGGTCGGAATCTCGAGTGAGAGGATTTATCGAGGAATTCGCGGTCAGCGATTCGTTCGTTCGATAAGAGAATTTTTGCTGTACCGTGCACTAACGTTTTACCAAGAAATCAGCGAGGAAGCGCGATAGACGAGAATTATTCAAATCAATGAACTCTGACAGTACAGCGTGAGGAACGGGAGGGTATGAAACGGAGAAAAAATCTGCGATTAAGAGGCATAGTAAACAGTAATATTAATGAGAGTTCCACCGGCTGTCATGTTCGGCTATCGAACTGTCCCGCGAGCCATCGATAGCTGACCACGCTGACGCGCGACTTTATTATTCATTAACGTGTCGATTAACTCCAATGTCGTCGTGATGCCTGAACCGCGCTGCTTTGTTGCAGCTAGCCTCGTAAACTTTGTACGCGTTCTCGCGTCACTTCATAAAACACATCTGCGTTCACCACGTGCCGTAAGACTCGCTTATCGATTCGGTTTTTCATTTCGAATGGGATATGAACCAGGAAAGTACTTGCATATGGAGAAACTTGCAATTAAGATAAAGATAATATCGAAGTAAATTTTGTTTAAAAGAGTGGCAAAGAGAAGCTGTAGATAGATGTGTATTTATACGAAGTGTATCTTGAGAATATTCTTAACCCTCTGAGCATTTATTATTCTGGATATGAACATTTACTATAAATGAAACATACGATAAGTGTTTAGAATAAACGAAGTACAAATTGCTTGTGATCAACATTAAAATGCTTGACAGTTTGAATATGAATATATTATACGTAAGAATAATTAGAATTTATAGGAATTTTTAACCTATTGATTTCATTTCTTATTTCATCCTATAAAATAATGTAATAGATGAAACGTTTGTTTTCGCTGCAAGCATTTTACTGGCTATTATATTTTGGCCATACTTTGTTAGACGCATAAACTACGAAACGAACTAATCTTTACTTATCGTTGCCAGAATGTAGCTTAAAATTACTCGACTATGCTAAAAATTAAAATATACCAAATAAAAAGATGCTATATTATTAATATAAAATTACAAATAAGTAATCTGCGTGATCACCGTAACTAGTCATCCTGGCTATATCTCATACAGCAGAATATTAGAAACCGATAACAATATGCAAGCAATATGCAATAACAAAATTGTTATGTGCATTTGATAAAACTTATGGTATTAATGTATTCCACTAGCACTTTCTTGTCGTTCGAGTAGAAGGGAATACAGAGTTCTCGCTTTAAAAGCGGATTTCTAAACGGCAGCTAACAGAGACACGCGGAAAGGTAGCCGGTATCCGGGGACGAGGTTTTACGCAGGATACCGAGATCTCTGGAGCAGCATGAAAAAGGGGTTACAAGGCGCAGAAGTTCACGACATGAAGGCCTCATTATGCCGCGCGAGGGAAACTCGAAAGGCAGAAAGAGGGACTCCGATAGCGGCGCGGCACGACGTGGCGAACCGTTCGGGGAATACGGGGGCGGAAGATGGCGGTGAAACAGAACTCCAAGAGGGACAAAGAAAGACGAAGGCCGAAAGAACAAAAAAGAAAAGAAGGAGAAGGAAAAAAAGAAGGCCCCCGATAACCAGCCGATACCGCCGCTCGCTGAAAACACAGAAAACAGAGAATCAGCCTCATTACTTCTATCTTCCTCCTTCTCTCTGCCTCCCTCTCCTACATGCGCCGATTTCCAGGAATTCTCCGTGATCTTTGGTCCCCGTACACGCTTTAACACGCTCCCACCCCTCCCTCTTCGTCCCTCGTTGTATCTCTCGCCTTTCTTCCTCGATTCTCTCTTCATTTATTTCTTTCACCCAACCTCCCCGTGCCTCTTCAACCGTCTTCGGCCAGATAGTTGTCAGAAACCGGAGGATATCTGGTCCCCAGGCTTTTTCCCTCTTTCGACACGAGGGAGGAAGAAAGGGGGCCAGGCCAGAGGGGACAGAGACCACAGAGTCGACGAACCGTCGATTAAGGATCTCCATGAGAAGCACGAAAAGTCCCAGCAAGCTTGAGGAAGGTTGTTGCCAGAGGAAGACTCTACACAGCAACAGAGGAGAGAAGGAGGAAGAGAGTGGAGGACGACGAGGACGGGCCCTCCGTTGACAAGACTCGTTCCTGCCGAATCGAGAGGGTCGATCTAGCTGTTTAAAGTCCGAGGATAGTAGGAAAAAACGATCGGGCGCGGAGGTGGAATGGGCCCCCTTTCACATTGGGGCCCCAGATGGGTCGCCGCGCACATAGCAGATAGAGGGATCGATAGAGACTCACGGAGATTGTTTCGAGGTCTGCGTCGGTTCGCTGCTTTAGATCGTAGATCGACGTCTTGTTAAGCTAACGAACCCCTTCTAACAATCGGTCTCCGGTCAAGAAAACGGAGGATCGAATCGAAGTTTCGGACCGTTTGACGATAGTTGCATTGGAGTTTGTATTTAAGCGCATGGTTAGAAGTGGACGTTGAACTAATTCGTTTGGTTTTTTGGGATCTTTGTTAATCGCGTTTGAGCCACAATTAATATATTTCGTACAGTTATCCGAGTGTTTATATTAGTAGGTGTGAATTATATGAGCCATACTGATCAACTTTGTAAACTTAGAATTTAGAGGAATACGATGATACAAGTTTAGAATTTACTCTTATCTATGTCTCCTTCTTATAATAAATGAACTTATCTTGAGTTGCCCCAGGATATTTAACTCATAGAAATAAATCATTTCTTAAGAATTGAAGAGAAATGAGAGAAACAAAATGAAAAAACTTACAAAAAATGTAGTTGATCGATTAAGAAGTTTAATATATTGATAAAATATAAACTGTTCGAAACGTTGTAAGCTTTATTGCGAACATTGACGATTTCTCACGAGGTGCAACAAAGCAAGAATCGAACAGTTCCTCGACTGAAAGGAGCGCTTTGTTCATCGAGGACGTATCGCGATCGACCAGCTAGACGAGATAGAATCTCCTCTAGCCTCGACGAGAGAACGAACGTGTTTATCCGCGAGCGATTGCGACACGATATGTTAATGCCCGGGCTGCGCTCTTCCCACGTGACGCTGACATGCGTTTCCATCGTGTCCTGGAAAAATATTCCGCCCCAACGACGTGTATCGATATACCCGTGAGCGAATATAATTTCGTCAAGCCGAAAAAGTCGCTTATTTACTATTAAAACAAACTCATCACATACGACGAAGTCAATTTTAATTTACAAAATTACAAATCCTTCAAATTACAAGATTCCTTCAAATCTATTAATCGAGTAGTTTCTTAAACTAGGAACTTCTATAATCACAAAACTAACAATTAATAATAACAAATCAATTTTCGTTAACTATTATACGATACGATTTATTTGTAAAAGAATCGAAGTGGCACGTAAAACGATAAATAATGTCCAGATAAAGAAATTACTTTGTCAAAGAGATCGACAACTCATCTTCGTCGACCAACGAATAAATACAATCTCTGACCATCGGCGCCCTATCTTATCCCATTCGAGAAATATCCATATCGGTCGATAAGAACTGGCACGCCAAAATTAACTGTGACTCACGAACGTCTGTTTCATTTAGATAATGAAGAAATGGGAAAAAGAAACGGAGTACGAGGCATGAAATTGAACCGGATGCTTCATAATCATAAAACGAATAATAATTTCCAAATGGTTCGTATTTCTATACCTAGACGAATAGTCGTGGAATACGTTTAAGGGATAGATACTACGATCCAAGCCTCCATTCGACAGAAATTAGGTCCAGCCAGAGAGGTTCCACGGTCGCGGACAAGCCAACGCAACAGAGAGACCTCGTCGAAGATGATATCTATCGGCAAACAAGCCGGCATGTTAACGAGCCCATAGGACCAGAGGGAAACGACGAAAAGGGCCGATAGACAGGGCTGAAACGACGAAGAAAAGCCTCGATGGGCGCCGAGCAAATGCCTTGTCCGTCGGTGACAACTTCGATGAGACTGATGCTATCTGAACGTTAGGTAACCCGACGAACTCGTGTCCCGAACGCGAACTGTTCGAATCGTATAGTTTCTATACGATCTGTAGAAATGCGTGGACGAGGTCGGAGGTGTTTGTACCATCGTGAAAAAAGCTCGTAACCGTGTGACATCGTTTGAAAATGAAAAAAAAAGAAAAGAAAAAAGAAAACGGAGATGGAAACGTGAGATCGGAAGATATAGAAAGGCTCGTTCCGACAAACAAACCGTGCGCAACGGTCACTGGCATGCACGGACGATTTAAGGCGGCGTGCTTTTCCAGAAATGCGATTCTCCAGCTCGTTTGAGGTATAAACAATATTGTAATTGAGGATTAACGAGAGAATAGCATGCGGCCCGCTACCTCGTTTACCGAGGGGAATCGATTCGCTGAACAACGTTTAACAGAGGTTCTCAATAGAGCTAGAAACATTTTTAATATTTACTAAAAGAAAATGCATATTCAGGATGAAGATTTTAAAGAAATTTTTCGATAAAATAGTTGTAGATCTATACAATCAAAATCTTGTATATAGGCGTTTATACTATAAATCTATATATCCAGAATCCATTTTAATCTTGGAAAAGTTAAGACATCGACCCTCGATTTCCCTGCTACGAGTAACGTTAAATCTATCGACGAGGAAACAATTTCCTCGCTCTAGCACGCGATCGAGGCGAATCGAGGAGAAAGTCTTGCTGATTGCCGCGTTTCAGCGAGCAGAGGCCGTTTCCACTTTTACGTTACGCGCGAAAATTCCTCGAGGTCGCGGCTACGACATCCTTCTCGCAATTCATCGTCTTAGAATTCTCCTCGCAAAGAATCTTTCCTTTAAAATCTATATCCGGTTGAATATTCTCGATTCACTCGGATCGAGCAAAAGATTCAATGTGTATAACGTTGGATAATACTTTACGATCGTAGTGATTTCATTGTTGACTGCGTCGCGTTGGGATAAAGATCGTGATATTCAACAAGGTAACTCGCGCGGCGATACGCTCGCGGATAAAAAGCGCTTCCGTGCTGATCGTGGTGAAACGCGACGACGTTTGATCCACGGGGTGTTGCGTTACCGTTTAGCGTCATTTAATTAATACCGAACGTGCGAGCGCAAGTCGCGAACGAGAATGTGCCTGATCGAAATCTCGTCACGAAACGGCCGATGTTTCTCATGCGATGAATTTTAAAGGCCGATGACAAATATGCGACCGGCAATCGTCGACGCTTAGCGAGAAGAATTCGTGACATCATCGGTGAACGTAAAGATACTACGTGCTTCGTTTACTTCTGGCTAGAATTATTCGATGAACATTATGCGATGTAGTTGAAATTAATATTCAGAGTTTACTGTATTTTCATAATATAGTAATATTGATTAGATGTAAGTTTTGTTTGCAAATCGTTTCTCAATTTTCTCAGAACATTCACTGGCCACAAACGCGAGTAAAAGTTTCTTCCTGGAAAAATACGAGTTCTTCGCAGTTCGAACTTTTTAAATGGCAGTAAAGGATAATCAAGCATTTGCACTCCAAAAATTCTGACGGTACAATCACTTCTACCACATCTTTACAGCGGACGCCAATGTTTTTAAATCAAGCGTTCTGTTTGGTTAGTAAGTTTATTTATAAGTAGACAAAAACAGACACATCGTTAATGAAATATTCGTAGAACAAGTAACTATTCTTAGGTAATATTTCAACTAAAAAATGTATGGTATCGAAATTTATATCATCGACCATTTCATTTCCGCACTTGTCCTTTATAAAATTCAGCAGGATTGATTCTTATTGTAATAAATAAAACCCGAATTTCATCAAAATCTATTTTCCCTAGTTAATGCTAATTTCAACAAATCTAATTTTGACAAATTTCTTTCATTAACGCTAGTTTTGATCAATTAAAGCTAATAGGTTCTATATATATCCCGAATGTAAATGGAACAACACTCAATGAATCAATCTTCGAAATATCATAACGTTCATAGTAATACATAAGAATAATATAAATGTACGGATCTGCATAATAATTACGTACTATTTCTAGAATCAATTGATTCACAGAAAATCGTTAATAAATGTATTGTTGACTAATTCGATCAAATTCCGGAATTTTGAAATACACGTTTCGACACAATCTTAATTAATCATATATTGAACAATGCTCGCGAGGCGCGATACTCGATCTTAATTACAGACAGATTTCGAAGAATTCTCATCAAGAAATCGCAATCGCGTGAGATTCCAATTAAGATACAGCTTTTGAAAAAGAAACCTCTTAACAAAGACATTATTGCAATCTATGGACCACCTTATCGACGTGCTATTACGAGTCTAATTGAGGACGATGAAACGGCTTAAGGAACTCGCGACACCGTTTTCCCAAGTTGTTCCTACGATCGACATAGCGCAACGCACGCTTTTGATTATTATTGATCAACCGTTTTGACTGTGGCGTGTACTTACACGAGCACGCAGAAAAGTGAGAGGACGAGCACGAGTAGAGTACACCTATACCATACACACGCAACAAGAGCGAACTGGCACGCCACGCGGCTCTATAACGCTGCCACGACACAGCGAATATAGAGAGACGGGCGGACCTTAATGAATCTTTATGGGATGGTGTCGTGAACTTGTGTACCCTCCGGTGACTGACTGAACCCGGTCGCGCTAACCATTGGCGCGCCTCATCACCGCGGAATGCTTCTATTCTGGTTTGTCCTCCGCTCTTTTTTGTGTTCAACCAGCGTAAAAATCGAGGCAAATTTGCTTCAAACTACCAATGTACCCGGAAATTTTAAAGGGTAAGAACGGGGTAGTTCGTCAGCAGGTGGTTTGGATGCTTGGCAAGGTATGTATGAAGTGGAACGTTTTGTTCGTTCGTGAAATTTATAACTGCAATCCTGATGACGAGATTGTCGACATGGGAATTGAAATTTTTTATTAGAATGAATGGAATATACTGGAGGCTCGTGATTTTAGAAGAACGAATTAGAAACGTTAACTGGGACTTAACTTAAGAAACTCAACTGACAGAAGTATTCTCGATGGCTCATGGATTAATCCATTAATAATTTATTATAATGTTATAAATATTCAGTTCCATAAAATTGTAAAATACGTAGGTGTGAGAAATAGCGGCACAGTAATTGAAAAGAATCCTTGAAATTTCCTTTCATATTAAAAAACACTATTTGACGATGTAAATTGATTGGGAAAAAAGTTACAAATGTTCCATTAACAAAACTCTAGTCTCTACTGGATCGATAGAATCTAACTTCCCACCTTTAAGATACATAGATATATTATACCCATTGTACAAAATCAGATAGTTCCTATAATTAAACTTCTTTCATTAAACTTTCGATCAAAAAATTCTGTAAACCTTGTCTATTTTCGATAGAAAATTTTTCATTTCAAGATAATTCATAAAGAGCAAAAAAAAAAAAAAAACGAGGGGAAAGCATTACGCCAATGCGACGAGTTGCTCATTAGACCCGACGCTGGCGTTGCCGCGGCTTTGATAGTGTTGACGCGCGAGTCGGTGTTCGTAAAATTTGAAGGGCGTGCAGAAGGTCCGTGGGGTCTCGACGAGTCGCGTCTTGATTGTCATCAAGCCGTTGCTTGTCGCGTGATATTGTCATTAGCGCGCCGAACCCCGAAGAACGCTGACACTCTCGTCCACGCAGAGACCCACTTCGCGTTTCGTTGATCGATCCACGTTGATCGATTCGTTCGAATGCTTCTCACGATCCGTCGACTTCTACATAGTGAATCTTCATACGATCGATAAACATTCGGTAAACGTCGATTGCAAGCCTGTCGATGGTCGACGATTAAGCGAATAATTCCGTCATCTTTTATTTACATACAAGAGCCATTTGTCTTTTATTTCTCTCGCTTTCCTTCTTTACATAATTTATATGTCGTGAAAGTAGAGTGAAGAATTGAATTTAAAGTGAATTCGAGTTTTATCAATCTCCGTTTTATTAATAATTTGTACGATTTTATCGATAGACATCGTAAAATGTCTGTTTTTATCGTCAAACGTGTGGAAAATCGTTGACTAAAGAAGTCGTAAAGCCGTACTTGCACTGTTCTACTTTGGAAGAACACAACGGGCGAACGCTGTTTTCATCCACGTACATAAATTCGGCTTAAGCTTCAAAATCGAACAGCAACGAATGGTCACGCATTGGATTTAGCGAAAAGATGTAAAGAAAAAATTTGGGGAAAAAATAGGGATACCGTAATTGAATTAAGGACAGAATGATAGAATTGAGTTAGGATTCTTATCGATTTAGTAGAAATGGCATACTAAATATATGACGATTTTTATACCATAATTACTATCGACAATGATTACCAACCAGAGTAATTCATATCGAAGATTGCTCCGGCTTAAAATGCTAATATTACACACTTAACACGATACAAGAGAAAGTACTATTCATTCCGAAACTACGTACAAATTACGTTCACAACTATATTTCTAACTAAAGGTCACTTTTCCAATTATTTAACAATTATTATATCCAATTATTTATTAAACATTACCATTTACATGATTAATTTCTACACTTTCATACCAAAAGACACTCCGGTATTTCTATCCTCAACAATCTTGGATGACCAATCGATCACAGAAAAAAGGCAACTTTTCACAAAATTATTTGCCACATAAATAGCTACGTTCTCTCGTACAATTAACAAAAAAAAAAGTCATCAATGTGCTTACCGGGATCCGAGGAGTCCAAACTTGCGGGCGCTTGTTGACTGAGAGGTCCGGGTGTGCCCCCGCTTCCGGGGCTGCGTGCGTCGTCATTACCACCCGCACCAGGGTACGAGAGTGACGAGGAGGGTGGCCTCTGTAATGAACAGAACAAAAAACGATCAGACGATACGCTCAGATACACAGTTCTCTTACACTACATTAAAACAACACACGAAACGGCCACGAAGCATCGAACGACACGGTTATCGAGTTCGAAAAGGTCCCTTTCTTCGGTGTTACTCGAAACAAACGTCACGTCCGAAGGGTTGTTTCGAGGCGTACGCGCGTAATACCGTTGCCCATCCACGGGGAATACCATTGACGAGGCCGCGGCGGCCGATTTCGATCTCGATTAAAGGCGGAGCACACGTACCACTCCTCGAAAATGCCCATCGCATAAACGATTTGACGACGCGCGCGTCCTACGAATCGGCCTCGCGCCAACCGCTGAATATTCTCGAGCGTACGCTCGCTTATTCCGCGGGTGTAGCTGTGTGATAATCACGAAGCCGCGAACCTGCCCGTTCGGGAAAATACGCGCGGCAAATTGCCTGCCGGCCCCTCGTGCGAGGAATACGCGACCACGAGGCCCACGTTTCTTTGAACCGGAGCCTAATTGTTCCATTTCGGATCGTTTCGATGTCTCGTTCGATCTCGGGCTTCGTTCAGGCTGTTTCGGACTGACGACTATGTATTTTGAATTCTCGTTCGTGGACGCGTATGATATATATTCAATGACTAGAAACAATATGGACACATCGTTGCATTTGTTGTAGCATTTATATAACACAAATATAGCAAAATTCGCTTTATTTAGTAGTCCTTTCACGTAATTGCAAAAATTTGATAGTATGAAAATAAAGAAACGAAACGTGATAAGAAAAAGTTAACTCATTGGAAAATAAGGGAGTGCGCTAATACTTTCGCAGCTATTGTATGTACATATGTACATGGAAATTTCTAGTGTTCTTCTTCTCATTTGACGTATTATATTCTTTCTTTTTTTTACTTACTGGTATGAGATTGTAAGAAGAGGAAGGACTGGTATAGTAATGAGGTATTGAATTCATGTTGGAGACAGGGCGTTGTATACGTATTATAGATAGTGGTTGGAGAATCGAAACAGCATGAGTAATGTAAGAATGAAATTATTATTTTGTTAGCGTTCACGGCGTCGTTGATCGAAAGAAAGTTTTGCTACACGACTGGGAAACGAAACACTCGACTCGAGTAGTCGCTCTCGTTGAACCTTTTGTTATTTGATCGACTACTTATATTTATTTCAATAAACGAATAAATTCACTTTACGAATGCTAACCATTAAATTATTTCGAAGTATACACATAGAATCTATTCAACCCTCGTAAGTAAATACCATTTTCATTCATTTGTATCGCATTATTAACTCTTTCGTTATTAAAATCGTATATGTGTGTATATTATCTATCAGTGAATTTTAAGCAGAAGAGAAATCATGGGATCACGCAGGATCGTTCTACCCTGGCAGATTTGTTTACGCGAAAAGCAACAGTATCGATCGTGGCCCGAGGTCGTAGGATAAGAATTCCAGGCAGGTCGGTATCACGAAGCGAAATGTCTGGATATATCACGTCTGCCAGGGCAACAATGAGTGACAGCTGACTCCCACATGCTGTCATAGGCATCATCTTCGCGATAATGTACCGACTCGGTCTCCCTCTCTCGATTGGTCGCTCTCGTATCTGGTTAAAATCGTTACACGGTCAAATCTATAGGACCTTCCTGCGTCCCGAGGACGTGTTCACGTGTGCACGCATCGACGACGGCAACGACGATGAAGTTGATGAAAGCACGACCGAGGAAAAGATCGTCGTCACTGTGATTCACCTTGGAGATACGGCGAATCATTGAAATTCCACGCGAACCAACCTAACGGAATTCTCAGATATAAACTACTTTACTTTGGCAACGGAATAATCGCATATTCTAGCTTTTGTACTTTAGTTGCAATGTATGATACGTAAGTAGAGGCGCCATGGCGTTTGATTCGCGTGCTTTGTATAGAATTGTAATGGCTACAACTTCACGTGGGAGGTAAGCTTGTAACGATAGAAAATATTGCAAACATGAGTTTGATTGAATGCGATAAGTAGATTGTAGATATTTATGTGTTCGTGGGATGTTTGGATATAAAAAAATTATACAGAATGTACGTAATATGGGAAAATATCTAAAATAAAGTAGTGAAATGTATAAATAATTATTGGAGTTTATGTGGAATTAATTAATTCTTCCCACTATATATGCATCTGTCTTTATTGTTTTTCTTAACAAGATTACGATGTCCCGCTTCCATATATATACGTCACATGTGATACTCAATACAGTATAACAAAATACAATAACATAAATTCTTCCCACTATCTGTGATTCTTCCTTGTTGCATATAATAAAAATTCGCATGCAAATAAGTAGATTCAAATAGCAAGAATTGATTTGATCGAAGAGTAATTAAAGTTTCATCCAAATAAACAAACTTCTACTTGTCGTATATAAAACGAAGTACTTCTAACAATAAATAGAAAGTGAAATAAATTCCAATTCTAGGTTCTACTACTTTTAAATTATAAACTTACATAAATATCCACAATCCTTATTAGATGAAGAGTAAAAACAATTTGTAAGAATTAAGAATAAAGACAATAGGTCATATCTCTATTGTATACAGATGTGTATTGTATTATATTTACATTATCTGCATTTACGTGTCTCCATAGTCATTAATCTAGATTTAATAGCAAAGAAAATTGAATAGACACGGTTGTATACGTTCCAATTAATTTCACATAATTCTCGTCCGGGACGTCTTAATTTTCATTAGAAGCGGCCCGCGATCGTTCGTCCCGGACACACGGAGGATATATACGTCGCGCGAGCGAGTACAAGAGCGGTAACAAGCGAAAGGGGGACATTAATAATGCATCGGTTGTCGCTGGATTGCTTCCTACTAGCAGCAAGTACGAAACAAAGGGCGATGCTTGTCATTGTCACCTACGAGGCGAAGATGATCTTGTCGGCCACGACCGTTCCGATCGGTGAGTCTAATCCGAACGTGTTGACGAATCGATTAAATCAACCTTATTCCCTTCTACTATATATAACTTCGTACAAAACGAAGTATACGTATTAAAGATCGCTCTAAGTTACTAAGTTTCTGCAGTTTTCCATCAACATCAAGTTCCATTGAATAAATATTTTGTTCATCTCTAGATTTTTTATTTTTGAATACAAGAAGAAAGAGAAGATAAAATACATATATGTATTAAGAACTTTATAGTAAAAAAGTGACAAGTGAAGTTAATATCTATGTAAATCTTTGTACTACACTCTTTTTATCATATTGGTAAATAACAAAAATTTATCCTGAAGCATGCAGGAAAATGTAAACGTAAATACAAGACTACATTTTCCCTGTCTTTCGTAGGATAAGTTTTACAAAATTAAAGTTAAAATATCTATTTAAAATTATTTGTTTTAAGACACAAACACATTTTAATACTCTTCAAATACAGAAGATGAAAACCTTCGAAACGGAGCACTTCACTTTCGGAGCAGTTATATACATCAGCTCAACCATTTAATTATCTCTAATAAAGTTTTCATTCGCCTCCGACCATTTTAAAATCGATGACTTCACCTAGTTACTGTTATCAAGCTTTCGTATTACATTACAGAGCTATTTCTTCGTATCATTTTCCTTCTCTAAACTATTTTTTATCTACCATTGAATTTCGCATGGATGAACGATACGGTTTGAAGGTGGATCTTGCCCGGTGACGTCACTTCCTACTAAAGTCCCGTCGGTCTTTTTCGTTTTTTAAATGGACAGGCAAGGGTCCGGCTGCGTGACTTGTGTCGATGCAATGATAAACGGTTAACGGGTCGACGGGCTACGCGGTCTCGTTCCACCTCGTTGCCCGCTCTCTCTCTTTCTCTCCAATCTGTTCATCTCTCTGTTTTTATCTGCCACTCCGTCTACAGGCGCTCTTAAAGCGTAATTCGACAAACCGGATGTCTGGTCTGCCCCTTAAATAAATCAGTTTGCCCGCATCTCATATTCCACCCCCGCTCTGGTAACCGAGCGTTTCCCTCTCCGTCCCCTTTTCGACGATGGAAAACACCGGGTCAAAAGGCGTCCCCGAACGGAAGAAAAGCGACGAGCTAACAAGATGCTTGCGGGACGCGTGATCGGTGACGAAACAAGACTGACGATTGGGTGGCGATCACGAGTTTCGGTGAAATGGGCAACGCGTGATTCCTTCTTTTCGATTTCATCCAGCGACTTCTGGAAAAATACTGTTGCTCTCTACGTGAGTAAAATGGTGGAATTCATGGGCATAAGTTCACTACGTATTCAAATACTCGTAAACATCTTTTATGAATATATTACGAGCGTTATGAGAGGTATTCTGAAATTTCATTAGCATTTTTATGAGCCTTGACTATCATGATTATATTAGTAAAATTTTCAACAGATCTGAAAATATATATATATATATACGTACGAGTAAATGTAAGCGATGTAAATTACAAGATAATTAGTACAAGTATTTCGCGAGGCAGCTTGTGCACAGTGTCTACGAAAAATACTTATTTTTCAATGAAACGTGTTTTTTATCATATTCTATCTTTTATTACATAAGACCAATATGTGCCAGAAGGTAAACAGGATGGTAAAAATGTTGTCGACAATATGCGAATACAAGGTTGGCAAAAGATTCTATCACGAAGCATAAATAAAGATTTACTGCGCAGATGAGAAGTGTAACAGATACACGGAGACAGTCGATAATTGATCGATGATCTGTCAACAGCTGTGTCGATTCGAATGATTAGTGAATGGCATTCTTCGATAATTTGCGATCACGTACTGAATTTTAATTTGGATATGTCGTACACTGCACTAAACAAGAAATTAAACGTTTTTCTACAATAATTGTATGTTTCATTGAACAGTTACACACAACAGAATTACTAACTGCTATAATAGATTAGATATTCTAAGATCCACTAACTTTTTAAATCATGCACATTTAGCATCTAAACTTAAATATTATCTGACTGTCTGAATAACACGCACTAATTCAGCCAATCAACGTTTATAAATTTTTGCAAATGTTTCTAAAAAATTAAGAAAGATATAAGAATCTAGTAATTATTGTAAACTATCTTTAGTCACGAAGAATTTTCTAACGCGCGACTCTGTAAAGCAACAAGCCAAATTTGAGCATAATTCAAAATGTGAGTCAGGTTCAAAGGAGAGAGAACAATAGTAAATAGGGGATCGTAGTTCACAGCGTAAACGCACGCGGACGATAAATTATAAGGCCGATGGTCGAAGTGGCGACGCGAGATGCGCCGTTATCGGCGTGGTGATCGCAAGCCGATGACTTACGCGCTCGTACTTCTCGCGCGCCTCCGAGTCATTGTACCCACGTATTAATTGGTCGTCGTAACATAATGCCGTATAATTATGTAATTAGCGGTCGAGCATTACTCTCGCTGACTGTTTTACGGGCGAGATACGTAAATCTCTGCAATTAATTTATTGGTGCTCCGGAGGAAAACGACCAGACGTCGCGCGAGTCTCAACGATAGAAAAAGACAGACACACCATAAGATGTGTAGGAGCGACGAAGAGAGCTATAGATGAGTCTCTAAAAGAGATGGATGATCCGTGAGGAGCAAGGAAGACGAAGTTTCTAAAGAGAAAGAGGGTTAGAGTCTCGAGTCTGGATCGTAGAAGCGAGAAAGCGCGAAAGGTTCGAGAGCGTGGCCATTGAGCGAGGCCAAGATTCATCGAGGCTCGAGCCTGTCTAGGTCGTTTCTCGGCTGGACGAGGAGGAGGCGGAGAAAACAGGCGCAGAGGCCGTCCACGATAGCGAGTGTCGAGGGCGCGACGCGGAATCATCGCCGGTCGCGAGTGACGAAGATGAGTTACCAGAAGAGAAGAGAGAAAGAGAAAGAGTCGAGCTTTCTCGGTTCGGTCTCGCGGTCTTGAATTTCTCGACGATACCGGGTGGCTGTCCGCGGCGATCATAAATTACGATTTATTGCGGAGCCAGCGCCTCCGCTCGACGGATTATCTTGCCGTTATGTCAGCACGCCACAATTATATTTACATTTTCCTCGGTAATGGAATTCCGACCGGCTTTGCCACGGAAGTCCCAGCGATCGCAGCCGGAACAGCGGATTTTCTGGGTCGTCGGTTTCGCGCCTGACACCGCGCCACGGGAAATCTTCAACGGGTGCCCCGTCACCCTTGCTTCCGGTGGAGCAAGGACGACATAGAAACGGTAACTACATTGGTTCATGAAAGTATTTGGACATTTATCAGAGAAAATTTGTACGTCTATATTGTACGTATTATGTAAAACTTCTTGAATTTTCATTAGCTCTGTAAGG
Organism: Bombus affinis; assembly: GCF_024516045.1. Taxonomy (NCBI): domain Eukaryota; kingdom Metazoa; phylum Arthropoda; class Insecta; order Hymenoptera; family Apidae; genus Bombus; species Bombus affinis. The sequence goes on along the minus strand of NC_066354.1, from coordinate 2,152,403 downwards.
AGACACGACTGTCATCGTATTGATTAAGTTTGAATTAAATCTGGAAATATACGTAGAAATTGTAAGATACTTAATGAAATTATTTAATGAAATTCTTAAATGTTTCGTATAATACGCGTAATATATTTATAAAGAGTATCTGCAAGTGTTCGAATGTTTTCGCGAGCCTGTATAGGTGTTCGCTGAAGATGTTGTTTTATAGTTTGCGATGAATCATATATTTTTACTTTCTAGAATTGTTATTCATAATATTCCATATATAACAGAGAGGTAGATAAATATTGTGTGACGTGGTTAAAGCGATGAGCAATTTCTTCAAATTCTATTTCGATGAATTTCAGTTTCAATGATGTGTACTCGGCGAATCGGGGGAAAAAATTGCGTGGAACATTAATTTTCTTCGTGAACAATATAGCAGAGACCGTTTCACCAGTTCTCGCCATTACGATCCATCAACGCCATTTTATCGGCGCGATCGTAAGCGCGATTATAAATAATAAAACGGGCACGTGCACGTCGATCCTGGGTTCAATTATTTCAAAACGAGCAGCTTGTCGATGACGTTTATTGCATCGAGTTAATTTCACACCTATCGCTTGAAAACCTACGCGATCGTGCTCTTCGTTCGACGCTCACCGAAATGCTGACTCTTGTAATGGAAAAGAAAGAGGGAATCCGAGGGGTAGCAGAATTTTTCATGAATTTTACGTTTCTGTCGGTTTTATATTTTTTACCGGTACGTTGCGCGATCGTTGTAGATCGTAGACGAAGACCGAAGGAACGTAGGGACAAGAGTGATAAATGACAGAGCAATTATGTATTGACAGTCTCCATCATGCTTGCACGCATCCATACCATGTTTTACGTTCAGGTGCGTTGCATAATGCCCGCGTGTTTCGCTTTTGTTCGTCAAGGAACGTAGTTGCGTCGTGTTCCGACTACCTACCGCCATTGAATACGAGATCGATGCGAAGATCGCAGATATCGACCGATTAAACAGGTAGAAAGAAACACAAGCTATAAAAAAGACATAAAATTCCGATTCCATGAATTTAACTCAGAATTATGTTAATTTAAACATGTACTATTTTATATTTAACACTAGAACTAATAAAGTAATTACACCGATCAATTAAAATTGGTCAATTCCCTTTTTAATATTCGATGTTCCAAAAAACAAATGAAATATTTTCATAAATTTATGTGCTACAAGGAGACAATACGAATAATTATGAATACCAAAATACAATGTTTTTAATTTTCTAATCTTCAGTTTCTTTTATATTTTAATTTATGAAATTGATCAGATATCGTTCTTGTGCGATTTCTACACGTATATACATTTATTCTCATCACACTACTCCTTGTAACCATCTATAATGTGTCTATAATATGTTCCAATATACACACACTATAGATCAGTACTTCTAGTGTTAACAGACTGATAGCCAAATAAATCAAGTGAAACTCGCTAAATATAAATTCTCTTTGCCGCTTTATCTCGAGTATAAAGAAACTTCAAGCGAGATAACGCAACGAGAAAAATTGTTGGAGCAAGTATGTTCACACGAGTCTCACTGAACAGAGGCCACAGACTCTCGTCCGAGTCGGACGAAAGAGTTTCAAGAAGGTTGAGCAGAGGAAGGAGGGCCGACACTCGACCAGCTGATGGATCTAATCAACATTCCTCCCTAATCACAATATAGTCGCCTCTCTCTTTTCCCCTGGGATCGCCACCAAGCCTCTTCCTCTTTTTCCTCGTATGCGAGACGCTTCTTCTCGCCGAGAGCCCGGGACCCGCAGAGATTTGCAGATGCGTCCGGCCGACGCATTCGTTTTAATTTAGCCGCCGTATAAATTAGACTCCCAAATGATCGTGCTCCTTCAAAAAACCGCGGCGACCAGCGAAAAACCTACGTCGCCCGGTGATCCTCGGGGCTCCTACGTTTCTTTCGAAATCGAGTTTCACGACTTACGATATTCTGCCTTTGTTTCTGTCGACCGACGACGCGACGATCCAAACTGGTCGTGCAACGCAAACATTTCTATGCAAAAATGACTAAAACATCGTGATTCACGATATCCATCGTTGTTCAAACCATCATGCCGACGTAGGATTAACACGGACAAGACCAATTGTCAGGCATAAAATCCTACAAAGTTTCCTCCATAGAGCAGCCCACATCGTCCAGCACAAAAAGTTTCTTCAACGATAAAACCTTCGCTATTACTCTACAGCTACGATGTTGCGGGACATCTATATCGCGAACAGAGATGAAGAAAGCGAGGAAGGGGCAGAAAAGAAGGAAACGTAACTGATCGACCCGCATGAGCTCGGTATCTCGACAGCAGGCAAACTGAGGATGGTTCTCCGGCTGCAGGAGGCAGGGGATTTTAAGCGACGTCGATCGACGCCTCGTCTACGAGGCTCGCAGGTAACGATAACAGGAACCAGATCGCTGGTATAACAACGCGGTCGAGCCGGCAGCTCAAGCGAATACACTACGAACAGCTCTCCGACTCATATCTAGTAGCACGGTGGCGCAGCGTTCTTCGGCTAATTGGTTTCCCGTGTTGCGTTTGCCTCCCTCGGGATAAGGCGGTCACCTTTCTCTTCTCTCTCATATCGTTCACCTTTTTTCCATCGTGAACAACCTCCCTTACGTCCTTCGCGGTTTCCTTCCTTTTTAATCTCTTCATCGACAAAAAGTTATGGATAACGAGGGCGTTATTGTTAATTTTCTGTGATTAGTCAGTGAGAATTATCGATGAGGACTTGTTAACTTTACATTTTTTGAATTTATGGAATTTATGGAACGAAAATTTGATATTTGCAAACGTGCTTTGGTGTCTTCGGTTAAAAATTCGGAGTCTCCAGAATCTTTATTTTTGCCCTTAACTAATGCCATAAAAAGGAATGCTAATTTCCTGCCCTAAAGGAATGCTTTATTTTCCTGCCCTACCTTTTCTCCGTCATAGTAATCCACTCGAAGATCAACGATACTCTCATTATTCCCACAATAAAGCTATCCGCGTAACAAAGCCTTGATATCATCATCGACAATATTATTCCAACAACACACTAATCCCACCTCTATGAACAACTTCAAACCTTTATATTATCCAATCTTTCAACACTCGCGCTAACTCCTTGATTCCAGGTTGCTCGTCCGGTTTCCCGCTCGACAGTTCGAAAGGAAGATCGATACCAGTGGACGGATTTACAATGCAAATCGGATATTCAAGTGCCAGCGACCAATCAGGATCGGTGGATCGCGACGTGACGGCTCTAACGAGAGGGTGCGCGAATTTTTATCGCACGCCCGCGCGCGCGAATCGTACGGAAGGGGCGCGTGCGTACGGGACGAGCGTTGTCCGCTAACGATTGCCAAGAGGCGAGCATCTTATCGTGAGTTGCGATCGCATTAAGCGTGGACAGTGACACCCAGGCTCCGCCGCTATTATATACGTTCATTAGCGAAAAATAATCGAGGGTTCAGCGAGCGGTGCTCGCGCGGCCCCGTCTCGAGTCGTTAAAGATGCGCGCGTTGCACCAGTAGGCTTTGTCTTTCCGGCGGATAACAACGCGAGCAACGTTCCTCCGATCGTCTATCTGTTATTGAAAATTATGCCGGACGCCCGTCGACGCTTTATTTGGCGCTGTGTAACGAGGAAAACGCAACGACGGAACGAGCTGGCTGGCACGGAGCGTATCTCGAGGGGCCGAATGACGAATTGCACCTGCTGACTCGGTAATGCGCTACTTGCATTTGTGTGAAATCTGGAAATAATGTTTTTCAGCGATGGTTTCGTTTAAGAATTTAATGCTTTCGGGTTTCTAAGACTGAAACTTATTTACAAGGCTAATCAAATTTTAACGGCGTGAGTTGTTTCGAAGTGGTGAACTAGGAATTATAGAGATTGATTTTAAATTTCAGACTATTGTATTCATAACTAATTGTTAGTTCAAACTTTTTTACACTATTTATATTCTTATCGTTTCATTAAAATATAATACGAGAATTTGAGTATTACATTAGATACTGTCCAATCCTTTGAGTCACCTTTGACACGATTAAATTCCTTCTGCGTTAACAAATTTCGAACGTCTGAGAAAAGTACGAAATAATTATTACTGATACGTATGATTCTCCCGATTCCGATTTTTTGCTACAGACTTTATTAAACTGTTAAAAAACTTCATTTTTTGTTAAAAGAAGTACAAGGTTCGACTACCGCAGCAGAGTTAGATAAACTTGTTTACAGCTTCGCTCTGATATATAATAATCTAATTTTATATCAATAACAAGCGGCTAAGAAGTAACTTTTTGTTACAAATTGTAGATTGGCAAAAAAGAGTATTTTCGAAGTATTAATTCGAGTTTCGACATTATTTTCAAGATTTAGAGATTAGTTGGACGAACAGAGTAAAATTTGTGAGAACCACTGATCGACAGAGAGCGGAGGGAGTCAGAGAGAGACAAACCGGACGGACGAAGCCTTGATAGCGACCACTCTGTTCACATATGTTAACGTATTCACACAGGCACCGTGTGACACATACTAACGTACACATACGGTAGACACATGATCGAGCGAGGGTAACAGCAAAAGTGCCCCAAAATCCGGCAGACCATGAAAATGCCACTTTTCCAGACGGGAAATTGTCCCTGGGAAAACGCTAAATCAAATTGCCAGAAGAACTTCCAATTAAAGAGCAAGGGAATAAAATAATCGGCACAGTGAATCTCAATCAGACTGTTACTTATCCTTGCCGTCAATATACTTCCCAGTAATATCTAATAATACTCCCTAATAGAAATTCCTTTAGTAAGGATAATGCTTTCTGATAACTCATTGCAGTATATGTATAATGCTTATTAACTTTTCTGTTTCTATCCTAGCAAATCGAATGATTTTTCAAACATTGTCTTTGATCATCTCTGACACTACTGTGCGATTAAAACATATAAAAAAAATTGTGCCCAAGAAATCACAATGGAAGATATTCGAAAAAATGTATGTGTAATTCTATATACACATAATGTAAGAAGAACATCAGATCATTTGAAAGTTCCTTAGGACCAGGATCCACCGTTGCAAATGTATAAAATTTCCGCGAAAAATTACCAATTAATTTTGTTCATTTTGATAATTCTAGTGTTAATATTTTCTTAATTTAATAATCCCTTATTTTCTGTTTCCCACGAAAAATCAGCATTTAAACCACAAAAGAATCTCCTGAAGCGGTTAGCAGATCGATGGGGCGATCGAACGCGAATATTTCCAGAAACCACGGGTTCGGCAGCGACATTACCGGAGCCGCAACCCCTAGGCGAGGGTGGATCTGATACAGAGGCGCGATAAGGCGAACCGGAGAGGCCATGACATGCGGTTCGCCGTCTGTCAGTCGGTTTCGTCCGCATCCGGGATATATTCACCGGTTGCCACACCCGTGTCACGTGCTCTCCCTTGATCGCGCATCACCAAGGGATCACACATACGTACATAGATACACACCATACGGTCCCCTTTTTCGCGGAATATGGATCTGTACACGTAAAATGCATCCATATTTAACGGGAATAAGAGAGAACGAACAAAGTTCGCGATGCAAATTTCTATGAAAGCCTGCCTCAACGTCTTCGAGGCGAATGGAAGGATACGTCACCTCAATTCTCAGTCGAGAGCTCGCCGTATCTATCTCCCATGAGTGATCAAATATAGATTTGCATCGAGTGCGTGAACGCTTTTTGAGGAACTAAGGTTTTTCGTGACTGGAAGATGGTTTTACTTTTTGGCGATGCCATGTGTGGTGAAGACGATGTGGTTATTGATGTGGGCATGTGTGTTTTGGCGTCGTTTGTATTCTGAGAAGAAATTCCTCGAATATTTAACTTCTTGCGATATGCGTATAATTAGGTATCGAAAGTAGAATGAAAAATTTGTGAGATTCCGAAAGAAGGAAGATCGTCAATCGTTCGCCCAGTTCTCGTGAATCCTGGTGACTAACGAAATAAATGAATACACGAGTTTCTAATCTATCTTTTTCCGAAACAAAGATCGATATTTAAGTCGAGCAATATTTCTCCCAAATAAGTTCAACGCGTAGCATAGAAAACAAATTTTCAATGAGAAATATTTTCGAGAGTTGAATCTTCCTTAAATATTCCATTCTTAGAGCAGACGAAAATAATTTTGATTTAGAGTAGCACGGGAGTGTCCGATATTTCATGTCCCGCGTGGCACATGGAGAATTTAATTCTGAGGTAAAATACAATACTCACGAAAGAAAGTCTACACAGAGTACGGTAATAAAGTTAACTGATAGTTCTGTTTGGCTTTCTATGCGCAAGCAAACGAGGAAATCTTCGCGATATTCTCACGAAGGCCGGAGAGCAGTGCGGTCTCAATTACCGGAGGCGAAACCGGAAGCAGCGGCAGGCCTGTTATACGGCGACGGTCCATTCATTCGTCCCGTTGCGACACGAACGCGAAACCCTCGGCCGCTTGTTCTTCCTATAACGCTGCTTGCCTCCAGAACTCGACCGTTCAATTACAGCTTTTATTATTAGCGTGCTACTCCAGTCGTCGCTCATTATGCGCCGCTCTACTGTGATAACGAAACGCACGGTCAGCCAATAATGACCGTTTATCTCGACACGCGGCCTGACTTCTGTTCCAATCGATTCCAGCCAGTACGATCTCTGTCCAGAAACGGTGCATTGAACGGATCAGAATGATCTTTTTTATCGTGACTTCATTGTATATATAGTCATCCAGGCTATTTTAGGTAAATTGATTCGCAAGTTGAAGTGGATGTTGAATTTGTTACAATTAATATGTAAGAGTATAGCGAAGATTATAAATGAAAGTAAGAGTTATACATATAGTACTTTCACTACTTTATGAGAGTGTAAGAAGATTGAGAAAAGCGATCGGATTATTTTTGTTGAAAACTCTGCGATATTATTATTTTTTTACATTTTTATGTGGAAATTACATTATTATTGTGTTAGGAATTATTTTTTTTAGATTATCTTGGAATTTACAATTCCTCGTAACATATCATTGTAACACATCGTTCCTTGCAGCATATCATCCATATGAAAATAATTATTTATTCTCCTAAGGAATCAATTACAGATTTAATGATAAGTTAATGTTCCTACTACAATTGCTCTAATATAGAAGGAACATTTTTAGAATATTTGTAAGTTTTAAAATAGTTGCACGAGTAGACCGTTATATATATAATTCATGTCTAGTCTTAATATTCCATTTCCATATGTAATAGTTCGATCTACTTCTAAATTCCGAATATTTGAACATTTCTATCACAAACAGAGACACAACGGCGAGTAAAAAGTGGTTAGTGAAAAGTCTTCGTGAGGAAGAATGTCTTTTTTTCAAATCAAGAAACATCAGCGAAGGAGAGAGTGGCAGGGTTGGTTACTTTCTCGCGCGCCTCCTTCGCTTACGTCTGTCACAGAGCGCACGCAACGCGTTCTGTCGCATGCCAAGCTATTATTACGCTGACCACTGCGCGTGTTCGCATATTTTTCGTGCAGGGCCATTCTTTCGCGGTGGCAGGAAAACCGCAGACCAGGTAAACATCGCTAACAGGTGCATAGTCGCGAGCGGTAATTCGATTTCACGTCCGAACGACCCGACTTGACTCTCAGTCTACCGTAGTCATCAGCTAATATTCAATTTCTCGTTTCTTTCCGCGTTCGAACAAAATGCGATCATGAGATCGATCGAATGTCGCGAACTAATGTTGCTGTTCCGATACGAAATTCACGGAGGTCGGAACGGTCTGTCACGCTTTCTAAATCCTCTCCCTTTATAGAAATATATAGGCAGCGACAGATTGCTGGGTTTCACTTGACCCTCGATCGGAGACGCGTTTTCCATCGCCGTTGTCACGAGGAATCGGTGTGACTTTGTGACTATAACAAGGTACTGCTGGAATTGAATTAACTTGCATTTATTCATCCAAGAGTGCAACTGTCCGATTTTGGATCGAAACAATCTGATCTACCGGGCAATAGTTCTTCCAGTTACATTTTGATCCAAGTTGCACGTTCGCTGTTGGAAAAAGCGTAAACGAGGAGAAAGAGAGCTCTCTGACCGCTGTACCGACTGCCGTAACTGACAGTTCGTGGAAAGTGACCGTACATCAGCGCGAATGTAAAGGTTGATCTAGAGATCGCAGCAAGAAGAACGTAGTTACGTGTGAATCGGTAGAGTGTCTGTCTGACAAACGAGGAAAGACTATGGAGACAAGAAGTGTTTTTATTCGTTTACGTTTGATACTTGTAACCAGGTTTCTTTTCTAGAATGATTCTCGGTTGTATGTTGCCTAAAGAAGACGATTATTTTGAGAAGTTATTTCGAGAGTGTTTCTCTTTGCGATTCCATGCTGAACTCAACTCGATATTTTATTTTCATCCATTTCACAGGCAGAATATGAGCTTATTTGTTCCTATTACAATATAATAATAAAAATTAACTTATTATTTTATTTAAGGTCTGTTACAAAATACAACATGGAAATATAAATTACGATCGGATCTGGTAAGTAACTTGTTGATATCGAGTGTGACTGGAACAAAAAATAAATAATTTGTTCGAATTTACGCAGAATCAATTATTCCTTTTGAACTACAAAAATATTTCATTTATTTCAAAATAAAGTTTCGACAACCTTTCCCTCTCAATCATCGATGAAACCGTTTAACTTAAGAATTCTAAGCGAAGGAACGGACGCACTCGATCGTACGGCAAATATAACAAAAGCGAGATCGAGGAAGAATTGATCACGCGGAAAGATACAACGCGAGGAAATGATCGCGAATTCTCGTCTAGTTGATTGGGCGAATTCATCGAGCGAAGGCGAGGTGTTTCGCGGTGGCTCTAAAGTCAGGGATCATCGTGTTTTATACTCGCTTCATAGTTTACGGTAGCGACACGGATCCACCGTATAATTATCATATTACGATTATGTCTACGGTCGGACGTGGCTCTAATTAAATGTGTATTCGGCCGACGAAAGAGATAGATAGATAGATAGATAGATAAATGGAGAGAGAGAGAAAGAGAGAGAGAGAGAGAGGAAAGCAACAGAGGCAAGCCGCCTCTCGTGTTTACAACGACGTAAAGCCGCGAAACAAGGGGTTCTCCATCGGTGAACTAACCTTGCCTTAGGAACGATGTAACGTCGATTTTATGGATTACCAACGGTCCGCCGTGGCTTTTATTAGGCGACGATGCCTCGCGTTGATTTCTCATCCGACCGTTTCACGCGAACGCCAACCGGAAATGGGTTCGTAACGCGTTGCATGAAATACCACTCTTGTTCGATAAATTTATTTAGCTCGCTTTTTGCTATCTGTGATTGGAACTTTTATAATTTTGAATTTCCAATTAAATATGTTTTAAATCGCGCTCTCATTTTAAGAAAGATTAAACAGGATTAAAACTTGAAACGACAAAAAGTTCGAACTTAATAAAAAATTGTGTTTGTAATAATCTGAGTATTTTCACTTGTAATTGTTAATTGTATATCCGGTGTCCGTGTGTAGACGGAAACCGTATTTTACGATGTTATGTCGAATGCATAAAAGCAATATTGTTGATGAACAAGGCACTTCTGCTTGAAAAAATGACTCTTCTCTTTCTTCAAGAAAGAAGTGTTCATCTCTTTCAAGTAAAAGCCGAACTTCTTTTGTTGAAAATTTCTCGCTGCGAGTTTCTTTATTTCTGTTTGTAAATTATTTTAACGAGTCTCGACTTTGCGAATCCTTCTTAACACGATGCCGCCTTGGTCGCGAGCAAGCGATAGAGATGCACCGAGGGAAAATTCCACGGGTTCAGCCCGCAGCAATTGTTACGACACGCCGATAATTTGGCTCGCCGCGTTACAACACCGCAGTCGGTGGCTTTTATTATTGAGCAAACACTTTGATAAACTGTGCGTTTATTACTGTCTCGCCGCCCCAATATTCGCATTCTTTCTACAGAACCTTTTCCTCACCACTACTTTATCACTCCATTTTTGTGTCTTTTAACTTCAATATTCCGTAGACTTTCAGCAAACACACCCTTCTAAATCAAAGTTTCAATTTCTCCGGTATCACTTTGTCTATTTCTCTTCACTAACCACAGTTCTTCGATGAAGATTCAATATTTCCAGTGTAGCGACTCAAGGCCGTAGGGAAAATTCCAAAAGTGAAGCAAAAAATTCAAAACAGGGAGAGGCCCATATTATTGTGCCCTTCGATATAAATGTTGTTTTGGATTACAAGATCTAGAAATAAAAGAACTATAAGTAGATTGTTATTGCTGTTTCTTGTAGCCTTCAGCTAGAGTTACACACTGAGGTTAACTTTCTGTGGTAATGTCGTTTGCTATAACATTTATAGCAAACGACATGATGAACGTGCTGTATGAACGTACTCAGATTCTTTGGTATTGTAGTATTGAGAGAGTGAGAATCTGGATCGGCATACACTGTATCTGTACTTGTACTGATTTCGATATATTTTTCCATTACAAATTCAGTCAACCCTACACGTCCTCTACCTCACCAGCAATGAAGAAGAATCTCTTCGTTTATCGTTCATCCCTCTGGTAAACGGTTAAAAAATCAAGCAATCCCATGGACAGATGTTTCCGTCGGTGGTTCTGTTTAATCAGGACTGAGTACAGGACTCGGGTAACGCGTTTCTCTACGTGGAAAGGTCCGAGAAGGATCCAGGTGCCAGGCAGAGGAGTCTGCAACGCGGCTCAGAGCGCAGCGGAACTCCGAAATTCCCGTCAACCTTCAGACGGCGTTCGATAACCGGAAGCACATTACTCGACGCATCCGCCCAACCGTCTACATGTCCCCCAATTCCGTCTCGACTCTCGTTGCTGCCACGAACACTCTCCCTCTCCGCCTCTCACGCTTTAAGCTCACTGTCAGAGCTGTTGCCTCTGTCGGTCACTGGGTTAGACGCGCGCAGCGAACGCCCGATGATTTTATTGACGCTCGAGCGGTAGACTGTACGACAATATGCATATTAGGAGGAACAATTTCTTTTTTCTAGGAGAATTTTTCCTATACATAGGTGAAGCACAAAGCTATGTGAAATGGCTTCTCTTTGAAAGAATCTCTTAATCCTTTAGAATTTGTTTAACTCGTTTCATTTTTCAAAGGGGATTTCCAAAAGTTTCCTAAAAAGATTCGCATTGCGGAAATGTTTTCGTGTTGAAAATATAATCTTTTTGGATCTGAAGGGGATCGATTAATTAGACGCTCGAATTATTAATCTCTTAGATATAATCATATCTTTATGCTTGATTTCTATCAAATTAAAAAATTGTATCATATCTACACTTGCAGGGATTAAGACCAGGTCTATTGAAATTGATTTATCTTTATCGTCATCTATATAGTTCCATGTTTATGAAAGATTCTGATTAAGATCCGGCTAACTAACAGGTTATAACGTTAGTCCAGTTTTCTAATCTGAAATCTGTTCTCAATTTTTAATTCCATTGCTGCCGCGACTCTCAATCCATCCGTATTTACTATCCACTAAGAATCAATCCAAGAATCTCCGACATCTTTCTGATACCGAAGAACCGATAATCTTATGTATTTTATACCATTTCGCATATTACGCTGTTCGAGTATCTATCTTTGATCTCCCTCTAACTAAAATGCAAAAGGAAGAACAATGATAAGAATATTCAGATTCGTGGCCGAGGTATATACGTGGGCGGTCAGGAGAGCGTTAATATCCTTCGTAAGATACGCCGGTTCTGGAACTTCTTTAAACGCTTATCACCGGTACTCTCAGAACCTCATCCCCTGGCTCCAACCTTTAAACGCCGCTACGTGGTGAAGGTAAACGGAGGAGACACAGATGAAAGAAGCAAACGGAGGGAAGAAGATGGGAAACGGGCAAAACATTAACGTCGTTCGAACGTATCTTCCGAGCGCGATTCGCGCGAGAGGAGGTCCCCCAACCGCTGTTCCTCACTGGGGTATTCCGCAATTTTTGGCCGCTAAATGGCTCCGGGTCCGCGGCCGTTTTAACATTCCCTCTCATTAAGGTGCCCCAAGAACGTTATTTCGCCGCTCTCGATCAAGCGACGCGCGCAATTAAAAAGAATCAAAGCGCGAACGCCGCTCCCGAAGCGAGGGAAACTGGCGGGCACCGTTGGAAATCGTGCGGCCGACGACATTTTTATCTTTAACGCGGTTCCTTCTAGCTTGTTCCCCTGCAAATTCGTTCTTCGTCTTGTTTCGTCGTTAAGCGTCCACGACCACAAAGTTTCATCGAGAGATTCGTATCGTTTGCAATAATGCAAGTATATACATGTAATACATTCCTTTTAGCTTCTGGTTCTTTGGGTACTATTGGTTTCATTCATTTAGTTTTGTTTTGATTTTGCGTATATATTTCAGGTACATGTAACATTATTAGAATATGTAGATACGTATCGCGTTGTATCAAGAGCTATATGTTATGCGAGAATAAAGTGGGTATTCTTGTTGAATGACTACCACAAAATAATGCGCGTGTACATATGAAACTTGACGTCCTGTATCAAGAAATAAGCAAAAGGATTCGTGTTTTAAAGATTTTGAGTGACTTTAAAATTTCGTATGATTTTTATTTAATGTTTTAATTCGAAGTTTGCTAATGTTCATTTTCACTGTCATACAAAAATATCCTGATTTTCTTTCGTTTGATATTTCTTTGTCGGTAACAGGTGTAACAGAATTTAAATTAATTGTTAATTTTCAGATGTAAAATTGTGGTAAATAATTTTCTGTATGAAAATTGAGGCTTCATAACATACGTTGCAAGATAAAGTTACAAGAAGAAAATACAGAAGAAGATATCTGTATCTCATAGACGCTGATGATCTTTTTTGTCGCTCGATAGACGTTCATAACAGATACAAGATTCAGTTACCCTGACTTACCGCGGAAGAATATTTTCTTACACAGAGTAATAAAGGACCGAAAGCGGTCGACTAGGAGGAGAATTACGGGCGCCCGGTACAAGTAGAAAACAAACAGGCGAAACGTAACGGCGTGGTGGAAGTTAGCAGCCATTAAAACGTCATAAAAAGAAAGTGTCACGTAAAATTTCTCGCGCGACCAGACCGAGTCGAATGCGTTGTTATTTCGTTAAAGGAGGCGCGCTTTACTTTAACCATGCCACCCAGGCGAGCTAACCCGAGACCAAGAGCATTTTCCTTAATTCTTGCATTAACCTCAATCGACTCGAAGCGATTCGCGCACTACTTCCGTAACAGCGGTTTTCCCTTCGGCTAGGATCGAGCCAGGTCGTTACCGAAAAGACGCATCAGGACTGCACACCAATTTAATGACGATATAATGGCACGCTCGGTCTGCGTAATGCTCTCGACACGTGCAGCACCTCCGTGATTCGCTAGGCTCTAGAATAGAGCAATGATGAACCGATTCTCAAACCCGTGAAAGACTTTTTCTCCACTTAATGAATCTTCTCCATTTAAAGAATATTTCTTGCTCCTTGTGAAGCGTGATTAATGGTAATTGTCAGAAGAAATCATTATTTGAAATATTTACATTTGTAACGTTCAGTGTTAGATCTAGAATTCTATAAAAATGTATATTTATATTTTTATAGAATTTTTAGATTAATAGTCTTAGATTTAGAATTCTGGGAATCTTTAGATTAGAATTTTACGGACTTAAAATACTTAGATTTCCCTAATTTTTACCTACAGAATTTTTACATCTTTGCTAATAATAAATTAGAAAAATTAGTAGCCAACTGAACTAAATGATTCTAAGTTAGTTAAAGATTACCAAAGCTCTACTGTTCTATATCTACGAGACAAGGCAACATTGAAATTCCAGTTTGATCGCAGAAAGAAATCTAACGACCAGAAAGTTCTCATCGACAGTGGAATCAGTGACCACAATAGAATCGCGAATTGTATACTGTTAACCATTTGTTCCCCGTCGTCGTGAATCGGACCAGCGCGAGAGCGTACGATCTCTTATTTCGCAACGCGGATCGTTCGTAAAGGGCTCGTAAACTCAGCCAGACGGTTTCTAATGCCCCGTACCTTTTCTTAGAAAGTCTCGTAAACCGCCGCGAAGAATCGTTTACGATTCCCTTTCCCAACAGCGCGATTTAATAAATGCTCGAGAGCAAACGAGCTAGCCATCGTTGGATCAGGCTGCGTTCCATCGATCCGACTGAATCACGCAACCGGCTTTGAAAACGCGCCCCGCTCTCCTACTGATTCGTCTCTCGGTTCAATCTTCTAATCGAACTACTCGAATAAGTCAACAGCATATACACTTTTCATCTATCCATAAGAATTCATGATTAAAAAATAATTTTATATTTCGAATCGAAGAAATCGGAGGTCTAAGAAACAAACAAACAAACAAAAAAAAAAAAAAAGGAATAGAAAAAATCGGCGAAATAAAGGAAAGATATGTATATTAGGTACTAATTGAGCGGGAGATCATCATCGTTTGTTTAGATTTATTAGCAGAGTTATCTATAAAGGGAATTTAATAAATTTGTGCTGGGCACAACTCTAATTGGGACACAGGTAGCGCGTCTTTGTAGCATGTTCAAAGGGTATTAATTATAATAGCTCTCAAAAAGGAGTTAGATCACAACTACTTTGCTATCTCGATATCTTTTGAATAATTTCTGTGCCAACTCTCAGACTTTTGTGACTTCCAAGCAATCCCTGTGCTTAGTACTTGGCAACCATCGTACGAAGATCGACACAACCGCTGTAGTTTTATTTTTCTTCCGATGAAATAATTCAGAAAATTCAACCGAACAGTAAACAATCTATTGAAACAGTCATTGTTAAAATAAAGGCACTTGTAACTCCACACATGGCATAGCCACATTTTAGTATCTAGCATCGAATACTTCAAGACTCAAGACAATTTTTACTTCCAGTCAACATTATCTACCTTTCAACTCTAACAATTTAACATTTGGACACCAAATTACCAACCCAACATATCGAGTAACATTGAAACTATTCTCTAGCTGGCGAAACGATCGAGTTTGAACTTTCGAAAATATAGAAACGGGGAAGCGTGTAAATGACACGCGTGCTTACGCGCGTCAAAGCAGCCACCGCTTACGTGCCGCCCGCACACGTCACATTAGGCTCATTTTCCACAGACGGTTTTGCACGCGCGGCAATTACAATAATAACAGGCCTCCGCGGTCAGTTGTGCGAGCGAGTAACCGGTGCCCGCTTCAGCTTCGACTCTGCTTGTTTTGTGAAATTGATTTAACATATTCATTAGCTTATGCAAATAGACGATCCTACGCGACCAAATTGCGCGCCTCTCCGCCTTTTCTTGCAGTTTTCCGCCATCGAATCGTTTGGAAAGGCACGTTTGCCGCGAGGGCACTTTCGTTTCTCGCAGGTGCCTTGGATTGCCACTTCCTGGATTTCTAAACGATTTCTGAGAGATTTCTAAAGGAAATAGTACAGAAGATGTGGAACGATGAGGCATTTTTGGGCAGGAGGAAGATTGAGCGTTGAGGTTGGAACTGCGACTGGTCAGCAGTTTGATCTCTGCAAGTACGAATATTTTATGCCCTCGAAGAAATTATTTTTTATTTTCCACTTATATATAAAATACTTTAGTTCAAAGGCCGCATTAAAAAAATTAAGTGATAGATATAGATATATACAATATATAAATAAAATAATGTTGAAAAATATTTTAGATTGTCTGAGTTAATAAATTGAATTGTAGATAGAAACCGAACATTTGACAGTAGAGGTTGACCATCATAGACACTCTTTTTGTGAATTTTCTATTATATTTCTCTCTCTTTCTCAGTGTTATAGATGTGCACGGATATGATTGAAATCAAGTTCGATACGATATAATAACAGAGTAGAAGAAAGAGAGATTCATCGTGAATAGATGGGACAGCGTATATGAATATTTTTCCAATATGTTTGCCGGTTGACACGTGAATTACGATCTATCGACAGGCAGCTCATTAACGTCAATTTATGAAAATTGCTCTAATTATTAAATAACCAGTTAGTAGTCTCTGATACCTGTCGGCTGGATCAGTTACTTTGATTTACATACACGTAGGAAAAAGGAGATCTCGATTAGATACTCCTATCGGTTGCTCCAATATTTCAGTCAATTTCACTTGCGATAGACATAAGTTGTCCCCAATACTCGCCGTCTGTACCTTGGAAAATTGGTAAAGAAACCGTAACCAAACGATTCGAACCGAACCGTTTGCCGTTCGATTTCCATTGACCATAGAAATTCTTAACGGCAGAAGAAACAGAAGAAACGTAACCCAGAACCGCGTTAGAGAAGAAAGAAAACCAGCTCGCGGCAAAGATGTCGCGAAAGAAGAGGAATGTAGGAGAGGCACGGTGGTGTGCGCGGTATGCAAAGTTTCTGGCCGCTTTAACGAGGCTTCAGCGAACCCCGAAGACGACGAATACTCGAAGATCTTTTTCGCGTGCACCGAAGGAGGCGTCCTTCGTGTGCGTCCATATGTCGACCCTCCGGACGAAGACGAGAAAAAGGGAAAAGGAATGAAGAGAGAGGGCGAGAGGAAGAGGATCGGCGTGCAGGAGGTGCCCCTTTCGCGTCGTCTTCCTTCTCGCCCTGCAGCTGCCTCGAAAAACTCCTTCGAGTCAGCCCTGAAAAACTGCTCTGCCTAACGAACCATCGACCATTCCCACTTAACCGAGAATACCAGTTACGCTCTCGCGACTTGCCAACCCGTTTCCTCCTTATTCCTTCTGTCATTTCCATTTGTCCTCTTCTTCCTTCTTCGTGAACTTTTTTTTGCCACATTTTTGGCAATGTGAAGTACTTAGGTAGCTTCTTGGTTTATTTTTTTTAGGTTTGATATATGGAATTTGTAGACTAACTATAAAGTCAGAGGAACTTTGTAGATAGACTGGTCATTGCAGAATTGATGATTGTGGGGTTCAATGCCCTTTGGTCTTCTTGAAGATAGGTAACAAATGTTACATTGATCATATATCAATTCTTCAATTGTGATGTATATGCAGAAAGACAGGTACGTGAACATATTGATGGAGAGTCATTTGTGTCGTTCATACATTTGTTTGTTAACACTGAAAAATATTCTAAAGTAATTCGAAATATAGGAACTTCAGGAGCTGATGAATCAGCAATTCATTCAAAGTAAAGAAATATGTGATACCGAATTGATCATTGTAGCCAAAATTTGATAGCAGTTGCCCTTTACCATCTAATGTAACCATCTTCTAAAACGCTCCGAATTTCGTATCTTTTTTGCTTTCCTAAAACTTGTTCTATAATGTCATGTTTCACGTCGCTTTTCACTAGAACTTCAACTATCGAATAATTCTATTTTCAAAGAATTGACACGGTCTACAGAGCATATTTACCCACGAGATCTCGAGTGATATTCGAGATATGCCTAGGCAACATTGAGTGTCAGGGATTTCTAGAATAGAAACAATATCGTCGATGTCGTTTCCTCGTAACCAACTACTCGTAAGACATGCGTTCATCAGTTAACTAAAGAGGAAAGGAACTCGATTTGCTCGCGATTATGTATTTTCGGCTTATAAGCTGTTGCAACCGGTATTCACAAGAAGGATAGCGATCTGATAAGAGATTGCGCAAGCTTAGCGAGCAGTAGCGAGCCCTCTGCTGATTCAGTGTGTATGTAAACGAGCCACGTGGCTTCGACGACACACCGTTCTTCTCCAATCACCGTTGAGTTTTTCAGGGAAACCACGCGGCGCAATGAAATATTCTTATCGGGTATCGCCAGAGAGTTCGGGAACTAGATTTTAATAGGAGAGGTTAAATAAACGAGTCCCGCTTATCTGGCGGAATTTAATATTTTATTGAGTGTACCTACGCCGCCGGTATCATAATTCAATATTAGCCGGGGAACGTTTATGGTCGCGTCGTAACATGATCTCGAGGCGCCTCGCATCGTGTCGCGCTACCGCGTTTCTATACTCGCCTCTAGCGGGGGAATTAGTCGCGCACGATAACCCGGATGCTGCGTGTTATCCGGAAATTTACACGGTACTCTTGCTTGTCTGTCACTAGGTGTGGCATATTAACTAGCTTTTTTCAACGGAGAAGTTTTATTCAATTCTGAATTTTCTATTTCGACTTTCGCTCTTGCACAGTGTTCAAATATTGCAATTGTTGAAAATGCTACGAAGTAATAAACGTTCTTTTTTTTAGCAAAATCTAAATTAGTTTTAAATAAAATCTAACTTAACTTTTAAAATTAAATAACATTTACATCGCCGCGATGTACGTGCTAGTAATATAAGTCATAAATGTCACGCGTGTCAAATGGCGAACAATATTGGAGAATGGATTATCCAAAAAATGTCAAAACCTCGAAGTAACATCAAAATGTCTATTATTGAAATACTCTTTATTGCACTCCGTGAAAAGTATTACTATCCAAAGAGTTCCCCCAACAAACGAAAACCTTGCTCTTGTATTTCTCATAAACGATAAGAAATCATAAACTGGCAAGAATTCGAGTTTTTCGACAAATTACAACGGGACGCCGCCGGAGGAGCTACACTTCCGACTGGAGACTGGATCGAATCGACGAACGAGGTCCTCGCGGCTTCCAAATCGACGAAGCGGTTTCCCTTTATAAATTAAACCGCGTCGCGCTTGGCCAGGCCGCGATATCGCCGCCAACCTGTTGCTCGCGACGGAATACAACGGTTGCTCGATTTTTCTAAATATTTCACGGTAGGCCAGAAAGGAAAGCGCTTCTGCGGGACGAAAGAGAAAATAAACGAGTCTTCTCTGAGAAGCTTCTTGGACGGCACGTGCCTGTCTCCGGGAATAAAATACCTGTCCCCTCCCCCGACAGTTATAAACGTTTACAGCGGCAACATAAACTTTAATTAATTCCCGATTACCACGTAGCGCAGGTCCAAGACTCCTGGTCCTTTTTCCTCTTTCACGTCCGACGTCCCCCTTTGTCACGTTCATGTGTTAACGAGCCACGGCGTACACAAATATGGACGAGGAATTTCTCGATTGTAAGTTCTTTCTCTTTCTCTTTATTTCTGTCTCTCTTTTTCTTTCTCAGATGAAAAGGAACGAACGAAACAGAGAGAGTGAGAGAGTGAGAGAGAGAGAGTGAGAGAGAGTGAGACAGAGAGAGAGAGAGAGAGAGAGGTGAGGGAACAAACACAGGGGAGGAAGGTGGCGTAAATTAGAGGAACTTATAAAAAAACTGTGATGGCTTTAATGCGCGTAACAATTAAGCTGAAAAAGATCGAGCCACAGACGGTCATCGTACGAGGAATGTATAATTACATCGTTAAGGTACGGCATACTCGCTAGTCATTGAGGCGAAATCTACAAGAGGAAAGGGATAAACATAAAAAGGGAGAGGAGAAAAGGATCGAGATTTCGTTAGTGAAAATACGCGCGTAGGAGTAGAAACGCGTTAGCAAGTCTTCTCGTTGGCCCGTCGACAAATTTTTACGTTATCAAGCAAGCCATCGTGTTTCGATTACTCGCTGCCCTATCGCAATCTTATATTATCACCGCATTGCGTTAACCCACCCTCGACTCTGAACCTAAAACTACCGTAGACCCTCTAATTGAAGATTCATCAAAGCAATTGAGCCGGCCTTTACAACGAGATACTACCATGGAGCCTGTAAGGATACCATTTTGGATGGTTAAGGGTGGTTGGGTATCATCCCCCTCCTAAGATACTCCCTCGTGTCTTTAAAAGGTGGCTGAAACGACGTTTTTAGTCGTACTTTGAGTCCTGGTAGCTACTTGTAATTAATTTTAAGAGAGTCTCGAAGACATTGGCGAAGTTCTGATACTTTCACAGGGAAACTGTTTACGTAATGGAGATGAGCATTGAACGTAGAATGAATTCTAAGATATTTGGAAATTTTCACACAGATTTTGCATGCTTTCTTTCAAAACAGAAAATTAGCTAATTTCCTTAAATCGTATATTGTAAGAATATGTTATATAAAAGAAAATGCGTTGCTTATTATTGTTCCTCTTGTGCAAATATTTAATTCAATTTTCCCTTTATCACTAGAGATGCTTTTTATTGTTTCTAACTACATAAAAACGACGTAACAATAACGTTTACTCTAAGCTGCTAGTCAAACGTCTTTTAGAATAACGTCTGTAATTCAAGAAACTAATGCGAAGATACAGTTACTTTATCGTAAAATGAAAAAATACTTAAAAGCCTAAAATAGATATCTCGTAAAATATTCATAAATTTAAAAACACTGAGTCGTGCTTATTTGCAAGACTTCTGGATTAACGTGTTCAGAAGTAGGTATAAAAGGTACAAAAATATATTTATCGAAGGCTTTTAAGCTCCAATATAAAATAGGTATTACACAAACACTCCACCATGCGCGTATCACGTGGGAA
This sequence comes from Bombus affinis, assembly GCF_024516045.1. NCBI lineage: Eukaryota > Metazoa > Arthropoda > Insecta > Hymenoptera > Apidae > Bombus > Bombus affinis. The sequence continues at coordinate 2,131,912 of NC_066354.1, read as the reverse complement.
GCATCGAATGACGGAAACTCACGACGAAAAAAGAAGGCCACCGGAAACACTGTCCCATGTCGATGATGAGAACTCGTATCGTACTCGACGATATGCTTTCATACCGAAGCAATGCAACGAGGAGAGTCTAATGAATGTCGCCAACACCTGCCTTTCCGCGCTAGCTACTCCGGATCTTATTCGCCTGCTGTATCTACGGTTTCTTTGGTTGTCGTGTAAGACGATGGACCACCCCGCTCTGATCATTCGCGAATGACCATTCCGTCGCGTTTCTGTTATCAACCGCTTCCAAAACCAGGCGTCGATAAACGCGTCGTTAGACGAATTTGCGTACTGTCTTTTACGAGGAGAAACCGCAATAAAACGAATAATCATTATTAGCCGTGGAATGCGAACTCGAGGAATCTTTTCTCAGTCGATGACGCGCAAAATTTACCCGATAACATATGGAGAAAGTGTCGCGAAAGTACCGATTCCAGGCTCGATGTTCACCGCCACAGTTATATTAAATTATGGAGGCTTGAAGTGTAAAAGAATATAATATTTTTATTATTTGTATACGTGGTAGATAGAATATTTGTGGAATTTCTGCTTCATGATGATAATTAGTGAGATAAAATATAAATTATACTTTGTTCTACTTAAAATATGTATTATGGTAAGTGTTTAATTTTACCTTGAATATTAATTCCACTAGTAAATAATTTTACTGTTGTTAATTGAAGGGTTTGTACCAGCAAGGAGACAGCTCTAATGTCTAAACTGTATTTACAGGCAAAAAGAAGAATAATACAAATTCCATATTCAAAATTGCAAAAGCTTATCACCACGAACATTACTTAACATCTAGCCAACCGCGAACTATACGTTCCTCGCCGCGCTCGAACAAGGCAACCTATACATTGTCCATCGTGCATTTATCTAAGTAACGCAGACTAATATTCACTACTTGAAAAACAAAGAAGTCTAAAAATTATTTAAGTGGTCAATTACATTTTGCAGTAATGATTTTGTTTAACGGATTATTTATAGGATTATTGCAGATCCGAGCAATTTGTAAAGCTGTTGACCATCTTGGCTGAAGGTTGGATTTTAATATATTTGGATCACAGGACGTAATACCTTATACTTATTTTTTAATATTTATTTTTTACACCTTATACTATTATAACTTTATTTAGTCATAACTGATTAGTGTAGTGTAGTGTAGTTTAGTGTAACTTTTATTAATTTTAACATCATTAAATTGGTATATTTTATTATATACTATATTTTATAAAAGCACAAAAAGTGGCACAATTAGTTGGAACAATTTCAGGTAAACAATAACTGATAATAACAAAAAAATAAATCGCGTTCCTAAGGTCATGCAGCGATGTACTTTAAAGTGGGGAGAGCTCCCTATTCGGTTGGCTAAGTGTTAGCTACACACGAATTTATAGCACGTCTGAAAAAATGATTTGATTTTGATTGATTTCGTTCTGGTTTCCGCCACAACAGTCCTTTCGATTCTTAAATCTGACACTGCGGTATACATCCCTTGAACGAGAAAAACAAGAAACACGTTCGATCGAAGCCACAGTTTGAAGTCCCTTCGAATAACTCTGATACCAGCACAGGAAGAACTTTTAAACGGAAAGCATCTGTGCTCATATTTTTTGGGGTGGCAAAGAGCAGAGAGGCGTCCGTGTTGGTCGACAGCTTTATGTTCTCACTGGTGGACCGACACGCGATAATAACAGGTAGTAGGTCGTCCACCGAACGACAAAAACCGGCACAACGAGGCGATACCGGGGGCGCGGAAGGGCCGCGGGAAAAAGTGGCGCTCTGTTTGTCGGAAATTAGAACGTTTCCGGCCACAGTCCGATAGCGCTCACCGCAGACAGAATTTTTTATGGTCCGGTTCTCTGGGCGCTTGAAAGGAGCCGCGCGTAATAATTGCAGGTTGGCCACGCGCCTCCCCGGTTAAACCTCGACATTTGTTTGAGAAAAGGTAGAAAAGGCACCGGTGGAGCTCTAACAATATACGAGACCAATGATATTTCGTGATGTCATTGGAAGTTTTAAAGTTTTAGTAAACGATAAATGCGTCTGACGGAAAGATATTTTTCCTCTTTTTAAATACTTAATATGAATTTAGTATGTACGAAATATTCATTCTAATATTTAAAAGGTCAAAACATATCTTTTTCCAGGTTCTATTTAGTTGACAAACATGAATATTTACAATCTAATTATTGCGATAATGCACAGTAGCAGATAGTTTCTGTTATCGTTACAATTAGAATTACAATAAGTTTAGCATAATAGCTGTACACAGAAAACATCTAAAAGGAGATAAAAATATATGAAAAATTCCTACCCCCTGATTCTAACATACAACCAATCTATAAGAAAAGAAAATGTAGAAAAATATAGCAAACATTTTCACTCCTAATTCTAATTTCAATTTACGCTAACTCATCCTTCAACGGTACCAAACAGCATACATTTCAGCACCAAAAAAAAATACCAGGCCCTCATAGATCACGAGCGATATGCGACGAGAAAAAAGCAATGCATTCCAAGCTCACTCACCGTCTGTCAAGACAAACCGATCGACACCACGATAACAAATATCCAAGCAACCTCTTTTCTCTCAACCATCCCATTTCGTCGGAAAAGCTAAATTACGGCATCCTAAGCAAAAGTTTTACCGGGAATCCTCTTAATTAGTAGCAAGCCGCCCCCGAAAATTCTGTATATCGTTACAAAAGGACTTCTGAATATTTTCCAGCTCTCCGACCGCCGAGGATCCGAGTAACCGAATACTCCGGTTAGAAAAGACGAATACACAAGGCTTTGAAAAGCCACGTGGGCCCCCCCTGGGGTAAAAGTCTTTCTCTCGGATGATCGTTTGCTCGCCATGTGTTTCAAAGGACACCCCTGCTCGTCTAAGGTTTGGTGTGGTCTCCAAACTGACAGACAGGCCTTCGCGACGCTTCAAGTCGGTTACGGTGGGCTGGCCGCAAGTTTTTCGTAAAAGTCTGCGTCGAAGAAGCGTGCAGACTCCGCGTCGTCCCCCGGAAGAAGCTTGGATTTCACGCTCGTAACGACCACGAGTCGAGCGGCTATAAAAGCGACATAAAGATCGGCTATTTTGACAATCCTCCGTAGAAAGGCAGTCCCCACTCTTTTTCTCTTCCAGTGGTTCGTAAGGTGTTCTCACTTCTGCCACGACGATAAACTTTATGAGGGCTCGTTTCTCGGGTGTAAGCACCCAATGTCGCCTCTTAAGCGCGTCTCCGTTTTTCTCTTTTTCTCGATCGTTCGTCTGCCCGTTGCGGTGTCACACGACGGCTGTTTCCGATCTACGGTCATCACCCCGACTAATTCGAACGAGGTGCACGTCAAACGCTAGAAATGCACCTGCGATGACTTAAAGGTTGTTCTGAAGCGTCATTGAAGCGTAAATTTGAAAAGGGAAGACATAGTTGACACCTTCCTATCAATAACAGTTGGTAGATAAATTTTATTCGTGAATAGAGGAATTCTGGAAGCCAAGTGAAATTGGAATGTATGATTAATCGAAGAGTTTAAAGGAAAAGCGACATCTATAACGTGAGAAAATAGCGGCGAACGTTCCTCATCGAGAACTTTAATAAAGAATTCTGATGGGAATTCTATGAAATCTATATACTTTTAAACACTAAAAAGTCTGAATATTCATAACAAAATTCTTTATGTAAATAAATGTAAATATTATTTATGCATCATTTCCTATGCTTATCTGCTTTTTTTACAAAGTACATCTGCAACACTTTTTCATTGCAATCTGCATACTAAAATCCGTAGTAAACGAAAGGAAGAAATAAAATAATGCATAAATCATCTATCGCATAATCGTTCACCAGACACCACGAGCCTTTCATCCGAAAAGAATTAACAATAAAATCGTGCGAATAGCATAGAAGGTGGATGACACGCGCGATACAAATTTGCCCGTCGATCGAGAATAGAATGTGTCGATCGATCGACAAGGAGGAAATCGGTGTCGCCGGTCGGCTGTGAAAATTCATGCTGGTCGGAGGGCCCTCGTCGTAACGTCGCGTCGGTGGGCAAAGAGAGAACGGGTCATCGTGACGCGGAGGGTGCAGAATGCAAGTCACGTCGGGTAATTGCACCGCGCGATCATTACTTCGCGTGCGGCTTGCTTCGTAGGTGAAGGTTGCTCGTAGGTGGTGTACCTTCGAACCGACGCCGCGGCGACGCGTCGCTGGAAACATTGCTTGCCATTCCGTTCGCGTACGTTTCGATCGACAAGACTTTCACGGAATCGATGGACTCCATTTCCCTCGAACACGTTTGACATTTAATTGTGAACGAGCGTTAAGAACTTGGAAGGGGAAGTTGCTCGATTTGCCACTGTCTTCGTATAGTAACGTTCGCGAGCAAACGAGTTCTCGGCGAGTTTGGAATTTTTGTGAAGATTCCAGTGTTTCCGAAGGCCGACAAAGTTTCGTTGAAAATGATATTTCATACATTTGAATCGTTGGACTGTGATTAATATGGGAACTACAAAGTTTGATAAAACTTCAACGAAATTTTTCAGATCGTTTTAGTTTTACGATTATTAAAGAGGATACGTATGTTTGACAAAATTAATGTTGACTTTTATTGAGCCACAGACCACCGTATTCCCTTGTGAATAAACATATCTTTTGCCTCGTTAATAAACGCATACTGGACTACATCGCATCTATTAATCATCATACCACATTTATCTAAATTATGAGTCATGTATACTATATACTTAATTACAGGTTAAAGATCAGTACTTATGATGCTAAGAAAATTTCAACGATAAAATGTATCTTTAAATCTCACTTACTGCAATTATCTTCTATTTTTCAAAGACAAAAATTGAAAAATGCGGTGGCAGAAATTCGATCTTTCCCTTACTTCGAAATAAACACGCACGAGCATCAATAAGAATCGACACCAAATTTGATCGCGGTCAAATTTGAAACCACGCAAGCTACTTTACGATTAGCACCAAAAGCCACGATGTTCTTGACAAGGCACGTGCGTGCATGACCAATGACTGTATGGTGAATCTGCTGGACGCGATAAGAACGACGGCGAGCGCACACGAGCATAAACCGGAAGCAGCTATCCAAGGTCCTGGGCGCGCGCTGCGTGTAAATATTATTCTCAAACAGTCCGAAACATTAAACATCTCTGCGGCGATAGCGCGGGACAGCGTGTTTGTGTACAGAAGTACACGGGGTCAGCGGAGTCTCTTTCCCTCGTCTCTTGGTGGTTGCTGCTTTCAGCCGCTTCTCCTAGTGGCAAGATAAACGCGACAAGCATAGTCAAACGACCGTGCAGAAGCTTTACCTGGCCTGAAAAAACTCGCTTAAATCTATTTAAAACGGCGAAGCGACCCCCTCCCCCATTTGGGGTAAACTCTCTGGGGCTGGATTTGCAAAGAAAGCAGCTGACTGGAGACTATGCTTCTTTTCCCTAGGTCGGAATCTCGGAGGATTCTCGATCTTTTGTTAGTTTTTCTGTCTATTCTGCGAGCACAGTGGTAGAAGTGAAACTCTGAAAATATCCCTATGTCTACCATAATTTTTTATTCACTCCTTTTAAAGGGAATTATAAATTTTGAAAAATTCTTAAGAACTCTAAAATTCTAAATTTAATTATTCACACTACATTACAGATTTCCTTTTCTAAATAGTGAGATCCATATACAAATCTTTCAAGTTAAAAAACTATACATCTGTATGTAATTAGGATTCGCATAGAGAAACCTTTCATACACTAAGAGGATCGGTTACTACTCAACCGAAATTTCCCTTTAAAGTATTTCTTCCTTCTAATCTTTATTGTTTGAAAATGAGTATGGTTATTTGACATTGATAAGTACTCTAGAATTTTTTCAAAACTTTAACAAAAATTCAAATTAGGAAAAAGTGACTCGGCTTAACGATGAATTATGAAAAAAATGTTTGAATAATGAAACTACGATATAAATTCAATGGGATTTTCCGTAGAGGAAAGACGAAGGATGCAAATGCTTCCTCATGTTGGCTCTTGTTCTGGGTAACGATTCTGAGAAATCAACGGGCGAAATTAACCCGGTCGGCCAATGGACCGACCGGGACTCCATCTTCGACGTCTCTAACCTACATACATACACGGCCGACTAAATGATTCCGTGAAACGTCTAACGAGCCAGCGTCCATACAAATCGACCGCGTTATTTCCGACAGATAGCCGACGCCCGATTCCCGAAATGATGATAATCCGGTCGTAATTGACGTCCATTAGCCAGATTTTGAAGTGCAAGATCGTACGTAACAGGCTAATAAATTCACACCATTCAACTGACAAGCTCGAATTAATAGGTACCTAAGTAAAGGAACTTAAAAGTGGCGACAGTATTTTAAAAGCAAATTGATGAATTCTTAAAAGCGGATAAAAGTATTTCGTTTAATATACAAGAGTTCACAGAAAAAATTCTTCATTAGCAAACTTTCAAAAGTCGAATAACTGCGGTAGCTTCTATATAACCCTTCACTTTCATCTATCATAATTTAATAATTTCCTGTTAGATTAAAAATGTGGATTCATCCTCTTGAAAATTTCCAATTAAATTATTATCTATGTTATAAACAAAAAATTCTTCATTAAAAAAGTCTTCCACAGATTTTCTATATATAATCAGTTCAAACCATCACAACTTATTAACTTTCACCTTTCGTAATTTAATAACTTTTTATCCAACTTAAATACAACACCAGCTACCCTGATCTAGCTACTCAACTGCGTCTCCTGCATTAATCAAATTTCCTTTTGTAACCCCATACACCGACAATCTACGTTTGAAAAACAGGCACTGGAAAAGGACAAAAACTGAAAGAAGATCGCTGGAGAAGGGGAGGTTTTTGAGTCGAGGTGCTCTTTGAGCGGGTCGACGCGTGAACCACGGTCCCTAGGGACCCACGTCCCAGGGTGCCATTGAACGCGAAACGGAAGCAGCGAACCGCGACACGAGGTAAGAGAGCAACGGGCCCCGGTCTAAGGCGAATTAAGGCCGCATTATTGAATCGATAATGAAATTTGACGATATTGTGCATTTTACAGGCGGACTCCAGCCGGGAGCCATTGTGAGGAATCTTTGGCCGCGTGACTGACCACCCGCCACGGGTTTGCTCTTCGGGTTTCTATCGTATTATTATTACTACCGACTGGTAGACCGCGTTGGGTTAGCCCATATCCGAAACGGGAACACGTTTCATCTGACAGGGGTGCACGCGCATGAAATCCGCCGCTCGTTACACGCTTTCGTTAATCTCGACGTAACGATAGAGCATGGCAGAAACGCGCTGTCTCTCACTTCCTGCTCCAGCACGCTTCGCGATATTAAACGCGCCAGATAGATATCTAGGTTTAATTTCCGCGGACGATATTCGTTCGCCGGGAGAACGCTGTTCGGGAGTACGTGACGGGATCTATCGATGCAATTCTGGAAAATTGTGAACTGATGCTTTCGAGAGTTTCTGGTTAAATTGTTATCTATGTATTATCTATATTTGCCCATTTTTTTTATAGACGTACCATCGTAGTTTCCTATAATTTTGTTTTAAGAACAGTTCGAGTCTTATCAGGCAAGGAAAGATGGAAAAAAATGTTAGTTTTCTTCGTCAGAGAAGATTCGTGAGTAAGTTCATTTTTTAAGTTTAAGTGATTTCTTCTAAGATATGTGTAAGATAGTACTCCTATTGCTTTTTCATGTATGTACATATTATGCTAATTTCTCTGGTACAAGTTTTAGAACAAAACTTTAGTCGCCTGTATTCATTTATCTTCTTGCACACTTCACTTAAAGTAACAATTTAAATGTTTCTTAGCACAGGGGCATTAACTTTCCTTGTCAAAGACCTATATATTTTACTTCTAATCCATATTTTGTCTTTTTCAAACAATTCATTATCAAACGTGGCAATATCATATATCATAAAAAAAGACCGATTATATACATATTGCTTAATATACTTCGCTTAGGTATATTTCAATAGTCGCAAATTGTTAGAAAATAGAGCGAAGATATCGGGATAACACGTGCTTTTAGCGCAACCGAAAAAGAAATCGAGGAACAGCAGGGGGCCTGCAAAAGCGGCGACACGCTACTCGTTTGTTGATCCAGAAGGAAGAAGAAGAAGCGGGAGCGACCGATAAGCAGCGGCTTCCGCGAAGTGAACCGCTCTGGCCCGGTTATAAAAGAGAAAATTCCGGCCTCGTTTGTTTGCGGGCCGGTTTGCCTCGTGGAAACGTTCTTCTACGTCCGATCACCGGAATCCTTTTATTGTTCGTGTTCGAAATGAAACGCGCGGCACGGAACGATCTCGTTTCGGCTCGCCTTTCGCGCGCGCGAGGAACCCGCGTTCTCCACTCGTCCTCGCGCGTTCCTCTCCTTGGTCGTTCGTCGTGTGTGGCCGCTCGTTCGTGCCTCTTTATTGGGTTTACACGGCAATACGGTGCCACGAAGAAAAATATATCATCCGACCACTGTAATCGCCGTTCGAGAGAAAACCGCGGTCTCGGTTTCGTCTGACGAGCATGACACACGTATCGAAGAATAGAAATTCGAATTTTTTTACACAGACTTTCATCCTGTGATGATTTCATTTTTTGATCGAGTATATTTTATTGCGAAATAAAGGTAAAAATTCTTGAAACTGAATCTTTGTCCAATGAGAGCTTCGAAATTTCTTATGAAGTATTTGATCTTGTTGTAACTGTAAAATATTTTACTGTGAAATAGAATAGAAGAAATTACTGAAATTAAATTTTTCACGACGTAGGCTTTTAAATGTATACCAATCATCTGGTTTAGTTCATGGTTTAAGAGAGACATAATTGAAATTAAATTCATGCGATAGTAATTTGGAAACTTATTAGGAATCTTTCGATTTTACTATACTATATTACTCGATACTATTATTAGATCCTAATATATTTGCTTACAAAGGCATAATTATCGAGATTATATTTTTTCGCAATTTTTCTCAATTATCTTTTTGCTGTTATATGCTAGTTTAAATTGTCGAGAATAATGTAGAAATCGTTTTCCGTGACAAATGAAGCTAATCGAAGATTTTACAGTGACACAAAAAATGCGTGAGACGAAGCGATTTAAGATTCTTATTATGGAAATAGCGAAACAGAGAATGATGTTTATAAAAAGTTTGAATAATTGGAAACGTCCATTAGGTTTTTTTTCTATAGATATTCTACGTTCAGCTTTGAGCTGCTAAAAAGTAACCGGAGACAACGATCATGACCTAACCACGGCCACAAATCAAGCAACAGAAAGCGCGACGTTACCAAGAGATTTATACCTCGCAAAGAAGAGGGGAGTCTCGTCTTAATAAAGCTTTCCCCGTTCGTCACCGAAGTTTACAGTGCGTGTAAATACGTGACTGAATTTAGTCACACGTCTGCATGCTTCAGTGCATCGTAGATTCATTGCCTTTCCTTCGAGATATAATGATCTTATACATCCAAATTTTTATCAAATTACGTTTTAACTAAATATTACGTTATAACATACATTTGTCCCGTTTGAGAGTAAACTTAAAAACAGGATGAATTTATATCGCGACCAAATGCTTCAACGATTAAAATTAAAACCACAAAATTCTGGAGTTTCTCCTCTTGTAACGTTTAACTAGTATTCAAAAGATGTTTTTGATCTTTGACTTAACTTGATTAACTTAGTTGGTAACAGAGATATTGACAAGTACGTCGGAACATTTCCTGGTTTTTTTGGAAGTTCAAAACAATAGAAAAAATTATGCTTTCACATGAAGAATTCAATTTAACTGAAATATAACAAATATTTTCGGTTCGCCATTTCACGGTACTTGAACAACTTATTAATTGATTAAACGATATATATATATTCGATACAATCAGACCTAAATTTTAGAAAAAACACTTTATTAGAGAAAATTTTTTTATAAAAGACGACTATTAAAAGACACTTGTCCCGTGAAAGCTCCAATCCTGTCACGATTAAGGTTTCAAAGAACCTAAAGTCAATCACGAAACACTGGTCCTGTCATGAAGAAAAAATTTCAACAATTCGGACTAATAGCCCAGATAAAGAAATTAAAGCGAACTAAAGCGAATCGAACGACGGAGCGCGACAAGCTCATCGAGAAGCAGCTCGTGCGAGACACCGTTCTACCTGTTGGTAGAACGGGGCTCGGTCGCGGAACTCGCGACATCGAGGTCGAAATTACGCGTTGCCAGGCTTGGAATCACGGGAACGGACACGAGATTACCGGCTGGCGGGCAGAAAGCGGCGCAGAAGCAGGACACGGCTGAGTTCAGCAGCCGGCCGATCGTACACGCGAGTACGACGCGCAATCCACGCGAATCTCGGTGGAAAGGAGCGCCGACCAGAACGAAGATTATGGTACTGGCGCATGGGAAATTGCCCCGGCGCGACAGCTACGTTTCCTCGAGCGTGAATGCCTCGAAGAAAACCCCGAGAAAATCACTTCGTTGATCGAGGCTGTTTACTCCGAAGATAAAACTGGATCGGCGAAGTAACGATCGCGTGCAATGGGATTTTCTATGGTTCATTGAAGATGATTTGCGGAAGGAATCTCGCGTTCTTGTGAGTCATAAGGAAAGCAACGTGATCCAGAATATAAAAATACATACGTATATGTCGATCGATTTGCGTTAATTGGAGATACCTCGGTTTGTTAATAATTCGGCGAGGATTGAGAAGATAGAAGGCGTGTCTGTGGATGAAGTTAATAGGTGCGGTCAAGTTAACAGTTCGGTGAAACTGCATAAATTTGTTTCGGAACGGCTTGAAAGTAACCATAGTTTCGAATCTTTCACCTTGAAAGAAATTCAGTGAAGTTTTACGTTTCGTTGCTATTAAATGAGAACAGTTTTGGAATCATGAAACATTGAGTTCTCAGCATGCATGCATAATAACGGACATACGTGTCGAGAATTCGTATTTATATCATAAACATTTAAATCACCTCTAGATAACTGGAAACTCTAATAGTACAATTCATGTGAATTATGTAACACGACTTAGACGATCCTTTATCACCTTCACACGATCTTCAGTCTCGATGATATAGAATTGACGATTCTTTATGACCTTCGATTAATCTTAAATTAATAAATGCAAACCAAGTCCGACTACTTATACATTTATAATAATTAACAAAGAAAGTTATAGTTGTTTGTTCAACGATATAAAACTAAAAACAATCATTCGAATAATCGTAAGTATAGCGCATTCCATACGGTAATTAACATTTAGAGCAATCGACACCCCATAAATTCAGTTGAAGAAAGACGCGTGAAGATACCACCGAGGAATACAAAATTACTTCCCGAAGACAAAACGGATTGAGCGAATACTTAAAAAACCGGCAGTATTCTCATTGTCGATTTCACCACGCGAGGTAAAGGAAGAAAAACAGGCGTTAATTAAACCAGTAGCCCGGCGGTTAATTAGAACACGTCCCTGGCCAAGACCGGGTGGATCTCCGAGAGTCGTGGCTTATCGACGTTAGCGATTTTCCAAGTTGGCCAACTCACTGCCAAGCCGCCACGCGTTGTACGTGATCGGAATACAGCGAAATTGCTCGTAACGCAGCCGATCTCCATTCGCGGAAAGAGAGTGAGCGCCATGAAAGGCACCTACAACGAGCTGGCCTACATAATGAAGATGTAAGGGGCGCGCCGCTTTGGTTAGGTAATTAATCGCGATGCATCGTGTTCCGCTCTCAGAACCCGGTTCGATTATCTTGGAAACCGAACACAACCACCATCGCAGACGTCGATCACGGCATCATCGCCGGGACGACTTTCCTTTCCATGAGACAGGTGAAAAATGGGAACAGCCGGAATATCATATGGGAACGATGACACTCGAGACTCGATTCCCGCGCAAAAAGAGATACGTCAACGTTTATGGGATGGGTCGTACAAGATTTTTTTTTTTATGAACTATTAGATGGTGTTTATACGATCTCGAGTCTACTATTAAATTTTTTATTTTTTATTGAGTTGGCAAGGGAAAATATGAAAACAGAGCTTGTAATCGGAGGTTATAAATGGAGAGCGAATTTGAAACGAGATTTGAGTTATTCGTCCTCTGCATTTTTGCGTTATTTGGTTAATGGATATTTGCAATAAAATTTATCGCGCTCGTCAGTTATTCTCGTTCTGTGTCAATGTTTTCGAAATTAACTGTTACTCGTCGAATAGAGTGGGAATTCCACAATTCGTGCGAAACGATTTTTAGAAAATAGCTTTAGCTGTATTTCTGACGCACTCATTGCTTTTAAAATATACCCATCGCACATATTTCGTTTCATTATGTTCGTAGATCTAAATATTAAATAACAAGTTTTTTATTTCTCAAACCTTTCTGTTACAGCACACAGACCGAAGAATTATAACTACTTTAGCGATATATTTAAAATCCGATAAAGTAAATTGATCGAACTAATTTTACATATTAGACCGAAAGCCTCCGATCACTGTGTTTAAACGAAGCGAAGGAAATGAAAAAACAAACTCCCGGTTGGACCAACAAACAAATCTAAAACCCCCATAAAACCGGCGTAATCCCCTTAGCAGCGAAAAATCCGTAGGCACCGGCTCGCGGAGGGAGGCGCGAATAAGTTATCCAGAAGCACCCTTGACTCCGGCCGGTGTGTCGGAGCACGTGGATATTGTTTTTAAAAACACCATTAACGAGGATGACTGTCAATCGCCTGAAGCACCGAGCGACGCGCGGCGTGCATGCTCGTGTAATCACATTACTCGGTGAGAGGAGCGGCCCGCTTCGGTTCTGCGCTCCTCTCGTCGGCACACAATGGCCGCTGTTTTTGTAGTGTGCTCACGGCAGCCATTGTTACGTCATTATTCGCGTCCTGCGCTAGGGGCACCGCAGAAACGACGGGTAACTATAGCAGGATCTCTACCGTTGAATCGAACAAACCTGCCCTTCTCTCGAGTTAGAAAGGGAGGACGAGCTCTTTTGCATCCTTTTCCTTTTCTAGTTCGTTTCCAACCCTCTGTATTACGTACGTATGTACGTCGAAGGTGTTACCTCGTCGAACATAACGTCAGGGACGGTAGACAGGGAGGACTGGTTCTTATTTCTCTTTTTCTTTCCTACTTTTTTCTCTCGCTCTCTGTCTGTTTAGTGATGATGGGGATGATCGTACGTGGACCAGAATGGAATCGTTTCTTCTGGCGGCTCGCGATCCACTGTCACGAACAATGAAAGGAACCCCCGGAAAAAAGGAATGTTTGCCTGCGCAACCGACTTTTCCGTGACAGCTGCGGACACTCGAAGGGAACGTGAAACGAACCGCGGAAGCGAACGTGTAACGCGTTGCCTTCCGTGGCCCTCCGGGAACTGACACTGTGACGCGATATACACGATGTGTATTCGTTGATCGAACGTAACCACTCGATTTGTGTCGTACCGTATATCTTTGTTGACAATGTCGAATAATATCGGTGCGTGAAGAATGAAGATATCGTAACGATACAGTTTTATGTCTGGAGATTTATGAGGGAAGATATAAAATGAAGAATACAGAGGAATACGAATCTTCTAATTCGTTTCTACTAAACTTCAGTAGAAATTTTTGTATACGAACACGAATGATTTAAAAGAAATTTTAATTCATCTGACTACTAGAACTATTGTATTACAATTTTTTTTCGTAGAAAATTAATGACAAGTTAATGTTGATTTTTATTCAGACCGAACTAAGCATCGATGTTAGTTTCATCGTACCATTGATGTTAAAAATGTATAACATGTTTAAGACAACAAATTCTAATGATAAATTTGTCTCTTCTAATTGAATCTACCTATCTGAATTTGAAACACGATTCCAGCTACTAATATAACTAAAACATCCTATTCATCTCTTTAAGAAAATTATTTTTCAAATTTCCGATGAATCCATATAACGTTAGTAATCGTGAACACGTTACGAAATAAATAGTGAAATAATTATATCGCATAAAAGCAATCCTTTCGTCATTAGAAACCCCTAAAATCCAACCCGGAAGTGATCGGTAAAGCTTGCCAATGAACGATGCGGCAAAAGCAAGCGGTGACACCCATCGCTCCTTGGCAAGGGGCTGCACTTCGTTAGTTTCGAATAAATCGGCAGGAAATGTAATATCGTGTCGACTTGACCCTCGACTCGGTCCCGGGCGGTCTGTCCTGTCACTCGACTCGTCGTTTCACGTTGACGCGGGGTTACTGGTCGCATCAGTCACCCATCTGGCATTTCCTGGGATCTGGACCATCCATGCGTGCCACCTTTACACCGTACCCTGTTATGCATTTGACTATCGACAATGCGCGCAACATGTCGAGAACGTACTGAGGGTGCATAAACGAGAAGATTCAAGGGAAAGGGGCAGCGAACGTGGTTTCCATGAGCAGATCAAATCAAGAACCGGAGCAGTCTCTCTAGTAACTAAATTGAATGCTTCTCTATCGGTGAGGCAATCGCCGAACGATTTAACTTGCAGAGAAAATGGAATCTCATGACTATGTATTTTTTTATCCCTTTGATAGGGTGATCCATTGAGCGATAATGTTGCGTTAATATCTTATTTGTAATTTTAGTTTTTCTTGTTAATTAAACAAACATTTGTTTCTTGAATTTTGTTTTTTTTAATATCGTGATTGTAAAAAGAAATTCCAAGGATGTGTCTAATAAATTTTTCATCGTTACTTTCCTATTATATATATTTTGTAATGTTTTAATATATATAATATATATAATATATATATATTTAATATATATAATTTTGTATGTGATAAACTATTTTTAAAATGTATTTTTAAGTCGTGAATATTTCTTTCACATTCCTCATTTGCGAACTTCTAGAATTTATAACGCTGATTTAATTTAATTCAATTAGAACTGTACTAGTAGGTAATAAAAGTATCGTTTTATGTCCTAAAAAAAATCATAAATATCAATAAATAATCATAACATACCGCTATCCCATTTCTCACCATTGTTTCATTTGATCACGCAGTCGAAAACCACCCTCGACGAATTTCATATTTCAAACATCAACTCCCCCAACGTAACGTTCTAAATTCTAAACTGCCGTTTAACAAAGCATCTCCCATAGCCGGAAGCCGCGGTACCTCGTTCGCATCCGGTAAATCGAATTTTCCCGAAGAACGCATTCAAATCGAATAGAAACCCCTTTTCGCGGAAGTGGCACTCGACTCTCGAGCAAAACCCAGTCCACTTTTCGAACGGCGTTGCCACCGACTAACAGGATAAGAGCGTAGACCGCGAAGAAAACGAGGGACGACCGCAAATCGAGCATTCGCCGGCCGCTCGAGTCAATTGGTATTATTAGATTGGCAGTCTAGGGGGGGTAGCGACCATCCCCCGATTACCAAGCACCCTCGGTGCCCGGTCGCCGCTACGTTACTGGCTACGTGCGTGATGGTCGGCAGTAAATTTCATTCGAGGAATTATCATGATTGAATCAGCTTCTACTCGCTTCTCTCCGTCCGCCACTTCGCTACACGGACCTGGATTCTACCCCTTCCACCCACGTACAACCACTTCAACCCCCTCACTCTCTCTCACCCCCTTTCTCTCTCTGTTCGCGCTCGTAAATTCAGCCTTGAAATTTTCCGTGAATGTAAAAGACCAAAAGACAGACGTTCGTTACACTTCGCGTGCACGCCGTCGCAGCGTATCGTGCAACCCCGAACCTGTCCGCGTTTCTGTTGGAATTTCATTTACCAAAATATTACTCGATATGGAAATCGTGATCGTGTCTCGAAACTTCGCGTGAGTATGTTTGAGCAGACGAATATTTTAAAGTAATTTTAAGCCGCCTCGCGGTTGTTCAAGTTTGCGACAGAAGAAAATAAAAGAAGGCTATGTTTAAGAGGGAGTAGCACGTTATTTCGTAATTATCAAGAAACTTGCTGAAAAGAAGGTCTTGTAATAAAAATTTATGCTAATAGATACATAGACGGAGAGTGTGATCTTTAGTTTAGTATTTATTGAATTATTTTATTAAATTTATATTTATTTTGTAAATAGGAGTGGATCTATCTTTTTCGAAAAAATGTAGATGATCGCCGAATGAAAATCTGACGTTGTTTCAGAGATTCATGAATGGTACGCGAGAACACATAATTTACGAATATACGGTTACGCGCGCGCTCCTTTCTTAATACGCATGAGAATGCGTTCTGTCGACGACGCTTCTTACGCCGTAGAAGTGATTTATGCACGGCCGTGTCACGGCCAACTTGATACAGTTACAACCCGCTAACTCGTTCCGCGGCCACTGTGACGGGTTATAATTCGAACGAATTTTTTTCAACTCCATACTCGGTCGAGAATCGTTCGAGAAGATAATATCTCGGAACTACATAGATTGGAAAGTTGCTGAGCTCTTAATTGATCAACTGTATCGTATTATCCTTCCAATCATTTAAATTCCGTTTCTGTCAGCATGTGTCCCATATAACTCTTTCAGCGTGCAATTTCTTGCTTCATTTCCATTAAATTATTTTTTCTGGCCGAAACTATTATAAATTTTATGCCATTATCACTAAAGGTAAATACAGGAAAGGTGAGGAATATTGCAGTTGAAATTTTTACAAGATAAACTTACAACCATCTGAAGCGTGCAAACATCTACCGTGCACAAAAAGTCCCGGCCAAAAATAGAAATAAAAAAATATAACAGTACAATCTAGAAAAATTTCGTTTGATCGAAACTCGAGCCTATCTGTCACAATCGAACCAGGAAGAGTTTCGAAGATAACGGCGTGCAAGCTACGCGTCAGCGTGGAAACAATCGGCCACGGATCGACGGGATTCGATTCGAATCTGCGTTCATTTCGATCGATTATCTGCCGATATCTGGAATTAATCAACCGGCCGTGATAGCCACTCTCTGGTCCGAACGTTGTCGACACAGTCGAGTCATCGATCGAACGGTTGTTACGCGAAATCGTATTTATGCGTTGCTGCGAACCACGAGTGACGTTCAACCACGACTCGTGCGTTCTTCGTCGCTTCGCCTAATTTCATCTTTCACTGGCGACCTTGATCGGTCTATTCGGCTTATTCGTTAGAATATTGGTGGATTATCGAACGATGATTAGATAACCGAACGATAACGATAGGCTGGTTTCCGATATCTCTGACTTTCTACGCTTATCGGTCACGACTAAGTTTGCGAAAATCTCGCCGAGAATCACGCGACGCGATGCAGTGTCAGCAGATGCCCCGCCACGATACGGGAAATCGATCGATTTCAGGCGTCACGTGGTCGATGAACTTTGCTGGTGATCCGAGAAACTTTTTAAGTAATCGTCTAAACATTGTTAAAACGTTACGATGAATCACGACGATATTTTGCAAGCGTAAATACCAAGATCTGTGATGGTGAAGTGATACAGTAATAACAAAACTCAACCATTCAATGTAATCGCGGATTTAATCAACTTTGAAGCTTCAGGTTATAAGTAATAGATATCATCAACCTCTTTAATTGTGTTTCATTCCATTTCTTGCAGTGATAACGTAGAAACATAAAGTATTTCTGAATAAATATTATTATTGGAAAATAATTATTACAGAAAATAAGAATTATCCCCTTGCCCTATAAACTTGTGTTCAGTTCATTATTAAGTTATAAAAAGAACAACTTACGACTTAGCATACGAAATACTTATTACATTTATTGACTGAACTAAATGTACTTACTACGTGCCATCGTTAAATAAATAAATAAATAAAATATTTCTTGAATAAAACAGCGTGAAATACTACTGCGTATTCTTCTAAGAAAACAAATATTAATAAAACGAATTATAGAAAGTAAAAATTATTCGAAACTTAAACTATCGTAAACGAAAGACTCTAAAATAAAAAATCTATCCATTTGTCCACTTGACAGGGTAAATCCGACCATGAGACGCTGTCAGCGAATACGAGAACGCACGTTTGCGGGTTTGAATCTTCGTAACGGCGCAATAACAATTACGAGGCATTCTGAAATTCATAGTCGCACCGGCTAATGCGATCGACGATACGCGTAACGGGTGGCTCCGCAAACACCAGGGGTGGCTTCTCTCGGGGGTAAACCTCGAGTGACGAACGAAGGGGCTGGATACGCTGAAAAAATTGCGGAAAAGCCGAAGGGCGACGACAATGGAGCCACCCCGCGTGAGAGAAACGCTCGCAATGTTGTACTACGCGCCGCCCCGCTTGTCTGCCAGTGACTTTTGCAAACAGTGCCACCGAGTACCCCTGTAATGGACATTTGGGAACATCGGTGAGAACACCCTGCTGCTATCTTCTCGAATTTATGCGTATACCTTGGATATTTGGATATTTTGAGAGCCCGATATTCTCTATGATTTATACGACATTGACGTTCTTATGGACATTGAGTAGATATCGTATACCACACTCTTCTGTAATTGAACTGACATTATTCAATACTAATTGATTGATATTACTAATAACATTTTACAAATTGCACGTTACAAATTATCAGTGTTCATAAATTTTCTCGCCAGCGTAACAAGTTAGTTAATAAAACAAATGAAACTTCAGAAGCATTTGTAATTTTTCAAATTGCAAGTTATCTGATTAACCTATTAAACGTAAAATTGCAAAATCGAAATCTATAACCTACAACTTGTAACATGGCATCATGAAATATTACTAGTTGATAAATTATTTTACAAGAAAGTCCAGGTGCTGGAAATAGTATTCCCAGTTGAAAAGAAGAGGAAACTTACAAGTAGTTTCTGTCGGTTGGTAATATTGATAATATAATCAAGCTGTAATATTTATTAAATGAAATAAATCTATCTCTATTTGTATATAAAAATATGAAATTGCACAAAGATCTGTAATCTGATAATTACATAAGCTATGCATAAGAGCTATTAATTATTGTTAATAACACCTTCTCTAGAGACTTGGCTGAAAACAACAATACGATAACTGGTTTTAAGAGAGTGAAAAGAGCGATGAAGTATTGAGGGGATAGGATATACCGAAGATCAAGATGCATTTGTGATAGGGACGTTTGGACGATAAGAACGTCTAGAGATATCATTTGTTAATTTAAAACTGCACCTTGCAGCGATACACAGCTAAGGCAGAAATATTCCATTAAGGAGATAGCTATCTAACTGGTGGGAACGATCTGCTTCTAATCCCCTATGAAACGAAATAATTGATGTCTCTGGTAAGATGATCTATCCAGAAACGATTAACATTTCACGATTAGTGCTTGATTAAGTACTCATCCTCTAGACTCTAAATTGATCTTAAAACGATGTAGTTGAATATTTTACAAAGTACTTGGTAATTTTCCTATCAACAGAATCTTTATCGTTTTTATTAACTTTTTAATAAATACAGATGTCGTTTTAGCTTTTTCTTTGTAAATTTCAAACAACGCAGTGATTATCGTTGTGAATAAATATTGTCGAGTACGTGATCAATGATTTCACGAATAATCAAGTTTTACTGCAATGGTCAGTATCGGTTTTTAGCATTAATAGCTGTACAAATAAAAATGAATTCTGTTCTTGTTGCATAAATAAGCTAGATATGTAGAGCTTCCTTATCATATAAATGAATTTTACTTCTATTAGTTATGTGTGAGGTGTTTCAAAGAAATAAATAAAAAGTTGAATAATTATAAAGTTATTCAGTCCAATAAGAATATCAAATGTCAAAGTCTTGCAAAACCAGAGTTAGTATTCATTTTACATATGTAACATGCGAGAATAATTGATTTAACTCAAGACATATTTATTCGCGCGTCTTTGAACATGCAAATTTATCTTGTAAATATTAATCTTCTGGGTCATCTCAGTATTGGTTCCAAGAAGCAATCTGTATACATTATTTTTCCTAGGAAAGCAAAAAATCTCTGTGAATTCATTGCTCAAAAGTCTTGAGGCAGACATTATATGTGCTCTGAAATTAGAAAGAAATTAAATAATCTCTGAAAGATATTTAAATGTAATATTTTATCTTAATAATTTTATTCGAAGAATTCTTAGAATTTTCAAGTTATCAAATACGCAAGCTTCGTTATTCCTATTGCAATACTTGAATTTACTATATTTCAATCTTACTCTAGTTTTGGCAAACAAAACAGCTCCTCGATATTAAAAAAAAATATACTGTAGAGAATTGAAATGAAAAATTGTAGGTATCAATGATAATTATCTTATATTTTGTTTGAAACTCGAGATACTTTTTAATATCAGAAAAATATATTTCCATTGAATATGAACGACAGAGTACAACGGGACTGAAAATGGAAGACCCATGTACCGTATAATAAGATACAAAGAGAAGGAAATTTGTTTCTCAAGAAAATAAACGAATAACAAGAAAACATGTCAGAGTCAACGGGCACGTGTTTCACCTCCAAAGGAAAACTATCGTGAATGAATCGCGCTTAGAGAAGAGAAAGGCAATTTGGTATCGGGGCGCGCATCGTTAACGCGTAATTGCCGAAATGCACGGTCGGAACACAGCCTTCGGGGCTGATCGTTTCAATAGCGGGGCTTACGGCTTAGAAATCCGCCCCGATCTCGCCATCCCCTGTTCAACCCCCTTCGAACGCCGGTATTACTGATTACAGAACCGCAACGGCGGCGACGTGGCAGCACGTGGCCCACGTCTGCGCCCGTCACAGTCACACCGGCCAATTTGCGTTTCCGTAATTTCCGCCTGACAATGGACCACCCTGTATATAATCGCGAGCGCTGGATAATCCGGCGTAAGATGAAATCAGGGACCGCGGTCGATCTCCTGCACACATCCTGACGTTTACATTGATCGTTCTGTCGTGAAAAGAATCGTCCACTTTTCACACGGTTATTCTTCTCCTTTTCTCTCACTCTTTTTGTCTTATGTATCGAGTTTTTCACGAATCAAACCGATCAACTGCACCTTTTATTGATTTCTCGACATCATTACATATGTACGCGACCAATATTTAATTTTCAGAAAACAAATTGCATATTCTGATAAGTTCATTTAGCAGAAAAAGACGACATTAATAGCAATACATTTTTTCTACTCCTTATGATCTTGCGTATTACGTGATTGAACGATAATTGGAATACTCATTTCAATTTGTTCCAACCATCAGATATAGCGTGATTAAACGATCATTTATTTTGGTTTTTACGAAGCTTTTCTGGAATAAAAGAAACTCGATACTCTAGAAATCTGTGGAAAGGAACTTCAAAAATTCATGGTAGAAAAGAACCGTTCGAAAAAAAAAAACGGCCACGATGCAATCCAACAAATTATAAAAATTCTCCTAAAGAAGACACGCATATACATATATTACGTAAAATTTACTTCTACAAAAATAAACTTTCTTAAAAGATTGATGCGAACCTAGTATTTCCTGTTCAAGAACGAGAAAGAAGAACAAATTTCCACTCAAAGTCAGGAAAATTACAAAGAAGGTCGTCCTAATTCCTCTGCTTTTGGACGAAAGACACCGAACACTAAAGAAGAGGGAGGATCCTGGAGAATCGTCGCTGGAAAATCCTTTCGAAAGCTCCGAATTCGTTAATCCGCAAGCTAGCAGGGCAGCGTAGGTATCGTTGAAAACAGGTCGGTTGGGCCTGACGTGGGTTCGAACAATAGTTCCGCTCAGCGGGGGTGTTCCAAGGACCATTCTTCGTCCATCTATTTTCCTTTCGAATCCTTCTGAGAATTTTCCGCTCAACAAAGGCTGAAGGAAAAAGTTCCATCGCATGGAACCTGGCCCGTCTCTCCGAGACCCAGAATAACTGTTGACAATTCCCTAGAAAAAGGGCGGGAAAAGAAGGGCCCAGAATTGAGAAACACTTTACTGCCGGACGTAGGCAAAGCGAACGACAATTTTGCACAATGGCATTAGAACGGTGCATCGGAAAATCCGTTTAGAGTGGCTTCTCCCGACCGGAGGGGTTGAATGCACAACACTGTTGATGGAAAATGTGCGTGAAAGGCAGGGTACGGTAGATTTTCGTCGAGGTTGATGTTGTGATCGGTAAAAGTCCAATGTCAATGGAACCACGCTGTATGCGACAGAAGTCCATGGAAAACAATCGAGAATGAGGAAACGGATCTCTACGGTAGAAAGAGTAAAGAACGCCTAATATGAACTTTTAAAGATATATCTAACTAATTATATTTCGTTTATTTTTCCAAATATTTACTATCTCGAATAAAGGGAACAGGAATCTATTATTTTCACGAATTTGATGGTTCTAGTATCATAAGCTATAAAACATAATTATATATCTCAGATTTACAACGAAATCGTTAGCATCTATAATAGTCTAAATTAGAAATACAATAAACCATATATTGAAATAAATATTAATATTTAAAATAGGAACACTTCTTATAACAATATGTAACTCAAAATTGCAGTAGCTGTATTTTTAATAATGGATATGCTGTTAATCAACGAATTATACATCTAATTAATAAACCATTTGAAAACTCTCAGACTCCCTAAACCCAGCACCATCAATCAAGATGAATCGAACAAACGTGAAAAAATCGAACAACACGCAAGATTGTAGAACAACACGATTCGATGAATACCCGTCAGCCGCGTGTCTGGCGAACAAAAATGGTAGCCTCGAAAATCAGCGGTGCCGCGGCGTCCTCGATATGTGACTCGAATAATAGTCTCTGAGGGAGGGGGTAAAAGTTGTCGGCACAATGGACGCGGGAGGAAGCTCTCGAGCTCCGAAACGGGATCTAGGCAAAAGGGGTTGTTAGCCACTCTCTCTTTCTCTCTCCCTAGAACCACCTAGATATCTGTGTCTCTTACACGCGTGCGTGCATATATACCTATTGCATATATCCGATCTTTGGTCCCGGTGGCGCGCGTTTGCGCATGCAACAGGCCCGGAGCGCAGGACTCTTTATTTAACTGGAGCACAGAAAGATGTGAATGCCTGGCCTGGTGGATTAAAAGCATCGTGACGAGCGGTGGTTGGAGAGTGAGAGGATTGTCAGGGAAAGAGAGACATTGGTCAGAGAAAGACAGAGATAGGGATGGTAACAAGTTAGAAAGAGAGCGAGAAAGAGAACGAGAGAAAGACAGCGAAGAGAGAAGGAGAACGAGCTAGTTCTGGAGAGGATCATTTGAATGAGTAATACTATACCTCGCGAACCCACCCACACTTCTATGGAAGTCCCGTGCGCGCAGCAGCTTTGTTTGATATGGCGCATTGTGCTCGCTGCCACCGGTTCACTTTATACCTTTGCAAGCATACAGGCATACACACGCGTAATCGACGTGCGTACGCCAATATTCTTCTTGTGCTCGCACACGGTGGCCCTCTCGCTCTCTCTTTCTTCTCTGTGTCTTTCTTCCCTTTCCACCTTCGCCCCACGAGGACCACAACCTCGGCTTCAGCTACTGAAAATTGTATTATAATGCAGCCAGGACAATGAGGGAGCGGCTCGGTCAAGTTGCCTTATGCCAATCTCACGGCGGAGGCGGTTACGATTTCAATGAAGAGGAACTGAACGAGCTGCGGGGAAAACTGCGTGAAAGAGTTCTACGTATAACCCCCCCCCCCTATGGCAGATCCTTCTTTTCGTTCCTTGGCGATAAGATTCGTTAGCTGCGATTGTTTGAATCTCGTGTATACGGTGAAATTTCTTGGAACTTTTTGGATTCGTAGGATATACTTGTAACATGTAACGTTACTCTAAAGAAACCAGGAATATTATTTGTTGCAGCTACGATTGTTGGGTATCTTGGTCTGACGATTTGTAACGTCGTTCGGTGGATGTATCACACTGTATAGTAACGAAGGTGCTTTGATATGGACGAGTTCCTTGTTTAGGGAAATCTTTGGTAAATTGTGGTGAAACATGTTTTAATGTATGTTAGTTAATCCTGCTATGTTTCCTAAATCATTTTAGGTCCAATCGTTTTTTTTTTTTTTTTATTTCTAATAAATTTCTTAAGTATAAGGGAAGTATGAAAGAATGGATGTTGTATGCTATGTATGCTACAGAATTTCTTAGAACGTTGAAGATATTTTTGCTTGTTGAAACAAAAACAAGATTGGGACGTAAGAATTCGAGAACCATAGCCGACTTGATTTTCTATGATTGCATGACGTATTGACAAGATTTAAGAAATGATACGAACGATAAAAAAAAGACAACTAAAATCCTATCGTAGCGATTCTGCTTCAAAGATAATGTTACGATAAAAATTAAAACGATTAAATTTCTCTTTTACAAGTATTCTATGTTAGTATGTAACTACACTTTTAATATTAAAATTCTCAAATTTCTCCTAGTAACAAAGCTAGATCTCTAGCAGAAGTGGAAGCAATGGAACACAAAGGGTAGAAGTCACGCACCCACACGAAGTGTCGTCTAATCGCGTGTCCAGCAGTAGGAACGCGGAAACGAGACACGCGTGGCAGGACGCTGCAACGATGCCGATAACGGAATGCACTATCCGCACGAACCTAATCCGCGGGTCCTGCGAAATTTATCTGGCGGCGGGGACAGATAAGAACCTGCTCGGCCCTGCTTTATCCCGGCCCAGTTAATAGTGATCTCGGTAAGCTCTCCAACGAAAGGTAGGTTAGGCGAGCTCGCGGATGCTCGACCACGCGGATAAACATGAATTTCGATTAATCGGGCAAACCACGGACGCTCGTAATCCTAGGTCCGCTCGTGGGCCAACTGTGAACAACTAAGAATTTTTTCCGAAGTCGGTTTACGTTTGCTATATATTCCGACAATGAATAAAATTTCTTTAGAATGAGGTATTGGAATTGTCGAGAAAGATGATCGTGAGCTTGTGAGTATTTTTTCATAGCAATCTATTCAGAAGGCTTTCCAAGGTACTTTTCAAGCAGAAGAGCTCTTTTTGAGTTCGTTTACTCGTGACTGTGAATAAAATTGCTTTTGAATAAATGGTTTGAATAAGAGTGTGTCAGTGGATCAAATTTTGTCACAGGACAGGAATTATAGAAGAAGATGACTTGCACAAATCTTTCCATAGGTCAACAAGTTCTCGAAAATATTTCCAGAAAGTGCGACTGAGTTTTTACGGAATTTCCGGAATCGATACGTTTTATCAAACTTGTGTTCATCGGCTTAGAACACGGAACAGAATTTTTCGTTTCCTCTCGAGGAACTTGTTTTTTGTATAACTAGAGATAGAGAGCGATAAGAGATAAATTGAATTTTTCGTCTATCCCTTTTTGATGAAATTTTGATCATAGTGGTGGGTACAATCGCGTAGAAAGTGTTTCCAACGATCAGAAGGTAGGTGGTGGTTCAATTTTTGAGAGGAAGAAGACAATCGTGGTAAACCAAGGTAAATTCCGGGCCTGATATCTACGATCTGGATAAGCCCGCCATAAGAAGCAAAGATAGGGCGGGTACTACAAGAAAGGGATAAACGTGAATTTCGATTAATCGAAGGAACAACAAGTTGTTATAATCTCAGAGTATACCTGAATAAACGAGAGACCCCGTGTAATCTGGGGGTTGGAACCGGAAATCACGTTCCACCCTGTACGTTTCATTAGCCGGAAAACTTATAAACAATAATGGTAATAATGGTAGTGGGTTTAAACTGTTGGGCGTTCGTGCATTTAACCGGCAGAATCAGAACGCGTATTATAGGGGAATTTACCTAACAATTTGTCACGCAATTCTCTAATTTTACGCCAGAAATTAGAATATTTTAATCTCTTAAGCTCGATCATCCCTTAAGTACAAACTTCCATAAGCTTGGAATTCAAAATTAATAGAAATAAATAAATTTGCATTAGATTGGTTTTAGTTCGTACGGATATAAACGTGATATAATTTATCTTTGAAAGCAACGAAATGCCACATAATAGATGTGAAAATCCTCTAATAGAGAAATTATCCAAAAAGATAGCGAATCAGGTAACAAATTAACTTCTTCTCTCTGATCAACAAGTTCACGAATTATATCTTCTACACGTTATCTAAATTTTTAATATCTTTGCATTACGGATAAAAATTCCAGGAATCTTTCACTAATAGAATATTTCTAAAATAAAATCCTAAGTTCCTAATGAAATTAGAAATTTCTACGTTTACCTACGGTTCACTTATTTACAGTAAATTATCGGTCAAACATCTAAATGCACGGAACCTCTGGTAGCAAGAAATAATCTAATTCGTGTTCTTCTAAGACGAAATAAGCATCACAAATTACAAAGAACCTCCCCTTGCCAGTCTTATAGACACATGAACAAAACGGAAAAACAACAGAGGCCCGGTTTCCAATTTACGAAAGGCGTTTCACAATTTGGAAGGAGGAAAATGTAGGAACCATCTTCTCGCGGATTTTCCGCAAAGAACGTGGAGGAAAGGGGTCGATGGAGGCGGCCGAAAGCTTAAAGGGCTTGCAAGATAGGTGAAGTTAGACAACAAGGAGGATGCGCGCCGGGCTTTATCGCAGACAGCAGGATAATTAAATTTGTCGAGGTGATTTATGGCGTTGCACGAAGGGCTCGGTGATGCAGGGAACCAGGAGGCGGAGACGGGGGTTTGATACGCCTCGGTTCCTGGAGTTACACGACAGCTTCGGCTACCCCCTATTCTCTCTTTTTCCCCCTTGAACGACTAAGAAAAATACATCGAAATTACGAGCAAGATTTATC
Organism: Bombus affinis; assembly: GCF_024516045.1. Classification (NCBI taxonomy): domain Eukaryota; kingdom Metazoa; phylum Arthropoda; class Insecta; order Hymenoptera; family Apidae; genus Bombus; species Bombus affinis. The sequence goes on along the minus strand of NC_066354.1, from coordinate 2,105,106 downwards.
TCCTTATTTGAAGAAACTACTAACGAAAGAAAAAGATCAAGGGAAAAGATATATTGCATTACCAAATTATAATATGTATTTATATATGTTAATATATTATATCAACTTTTCACGCAATCATTGGAATAGAGTACAGATTTTCGCTATTAATAAAAATTAGTCGCAAATCGATGATAGCAAAGAATAAAATTGAAGTTTTAATTGAATCTCTGTGTTGTAACTTAGCGATGATACATACATTGAAATCTGTATAACTTCTGTAGAATGAATAATTTGCGATAATGACCGCGACCAAATTCCTATCATCGCATATCAACTTTGACTGTCCCTCTTCCAATAACTCTTGTCTTTTTCCTCCTCTGGAATTAGAATTACTTCAATTATAGGAGACCTCCAAGCGAATGTGTGAATCGTCTCACGATTGTCCGACTGATGTCTCATTCGATAAATCGTTTCGTCTATGAAGGATGTAGGATCTACCCTAAGACAGGTGTCGTCAAAACAGCCTATTAAAGGTAGAGACATCGTAACTGTAACAGCTACTTGCACGACAAAAATTTAACGCTACGGGACACATGTCGAGTGAAACTTTAAAGAGGCGAACGCCACGGTAACAGGCGCAAAACACGCGGTCCCATTAAAAGAAACGCCTTTAGCTGAATAATTCACCGATATCGACGACTTTCAGCGTCGTGTTACAGTATCGCCTAAGCATATAAAGCTGGTGACATGTAGCAAGCAGATAAGAGGGTCGCTATCGCTGTGGTTTCCGTGAAAAAAAAAGAAAGGAAAGCAGAGGAGAAAAATTTTCGCCCCTCGACTATCGGGAAAATCGAGGCGAAAAGAATTAGGGGCAGCGGTTGTACACCTCCCACGGGGGTGGGAGACGTATAAGAGTTCGAGAACTTCTTCTGCCCCTCTGGTGCCGAGTGTCGCCCGGACTTGTTAAATATTCAAGCCTGTAATACAATATCCAGCGTGTAGAAGGCCCGCTACGAGAGGGATAAACGATTTGCGAGCGGGGGTGGGACGCACGAAACCGCCCGCTGAAAAAACGCCACTTTCCTGCCGCCGTTTACGAAAACACGAGTCACGTAAAACAGCAAACGTTCGTTTGATCCTTCGATTAATTCCTTGATCGCGTGTTGACTTTTAGTATATTATACAGTGTTCTGATTTGACAAGGGAGAACATTGACTTCTTGGGAAATCTAAGGGGTGATTATTAACAATTAATCGATGACGATCAGGATCTTACGAATTTATAAGAAATTTGAAGGTTCAAAAGTGCGAAAATAGAATGCAGAATAATGTAAAATATCCAAGTAGAGTATCTTTTACGTTTAACGTGTATGCAGAGCAGTGAGGCAATCAAAAAAGTCTCTACGTAAGTTACACTTCTCCAACTGTATTCATAAAAATATGAAACTGAAATGGTCTGGTGTCCTAATTTAGTAATGATACATAAATTAAAATGTGTGAAGTTTTCATAAAATCGAATCTGTAAAATTTCATATTTCATATTTTATATTAATTTCATATCTTTTATATTTTATATATATATAAATTTATATATTTAATATAAATTATATATATGTATATATATTTATTTATATATTATATATTTATTTTCATAGTATTTGAATTTCTTTTTCATTTCTAAATAATTCAATTTATTCACATTCAAACGTAAACTAAATACAGCTTGTCAAATAGATAGAACAAGATCTCATAAAACCATTGTGGATACAAAGGGCTCTTTTCAGAAGACTTTCAGAACTCTTCCGCTGAAAGGCAGATAAAGCAACCACGTAATATTTGATAATTAGCCACAAGATAAAAACAACTACCAGATGTTTTTAACCAGCATAATTGTTGATTCGATAATAGGCAAATAATGACGATATATCAATGACATGCGACACGTCGATGAACTCGTAAACACGATAAAAATACGCTCCTGGCGATTTCGAGGGGAAGTTATCTTTTCGCGGCTGATTGCACGACCGGGGTGTCGCGCGAAAGGGCAGGAAATTTGCAATATTTTTCAATGGAGAAAGAGCGAAACGGGGAACGGGGCTGTGAATGAAAAAGAGCGATTTTTTCGAGGGTGGCCGAGGGTGGCTCATTTACTCCGTTTTAACGCCACTTTCCTTGCAAAATCTTGATTTAACCTGGAAATAGGCCCTTTCATAGATACGATGGAATCTCGAATGGCTAATCGATTTGGATATTTCGTAAAAAAGGATTCTTAAATATTTTATATGAAAATAAGGACATTTTAGCTTAGAACATTTCTTGTTGCAATAGTATTAAGGACAAAAATTGTAATCCTGCTAATAATTTCCACTGATTTAAATAATAATCAGTCTGTTTTAGCATCTGCTGCGATAATATTGACCATATCTAAAAAATCAATTCATATTCGTACATACATCATATTGTATCTACAATTCGATTGCTTATCACTGTATTAATATTCCTACTAACCACAAGTTCAAGATATTTTTGACAGTATCAATTCAAAGAACTCGATGGAAATTCCGTACATACACGTACATACCAACACAGAGGAGGAAGTCATTTAATATTCATCAAAAATTTTACCTTTAAGCATCAGTTATAACAATATCTACGTAATTTGCACTTCCCGTTTATATCGTCAATCTAACTATCTTACCAATCACTCCAACGATATCAAATACCAATCGTAAGATTCAAATATAACAACACCATATAATACCAATTCAAAGAAATCCCATTCAATCGAGATTTCAAAAAAAAAAAAAAAAAAAGAAAAGAAAGAGAAATCATAAGGGATTACGCTATTGATGACGAGTAAAATCATTCAAAGGGAATGGGAGCGTTTTCGAAATGGGGATGAGCGCGTCATAGGAGCCAAGAGACGCCCAAGTCAAAGAAGCGAGGGACAGAGGGGCGGAGGAATCGCGAACTAAGTTGGCGAGGGCCGGTTATTTTAATAACGTTATAATAAGACGTCGGGATTGATGCTGAACTATTCGCTGGCAACGTAGCGGGAGCTTAAAGGCACGGCACAGAGAGACGTCTAGATCTAAAGGCTGTCGCCTACGAGTCATTAACATACTTACTACCGTGCCCGTGGTGGCGTACGATGTTTCCAAGAGATCTCGCCGCGGGAGCCGCGGAACTCCCTTTTTCCGGCGATAAAATTAAACGAGCCGATTTCTGGCGCACCAAGGTTCCCGTTTGTATCTGTCGGTTCGCCGCGTGCCTCCTCTTACCCTCGCGAGCACGCACAACCGCGCGAGTTCTCGATTAATTCGACGCTGTTTACGCTTTATGCGTAAAGTAGCAAACGATGACAGCCATCCGGCTGGAGTTAACATTTGAACGGTGACACGTCTGCTATATAGCTGGCATATATAGTGATAGGCATATATATACTGGTACGATATTTGCTAGAATCGTTCTTTAGTCTTTTTAAAGTTGGAACGAATATACTTTATTTAGGCTAAAAGGGAATTTTCAATGAAAATTATTCATATTATAGATAATTTGTTCTTAAAAGTTTCTTAGACTGCAGTAAGAGAATCTGTTTAAGCAGAAGAATCGGAAGTTTTGAATGAATATTCTCAAATTTTAGCATTAACATTTATCCTATCGAAATATCTTCTCTTTAAAAGCAATATTATTTAAACTTTGGAATTATTTTTCCACTCGAACGTTTTCCTAATTGAGGACTTCACATTCGTTTCGGTTGAAACTTTTCTAGTTTTCAAACTTTTAAATGACTCTGTATAATCATTAAACATAGCGACGAATTGAACTATCAACAACATGGATGCTCGTAATCTTCACTTTTAGCGGCATTAAATCTTCCACGATGGCCAATTATATAATAATGTAACATTGAAGCAAAAATGATTAATATCATTCATCATGAACCTCAAAGGAGTTATTTTAGAAGCCAGAATTCCAATGTGTATCTTCGCCACTATAACTACACGGTAAACTATCTCTCGAGTAAACTCTATTAAATCATCTCTATTAAACATGCTAATTAATGCTTCCATTTAATAAATGCATATTACCAAACACTATCATTCGTTTCGGGTCAAGCTGCACGATTAGAAAGTTACACAGAGTAATATAGCAAATGAAAAGGCATAACAGTCGAAGAGGAAGCGATCAGATTTACATTCGACTCCAATCGACGGATCGTCGTGGCGGGTTTAGAGGTGCAATAAAGGAGGATGTTTGAACACGAAGGCTCGGCCTCTGGGTCTCTTCCTCTCTTGCCTCGTGGCCGCACACGGCCTAATCGTTTCTCCCACCAGTGTCGATAGAAGTGATCGTGGCCGATGACTTTACGGGCGTCGATGCTCGTTCTCTTGATTTACGACGCCCCTAACCTTCGCCGCGTTACCTACATTGTTTCCCCCGCGCTGGTTTCTCTTTACACGCGCTGCTCGTGCCTCCACCGAGCGGAGAGCAACCCGAGGCCGACCTCGACCTCACAAAGCCTAATGGCGTGCACCGTTGTCTTCCAACCGATCGAACCATTAGCATGGTGCATGCTCACGGAGCAACAAATTTTGTGCAAAACTTACCCAAACGATGGGGTTGTGACAAGACTCAAGTGATCTTGGGTTGATTATAGATGGTCGCTTTAGTTTGGTTGTAAACGGTGAATTTTTTTGTGATCTTACGGAGTACTTTAAATGAGTGGCATCCAACGAATTTGAAGTATTGGAAGCTTTCTTCAAGGTTTCTCTTAGATATAGAAAGGAGATATATAAATAAAGTCTACCTTTTGTAGCCTACGAATGCTGAGATTAATAAACGAATATTTTTGTTTGAATATCTACACAAGATTTGTTAATTTTTTAATTATTGTAGTCTTATACGGACACGATACAGTTCTATTGTGAGCGTAAATCGTAAGTGGTATCAATGACAAAGTAAGAAAAGAGACAAGGAAAATGGGAAATACGAAAGATTAAAATATATATCTCATTGAATGTTTCTTCAATCCTTATTTAATTCTTAGAAAAAGATAAATTCTACCTATATATTTAATGAACTCTAATATTTCCATGGAACAGACGGAACCACAACGCGTTCAAAACGAAACATCAAACTCCTTCCAAGATTTCCATAGAAATACCATTTTCCAACGAATTAAACCTCGTGAAAAAATGCCAACCCCTATCGCAAAATTACAATTTGCATTAAACATGTTCGACGAGTTTCATTTGCTATGTTGAACCGAGTGTTGCTAGCTGTTATTTTTCCCTTGGAAATGGAACCTTTTCTTCCAACGAAGTACAGCTGCGCGCCCGCACACGGAAACCGAAAGGTGCATCAGCGTTTGCCAGAAAGACAGAAAAGAGAGAGAGAGAAAGAGAGCGTAACCCTCGGTATGGTTGAGTTTCTCGGGCTTTCAGCGTTCAGTTTTTTAGAGGACGCAGGGGCCAGCTGCGGCGTCAGAGTGGCGCACGCGTAAAAGAGGAAATACCTTGGCAAATCAGATGCTACGAAACGACTGAATTACGAGCGCGGTCGTCGTAAAACAGTTGCGTCGCCTGTACCCCTGGATAACAACTTAATTGCACGAGCTCTCGCGCGTTGTACGTACGTGCATTAACCGTAATTAAGAGGAATCGAATGGCTTGTTGATTGAAGCCGTTTTATCTCGATCGCCCGACAAATTTTCAAAGAATTAACCAATCTGGGTACTTTGTTAACCACCGTATCGTTGTTTAATTGATTCCCGGATTATTACCAATTTCCAGACGATTTTTATCCCGAGGATATCGCGACATAAAGTATATGGAGCTTATATTCTTCTCGATGATACAGGAATTCTTCCTGTCAATGGTTTTTAATTAATCGCGGGATCAGGTAACTGGAAATTCTTCGTCTGTTTCATATCTCAAAAATAACCTACCGAACGAGTTTCGACGTAAGAATTTATATGGAATCACTTAGAGGATAAAACGATCGGCTTTCTTAATTTTGTTCTCAGAAAATATCTTAATGTATTATTTTGTATCATTCTACTGTTTTATTCTGTCTAACTAAATTCTGTGATTAATAAAACGACTAATTTAGATACGGTTAAATTATAACGTTATATTATTGAATTATTCTGGAAGCTTTCTTCAAAGTTTCATCACTTCCAGATCTGCATTCTACAGCGAATATTTTACAGACGATGACGCTTCTGCTACGAAACACAAATTAACAATGAATTTTCTACCACTTTCAATGACCATCCGAAGGAAGGATTCGCGATATTTTCCACGTGGCTGGTCTCGCGAGGTGCGAGCAGCCTAGAGATAGCGGGCAGGCTAGTCGGACAGGGCTAGAGATGTTGTTTTGCAGCGCCGGAATAGATATCGGTGGTGGCTGGCGCGGAGACAGGGAACTGCCACTATTTCTGACAAGAAGCTTCTTCTTGCCTCCTCTCGGCCTGTCCCACGTCACGAACCCTGGTCCGCCGCCTCCCAGCCATGACGGTGTCCCCTTAGCGAACCAAGGGGGAGAAAGGGGAAAGTCGCGCAAGAGAGCGCGCATACGTTAATAGAGGGCAGACGCCGAAGCGGCCAGGAATAACCATCGGGATGTCACACTTCCATATAGACATCGACGCCGAGCGGTTTCGCTCGATGATCTCGTTCGCTGTTTCGTTCTCTTGTTCTCTTCCTACACGATCCTTGTTTTGTATCTCGTCTCGTTTCAGGGAAAAGTTTCGTGTTCACTAAGTTCGGCATGAAGTTGGTGAATAGGCTAGCAATCGTGGATGGAAATTTGGAAACGGAAGATTATTCACAATTATTAATGAAAATGGACCGTGTACACATTTGTAATTATTGCTAAAAATGGAATTGTAGATGTATAACATGATATTGGTAAAAATGGGTTTGCAGATGTAGGACGTTAAATTAAGAATACATATGTTATATATATATTTACTTTTTTATTTTAGTCATATTTTTATTTATTTGTAATTATTTATATTGTATATAATATATATATTAATAAGAATTATTGGTAAAAATTATGTATCTATGTATTATAAAAGCGTACAGGCTAGTAAATAGAAAATGCTTCAAAGCTTCGTACATAAACAATAAATAATACACTCCAAATGCAGGAAGAAAATCCCAACAAACATAGGTCAAAATTTGATATAAAATTTCAAAACGATAAACAATTTTTCATATGAATTTATAATAAGTAATATTGAAAAGATCTCGATTGATTTGTAACACGAAACATTTGTTAAAACATTGTTGAAGGTGTCCTATATAATGTATCAGAAGCTCGAGAAGAAATTTAAAGGTAGACTAGATACCTAGATTTGGACGGGACGAAAGCAAACTGAATAATACCGAAAGACGACAAAGATTAGCGACCCTTATCACTTGCGGGATTCTAACATAGGGGATCCAAGCTTTAACGATCGATCACAGAGAGTAGCTGAACAACGCGGCCAAGATGAATGGAACTGCGTGAAGCACTGAATGAATCCGGGATTTATGAATCTACACCGGCGTTCTCGGTTGTGTTTATCTTAGCAACGATTCATATTTTCCCCGCATCCATTGTACGATCCAGACTTTTCGGAGTCGAAGGTTTACGAATGAAAAAAGTAACACCTTCGGGTTCCTCCTTTGCAATTTCTCGATCTACGAGTCGGCCTACGATAATGGCTCGAACAGAAAGCAGTTGAACGTATAACAATTGGCGTTAATCGTGCATTTAAATTTTCATTAAACGTGTCAGCAAATGGACGACGAAGATCTTTGAAGACGACGGATACTAAACGTTCGTGGTATAAATCTCTTTCGTGACAATTGTGTAGTGCCAACTGTGTATATTCAGCATTTAGGTGGAAGATGAGTCATTGTTTAAAGTTAAAGGTCAATCTCTTTTCGGTGTCATCAGAATCAGGAAAGATACATTCAAATAAGTAGGAAGTTTTTATTTCAAAACATTGGTGTTGCTCTAAATAATATGAAATCGGTAATGCTTTCTTTACAATGGCAAGCAAAGAAATTGCTCTAACTTTCATTCGACGATTACACGACGATTATAGACTTTGGGAACATTCTCATATTCCAAAGAAATCGCGGAATTTCCAAAAAAAGGACAAAGAACTCGCTCTGAGAACGCAACAGCCTCTGCGAACGATCATTAGATCACAGGTCAACGCTTCTCATGACTTACGCTTATAAATCCTCAATTAACAAGAACTTATGATTCACGGGATGTGACGAGACGATGAAACGAGCCGGCAACTTCGTAGGCAGCGGGCGTAGCGCGAAAGCGGCGCGGAAAAAGGGAAATCGCACGCGTGATCTGCAACCGACACGGCGGATTCAGCATCGAACACAGGCCGAAAGGGACGAAGAGAAGCAGAGGAGCTGCGAAAAGTAGCATCAGAGGTCCGCGTGCATGCACGTGCGCCTCCTCTACAAGGGTCGGCAAGGCGGCCGGGCATTCTAAGTTTCGCGTTACTAAGTTTATCCTAAGCTCGGTGTCACGCGAACGAGCACTTAGCAATACGTCGCCTCGTTCCCGAACCAATGATGAAAGACGTGCATGTTGGACAAGCACCTGCCGCCCCAAGACAGATTATCTGGCCCTGGACGAACATTAAGTTCGATGCAGGCTAGCGATTTTTTCTCGAGCGTTTTACCAAATTGAGAACTGCATACCCTGGTGAAAGATTAAAAAATAACGCTCGTCCTATGTAAATATCTATGTATATGTAGAAAATATGACAGGACCTGCAATACATATAAATAAAAGGTTGTTCTTCATGCAAAAATATATAGACATTTTGAAGAACAATTTTCTCATTTGAATCTCCTTCTTCGAAAAAGTCGAGTTTGAAAGTTTATGTACGTGTCATTTCGTATATGTTATCAATGAAACATTGTACCGTACATATCAAGATTACACTGTATTTTAATTCTTAACTATCTACGTATTTTCTCAATTAGATAGTATTATTTAATCTATTCACTAAGTATACATTTCAAAAAGATCGACGAAATGATAAGCGAATGCTGATCAAAAGCCTAGATTAGGAGAATTTTCGACATTATATGTTTTATGAATTTCCCGAAGGAAAAACAATTGCATTGAAGATATTAACTCGATCCGTACAGAAGCTAAATATAAGAAGAAAAATGGTTTTTGATATTTAAATAAGGAAACTTTTACTACCAGCTTTTGGTCGAGTTCTCGGAAAAAAGTCATAGATTTTTTAAGTTAGAGATATAAAGTCATTTTTATCATTCGCGTTTCGTCTTTTGTTTCCCAAAAGGTACGTCATTTGGTTACTCGACGTAATAATTGGATTAAAGCGATTTGTTAAAAGCGAGAATTCTTTGTTTAGATAGTGATCCAGGCATTTTGTAGCCGATTAGAAACTGTTTTTTTTATTTTGATTAGAAGATTACCTCTGCTAGAGATTCTTGAGTCGATATTTGGAGCATGTAGAACAAACTCGTAGGTCTCACCGGGTTATTGTCACGGCTCGACGTTATCTCGTTATCTTCGCCGGGTAGACAGAGATTTCATAATAGGATGTTTAGTACACGCAACCGTACATGGGTGGACGTGGATGATGTTGTTGATTGTTAGCTTTTCGTCACGCGAAGTTTCTTTCTTTATTTGCAAAGTTCGATAACATTTAAAATTGTTAAAAATCTATAGCAAGGCCATAGAGATAGATTTTTAGGTATAACAACAGATATATATGCAAATATTCGAATGTAATATTCTTGCCACTACTATAAACATAACAAGAATTGTAATAAAGATTCTTCTATAATTATATTAACGCTTGTAAGATTAAGCTTTTTTTGAGACTATGGGACAAGATATTCTTTTATCAATTACTAACAATAGAAACACCAATTCTCAAATTCCTCACAAGTTTATAAAAAAGACATAGTACACCACAGTTTACTTGTTGAAGTATAATATTGTATATATTAGAGTGTAAAATGCTTAAGCATTATAATATCCTTAGTAACGTTGTATTATTATCGTTGATAAACGGGTCAGGAACGAATTCCTCAATTTCCCTTCGTGCAGAGACGCGACGAGTCACGAGTCACGAGCACTCGACAGGCCGAAGTTATCGGGCTAATCGAAGATGCTGAGACCATTGTCGAAGAAGATAAGCGAAGGCAAAAGGTTTCGACGCCTGTCTGTCCCTCAACTCGATGACCACCCAAGATCTAGCGCCTATTCGTGAATGACAAATGCGTCCTCGCGATACATCCGGGCCGCTGTGGGAACAACTTGCCAGGAGATAACGCCCGAGATACACTATCGTCCATAGTTCTATAGGATTCCAATCCAAACGAGAAATGAGTGACACCAAGAAAGGGAAAAGAAGGTTTAATCCTTACAAATATAATCGTGATTGGCCACAAAAGATAAAATATTATGTCTAAGGAGCAATTTTATATCAATATATATATACCTATAGAAACGAAATTTTTAAATGAATCTAACTCTACTGTGTTGTTTGATTCAGTTCAGCTGGTAGTGATCCTTTAAATGTATGGTAAATAAGTAATATCAGTAATAGAGCGGATTGAAACAAATAGATAAAGATAAAACAAGACCCTGGATGTTTATATAAATTGATATTTCGAGAAATAAAATTATCAGATATCTTGTATATCTTTGCCTGTTACGCGCACTCTGCGGATTTTTCCAATTTTCCGTAAATTCACGAACATGCGAAGTCTATAAATAACCGAAAGAATAAAAACTACGATACATATTATGTCAAGGTAAAAAGTTGCGTCAACTAAAAATTTCAAATATTTCAATGTCTCCAACATCGAACTTCACGGTACTTCATCTCTGAACACTGACAAGAAATCATCCACCGAGGAAAGCACTTTGTCCTATCTGGTTGAATGATGAAACTCGCATAGATAGCATAGAGGAGGAGAGAGACGTAGATAAGACGAGTGAGATAAGCCGGATAGGGAGAGAAAGAGGTCCTTTTTCCGTGGTCTCGACAAAGGGAGAGATTCCAGAGAAAGGCAGAAGAAGAAAGAGAGAAGCCCCACGCCCACACGCGACGTTGACAGAAAGAAAAAGATCGTGGCGCGATGTGGACGTGGTTCGCACCAGACCGACTGACTGATCCTCTCAGCGGCGCGTCTTTCAATACGCGCGCGGCATCGGACCAACGCTGATTGCCGTCGTTCACTGCGACGCGTTTCGTCTGCGTCTTTTGTTGCCAAATCGCCAGAACTACGTTTACGCGTGACTCCCGCGGCGACTACCGCGCGATTACTTCACTGTCAATTCACGCAATAACTTTCTCTTCTTTTGACAACGACGAGGGAATCACGAGTATCGGGGAAAAATGTGAATCAAATAACAATTAGCAGCAACAAACGCGTTCGAACTTATTTTGAGCAAGATTGGTAAATGAGAATTTCGACGTGGAGGAAGATTCAATCATTTTCAGAATGGAAATTAATATTTGAAAGTATAGTTCCAAAATTGGAATGACTTAAATAGAGGCACTCTAATTAAATATAGCCTTGGAACGTACTTACAATAACATTTGTATACTTGAAATTTATTAGAACGCTTAAAAATTGTTTTGATTATATTAAATTTAATTTAACTTAATTTTATTTTATTTACTTAGGCAATTTGTTCCCTTGTGCACGAGGTGAATTCTTGTTTAATGTTTCGGTATATTCGGAGATGCAAAAAAGTTCTGGGATATTCATACACTTCTCTATTGGATCGCACGATTGTCGGTTAAATTAAATGTTTCAAAATATACCCGATAAAAATGAAAATTCGAGATAGAGAAATCGAAGGTTAAAGATAAAAAGCTAAAAAGACGAAAAGATTTTTCATTTCTTACAACGCAATTTACGTAGGGTTAAAGACATTCGATCTTATGCAATCAAATTTCAAAGGTAATATCCAATTAGCCACAGTACTGTTCAAAACAACCGATAAGTCTTTTGATTCTAAATAAGAAACTAAAAAGATGGTAAGGCGACAGCAACAGGGTTAATTGCAGCGTATCTATTCACGAAAGCGAGCACAAGGCTAAGGTCGCGATCGCCGCGCGGTTCGATCGTTCGATCATTTCGTTTTGGTTGGCCGTGGTGGTTCGTAATGCAAATGGACGAGCGTCGCTGTCGAACGCCCTCGAGTGACACACGGGCGTCGCGACTCGGCCTGAACTCCACCCGTGAAATCAGGCTGCGCTGACGTGTTACAAGACAGCCGCACGCAGAGGGCAAACGTAGCACTTAACACCAGCCCGTCGTCGGGCTCTCGAGTCACGCCGATTATCTCGACGATCGACTCGCTTGGAATCCGATCGATTAAACAGTCGCGATGAAACGAGACGAATTCAAGCACGAAATTCGACGACGTCGAAAAGAGAAGGAAATTTGACATGAATTCCGTTATTAAGGCGAAATTATATCGTACAAGAGAGGGAATGGTGAATTTTTGGACAGAATATCGGAGGCACGTCGATTTTTCGAGATTCTCGCGGCGTACGTTCCCTTTTTCAGGCCGAACGAATTCTGAAGCGGCGACTGGGTTAAATTTAGCCGGCTGAGGTCGAAAAACGAACTCATCGTGACTCTCGAAGCCACTCGCGTTAGCTGGCTCGGGGAACACGGTTATCGCTCGACCGAGAAGAAAAACCGAGGTGTGCTATCGAAAGTAATTCACGGCTCACTGGATTAGCGAAATATCGTTTGCATACGTGGAACAACGAATGTTTTGCATAATTTTTTATAAATAATAAATGTGTAAGAGATCGACACGTAGAAACTAATTGAGATTGGAATGTAAATCTTGGGAGAATGGTTTAATCGACGACGATGTACGGACCAAGATACGAAGGCAATGTTGAAAATGACATTGCGAAATATTTACGAAGTTTAATACTACTCATTTTTCGGCTGTGAAGCTGAAGATATTTGATCTAATTACTGAGAAATGACACTATGTGAAAAACAAGAGAATTCTTCGTATAGTTTCATGCTTAAAGATGATAACTCATGATAAAATCTGAAATACTCGTTTTACTAATTTTAAAACCAGAGACTTGTAACAACATATGTAGATATTTCAAAAAGTAGATAAATATAAATATTATAAAATGGCAAGATATAAGAAGATATGAATGAACCGAAAAACATCCCAGGATATTGAATGACACTACGAAATAGCTATTTATAACATTATAAAGCCACATTCGTACTTAAATACTTCATAAAAAGGAAGACAAGCAAAATATCAATGCAAAATACCGCAAACAAAGAACCGAAATATATTCGGAGATATTGATAGAATAATGAAATTGTCAATAATAAGCAGGTTATGAAAAGTGTATGAATGTCAAAAATATTCTAAAATAGCAACAGAAATTTTATAAATATTATATAAAACGATAGACCTGAAGAACCAAAATCTACCCGAGGATATTAATGAAATCTCGAAATTGTCACATATCACAAGAAAACTGCGCTCAGAATTAAACGTTTTCCAAGAAAGCAAAAAGAGTACTAAAAGTGCCATAAAGAAAGAAAAAAAGCAGAAGAAAAAACTTTGTAAAGAACCGAAATTCACCCCAGGATATCGGTGAAATCTCGAAACAGCCACTTTATAGTCGACGAATCGAGTATCTGTCCCATTGCTCGGGCTCCAGTCGGGAAGTCGTAGGATCCCGAGTCGGAGGGTCGTTCTCGCGCTCGATTTACCCGAATGCATCCGGTGTGGATCGTCGTTGAGACGTCCTTACGGGCACAGTTTCGCAGACGAGGACGGAAGTGGAGCGGTAACGCGCGTGTTCGCACGTACAGTGCGGCGGGCTCGTCCCTCTGATCCTCTAATAGGATTTATGCGTTCGGGCTCGATTACCCTCACTCGAGAGGATAACACCGGGCTCGAAGTACGACGTGAGCGTGTTGACCGCGTTAATTTCACCGCACGATCGATTAATCAGCTGGGAAAAAGCAGCTCGCAAGCAAACACGATCGGACACAACCGAAAACGCAAAGAGGTGGCGAGTTTCGATTTGAAGGGACGCAAAAACCGTGCGACACAAAAGACAAGAGGACGAGCAGAGGAACGGAATGCGTGCCACAAGCGCGAGAAACCTTTCGTAGCCGTGGGAGTGCTCATGAGAAAAATCCGAAAGAGAATCTGGTCCCAGCGGAATCTACTCGCAAGCAAAAAACTAACGCGTTCGTGGAACACCAAACACTATTCTTTTGGAAGAAAATCGCGCGAAACACGTGCCCTCTCTCCATCTTCCTCTTCATCTTCCACCACAACTGCCGCAATAACGATAAAGCCAGCGCACGGTGACGCGAAACGAGGGAGAGATTTCCGTTCACGTAGGCGACTCACGTAGCGTCGCGGTTCTTTCGCGATCGTATATCTAACGGCTCGTCCCGAACAAAAATCTTCGTCAAATAGTTTTCTTCGCACCTCTTTTAACGTATCCTCCTCTCTTCGTTACCTCCCCTAAGGGTTTATTGGAAAGACTAGTCCAGATACCAAGAATTTTCGTGCCTAAAGCTTCGTGTGTGATTTTACTGAACAAACTCTCAACTGAACCATGCGATGTTAAAGATAACGACGAGACAAGAAGCGAAAGAAAGTGGAAGGCGTGGAAGAAAGAAGAATAGTCAAAAGAAACTTCTCCTGCTGGCTCGCGTTACACCCGCTCCTTTCGGTTTCTGCTTTCTGAGTTCCCGCGCGAGAACGATCGGAAGGCGACCGAGAGACAGGCTGAATCGCAGCTACGACGACGGAATGCGTGTGCACTGGGCTTCGTTTCGCTGGCTGAAAGCGACGGGACGCCGTGATCTCTTCTTTTTTTCGAGGTCCACTCTAGCCGAGCGGCGCGCGAGCGAACGCTTCTCTTATTTGGCGGTCCTCGGCCGAACCGAGCGGATAGAAGGACGAAGAACACGAGCAACCGGCAGCATCGACGATCCTCTTTCGGGGTGGAGAAAGAGAAACGAGAGATGTACACCGAAAGAGTTGGGCCGAGCAGAGATACACAAAAGTGAGGGGGATGAGACAGAGAGCGCCGATCCTCCCCCACTTCCTCCCTTTGCTGGTCCTCTTCCTTTCATGCGAGCCGGCCCGTTAATCCTCCACGGATCCCGCCAGGGTCCCACGGAGATGCACCGAGAGAATTTGCATACAAGATCTTCTGGCATCTTCCCCTTCTCCTCCTTTTACCGAGTCTTCTCTTCTGAACAGTCTCTACTCCGTCCTCTTTACTCCAAGGGTAGAAGATGCAGGATCCTTTTCGTCGTCGCCGTCGCTGTCGCAACCCGCTTCCCGCTATTCCCGCTTCGGCTCTTTCGGTTTCACCTCTCCTTTTCATCCTCTCGATCGAGAAACTCGTCCCTTCGAATGCGACTCGCGGGTAACTTTGTATATACGCCGCTTTCTGTGAGGGCAGAACCTCGCGGTCAGAAAGGGATTCAGTAGGGAACAATGGACGAGACCGTCCATTCGAATTCAAGGTAGGCGACGACCTTGGGGATTAAAGAATTTAGTGGAGTTTAAATCTTAAGACGCGTGGTTGATGAAAGTTGAAAATTTTTCACGCGTATTCGAAAGATACCGTACAGTTACTTTAAACGTAGGAAATATGTCAAACGCGTCTATCAAGTTGTGGAAGATGAAATTAATTACTATATCACTTGATCCTTAGAGAAGCTAGCAGCAACATTTAAGAAGCGTAACTACGAAGTATGTATAATTTCTATCAGACGTGTTTTACACGGAGAACCCGAAGTGTGACAATTTGTACTTGTTCATTCACCACCTTTCAAGCCTGACTTGTCACGAATCACGAGCTAGGAACATGACACATAAACGAAGCCAAGACGCACATCTAAGTGACAGATTCGTACATTAGTCAAAATTTCGCCTATCAGTCAACGACGAAACATTTCAAATTCGAATGTCATTTTATATGTCTTCGTCCATTCGTCAACAATATGTAGAGTCGGTCCAATTTCCCGGAAGTAGCTGGCGACCACAATGAACAAAAGTCGGCGAGCCGTAATCCCGTAGGAAAACTCATTCGATCCGGTAACCCCGAAGAATTTGACGCTGGTCTCCCGCTCCACGGAGCTTCCCCTTCGGAGTTAATCCGAGCCATATACGCGAGCGATTACCGTTAATTATATTTTCCTGGCCTCTCACCAGCACGCAGGCCTGTGTTTGCGCGTACCCGCTACTCATCCCTCATCCTCGTCTGCGAGCACGTGGCGTGGAGCTCGTGTGCGTGCGTGTTTTCGCTATGGAACGTGGGGTGGCCCCTACGAACTGCGTGGGAAGGGTGTGCACGAACTCCCGTGCTTGGCTTCCCTCGTCCTCGACGAGACTCCCGTGCGCCTCCCTTACCGTTAATACAGGCTACGTCGAGCGAAGGGCAGGTTTAAATTGGCACCAATTACCAGCAAAACACCCTCCGCGCACTTTCCACCCCCATCTACTGCCCCCCTCTCTCTCTCTCTCTCTCTCTCTCTCTCTCTCTCTCTCTCTCTGATCTCCCTGAAGCGTTGACGCCCGCTGTGCGTGGCATCCGCTCCACGAAACCACCCTCCAGAAAAGAAAGTCCACCCCTAAGTGGCGCAACGATATTACATTATGAAAATATACATCCCCAGCTGACGTAGCTAGTCGCCCCGACGATGTTATTATCGGCTGCCTCGCAGTTTTGCACTACGACCACGAGTTTTGGAAAGACAAGGTTAGAAAGACAAGGTTGGAAAGACGAGGTCCTCTGTTCTTCCGCGTTGGGGAAGTTTAAGTGGAAACTGGTGCGAGTGGTTGATGTTACTGGTACGATATAATCGTATATACAGTACTGTAGATAGCTGTTTGAACACCTGATACAATTCAATCGAAAGACTTTCCGTTATTTTTATTATGTTAATGTCATATATTGTATTATTATTGTTATATATTACGTTAAATTTTCGTAATATTTTTAAAGTTACGTTGGAGGTTACGTTTCTCTGTTGTTGGAGCCTTACCTGATTTTAATGTTGCTTTACAATAAAATAGGAGAATTTTAATATGACGTAAATGAAAATGTAAACGATTTATTAGATCCGAAGATGTAAATGTTTCAAAAATCGCTGACAAGTTACGAATTTTAATATCTTCGATAGTTCGAAGATTTGAAAACGGATAAAAGAACCAATCGACAATGTATTGAATTTTATAACTGCTTTTCTATATTTCCAAATGTTTATGATTGATAGTACATATATTACAATGGACATTTGTTCGTTAATTATAGAGACGTTTAATCGGGAACAGGTTCGATATTCGACGGAATATATTACGTCACTATCTATGACTACGGTTATCGATTCGTTGTATAGAATCAATTAGAAACACTGTTACATAATAATCATGTAATCCGGATAACTATTAGAATCTTGAAAACCAATCTCGAAAGCCTGAAACACCAATGTAATGGTATTCTTTACGAAATCTTTATATATAGAAAAATTATCAAGAAAGGAGCCAAAACATTCGTCACCAAAAATCGTCTACACATGATTCGTGTATAAACTCGAGTCACAGACAAATAACATAACGTAAACTCACAGACAAAATTGAGTTGAAACTACCGTCACGAGCAAATTACCGCGGATTTATCTATCTTAGGTAAGAGGCACGTGTACACAGAAATTGCTTAACGTCTCGATAGGGAATTTTCCACGAGATGAGAAGATTTACGAGTGACATCACATGACGTCTTTACCTATTCGTATACGCGTGTCGTTGACGAAGAAGACGATGTTACATGATGACATCAAAACTTACGTTTACTATACGTATAGTTTGGCATGTTTACTAGTATAGACAGGCGGTTCTAATGTCACATAACGCAATTGATCCGTTTACTCGTTATACTTATCGCGAGCATGGGTCTGAAATAAGCGTGTGATGGTTACACATCTTCAGAAAGGTCTCTATGGTCGCGTGGGTGTGGGAACGCGGTTCTCCGGACGTTTGTATCGCGCGGTTTTGCGGCGATCCAAGCGGATTTTCCTTTGTGGCTGGTGCGGTCGGGATGCGAGGAAAAAACGACGACGCGGCCATCAGCAGCCCCGCTTTCGTTCAGGATTTATGAATATTACCTTGTGAACACGTTCCTTATTACGTACTTGGGTTGCACAGGCAGGTAGCTATGAATGTTCTATTAATAGAATTTGAAATTCGCGGGTAGATAGTATTATATTCTTCATAAATTTTTTGTAAATTTCCAAAATTCAGTAATACGTAATTAGAGAAAACAAATTATAGAACGTCTAGTTTCCATGATATTATAGAAGATACAGCATCAACTTTCGGAAACTATTTCCACCCCTTCAATATATACGAGTGGTGATGAAAAATTTTCGATATATTTTTGTAAATAAGACACGAATTAAATATATTTCGTTCATGGTGAAAAAGTGTAAAGTAAAATAAAAAAGTAAAATAGCAATCTAGTGTTCTTAATTAAATCGTTGTTAATTAAATATTCCAATAGAAGTATTCCAACAGTATATTTAAAGTATTTTATTAATGTGTAATTCAGGAATCAACCTTAAAGTTTAAGAAATAGTTCGGCATGAAGAAGAAAGAAACGAGGTCTAAGAAACGGAGTTATGTGGCATGCACCATAGCTGCTTCGGGAATATTTTGAATAATCGTCGGTCTCGGCACATATATCGTTGTGAAAAATTGCTTAAGTGGTAGGTGCCAAGTGATGTGTATACGTGTAGTGTTGCGTATCACGGATGAGAAATGAGCATCATGGCTTTGATACCCAGGACGACGCAACGTTGTAACTTAATTAATATGCAAACGGGAATATATGTATTATACATTTTAGATTCACCCCTCATTCTACTCACAATGAGAATATTATCAACTGACCCATTGACAAAGACATTATTTCAATTTTTCTTCGTTCATATGTACTTGTATACTTCACTTCTACTATAAAAGTCAATTAAGTGTTTCTCCCCATTATTAACGCACTCGATCTTCTTTTGGAAGAATGAACACTGGTTTGATTGTATCGTCAATTAAAGATTGTACGTGACTTCAATCTAAAGCAGTCAAAATTAAGCAGTCTAAACCATTAAAGCAGTCAATCGACTAGTGAAATTACTCGAATAATTACGAGTATCAGTGTGTATCCAAGAACAAAATTTTCCCATGGTAGAAATTATATAATTATCTTTAATACTTTTCTCAAGGAAAAAGATGAATAATTGCGCTAAAAAGAAAAATGCTTAATTACCGGCTGTCCAAATCGAGCAGTTACGTCGAAAGACATTCAGGCAATATGGTAGGTACACGATAAAATTTAATCTGAACTCTTCCGAGAGCCTCATAGCGACGCTAATTTCTCCACGGTCGCAATTGGAACGATGGCGACTGGTCAAACGGGTCCGATAAACAGCGGCCAAAGAATGGCACTGTTCTCGCGATATAATCGCCGGCTGTCCTCGCGATTATTGTCGGGGGACGGGTGTGCCGGACCGTCTTGTATCGCGTTACAACGCTACACGTACCGGTACGCGCATCATCTCGCAAAAGGGAAAGAGGAAGATCCGTACGACAACCGGGCAAAAGTCTGGAGAACGCGAGGATGTCGAAGAGCGAGCAAGAAAAAGCGAGGACAGACGAAAGACGAGAGGAGGGAGAAGGAAAGGATAATTTATTATGCTGTCAGTATGTCGCTCACAATGACCGCCTCCTCGATTTTAGTGACATGGCGATTATCGTCGCAACCGATCTCAGCCGATCATCGTTAGCATGAATAACGTGACAATGGTAATCCCTTTCGTGAAAGTGCTAACGGCCATATACGTGCCGCGACACCAGATGTCGCTCTGAGAATGTAGAAGAGATCGTTGTTGCGAACCCCGACGAAGAAGAAGAAGAAGAAGAAGAAGAATATAGAGGAGGAGAAGAGGAGGAGAAGGCGCGAGGACATTCACCACGAAGCACGAACGGACCTCGACACGTGGCGCGTATATACGCGTTCGTCACTCGATGAAACGCTTCTAAAAATATTTAGCGGCGGGACGAGCACCGAGAAAAAATGAGGAAAACAAGAGGACCGGAGGGTTCGGTTTTAATTTGACTAGTGGAACGCGAAGTTTCGCGACGCGACGCGAGTATCGCCCACGTGATTGCCATTCTGCATCCCTTCCGGAAAGATCAAACGTGTCTTAGATCATGTCATGATCTTTAGTCTAATATTAAAAAAGGCTTTGTTAAATCTTTCGTTCTTCGCGAATAGTATCGTAAACCATTCAATTTTCGAAATGTCAAAGTGCTTATTTAAATTACTTTTTTTACATATAACGGGCAAAAAAATTGTATGTTTGTAACTCCTAAATAATTCGTGAGCGAATGAGTTAAAACATTTTTTATATACACAAAATTATTTGTACGCTTTGTCACTTGTTTCAATCTAATTTA
The DNA here is from genome assembly GCF_024516045.1 of Bombus affinis. NCBI lineage: Eukaryota > Metazoa > Arthropoda > Insecta > Hymenoptera > Apidae > Bombus > Bombus affinis. The sequence continues at coordinate 2,084,560 of NC_066354.1, read as the reverse complement.
ATCTATCAACATATCACTATGACAACTGATGCCATAAATATTAACGCATTAAACCCTGCGATAATCATCCTGAAAATAATTCTAAAAATTATTTTACCACCACAAGAGACGAATTACCGCAATTCGTTGTAAGAGAGGTATTCTTTGGGGGCGAGTGACTATCGGGGATATAAAGGTACGATCAAGGGAGCAAAGAAGACTTCTTACGCGTTACGTTCGCCGAGGTAAGAATCTGTCCGTCCCTCTTGGTTCCCCGGGGGCGGCGAAATATTCTCGAGGCAGTTTCCAAGGGTTGATCGCAGCGTGGATCGCGAAGGGTAGGTTAGGAGGCCGTTCCTCTCGCCACGGAAGAGGCCAGCGTCGAAACGGGGGTAGGTTTTGGGGGGATGGAAAGTGGCCCTGTTACAAGTTTTACTGCAGTTTTGCGGCTCGGAACAGCGAGCGCGTAACGGCAGGCAATTGAATTTAAATATTCAATTATGCGATGTGTAAATGAAATAGAAGTCTTATGCAAATCGCTACACGCGCCGAGGGTTGTTGCAAATTTAAAGGGTTAAATATTTATTAGCGGAGGGTTAACCGAGATTTATGGCCAAGCTTCTGCTAATATTCCCTCGTCGCGTCCGGTGTGTGTCGTTTCTCCAGGGAATATCGTCCACGTTGTTCCTCTCTGCAGCCTCGTCTTCGCAATTTGATGATCGATATCCTCCCGCTCTCTCGAAAACGATCCACATCGTTCTTGAGCCAAAATCGAAGCGAATCCAGCGAAATCTTAACCACGCCGGACGTGTTTCCCTGACTCATGTCTTAATTAATTCCCACGATCTCGATGGACGAGTTTATCGTTCCAGGAATCGTTCCAGGAATCGTCCCTATCCTCGCGATTCGCCGTGTATTCGCCATTATTGTCACACGTCGAGAGGATGAAGGCGTCCTCCCTTACGCTCAAGAGTTCAACGATGAGTCGAGGGAATTTAATTAAGCCGATCGCAATTACACAACCAACGACGACTACGAGCATGACGAAGACGACGACGATGACGACGACATAGACGACGAGGAGCAGCGACGATCGGAGCGCGTTATTCAACATAGTACGATGACGACGCACAGCCGTGCGTTGACGCTTTAATTAAAAAAGACACGAAGGTGTTCTGCATGCACAGGGATAGGAGCTGGAGGCTTCGTTTTTTTTATCTCGAGCGAAGATCTCATTGGTATCGGTGTTTTTTTTTCTTAATGGAAATTACCAGGCAAGTGAATGTATTGTTCATCTCTCGTAATTCATTCATATTTTTTTTCTTTTTTTAACTCAACAAAAGGCTAACATTTATTTATAATGAAAATACGTTGATTGAGACAATAGTTTAAACAAGTTTATCATTATTGGTAATATATTATCGCTATGTAATGCTAGTCGTATACAATTGTTCGGGTGAGTCCGCCTTCTTTTTAATTTCTCGTCGCTTCTTCTTTTTCCTTCATCTCTTTTCTTTTCGATACTACGCCCGATTCCTCTCCGTACCAAATCTCATCCAATCGTTCCTTAAGCCTACGTTTAGGTAAAAGTGGTAATCGTAAACACACATACATGCACAATGTCCGTCGATGTGTACAAGAGAGAGAAAGAGACCGTCTCTCCCGACGCGCGTCAATAATTATGCACCGTCGGTTAATTGAGACAGCGTGTACACGTGTGTCTTCTCTTTACCGCTGAATATACGTGTATGATCTGCGTGTGCGAGTGTGCCGCGTATGTCTCTCCGTATAGTTGTGACTGCTTGTGTGTTCCGTGTGTGCGCGCGCGTGCGTGTCGTGTGACCCTCTAAGTGTCCGTATGCGATTCGTAAACTCATTCAACTACTCACGCGCGTATACATATGTGACTTTGCACGGTGAAAGAGTAAAGTCTCGTCTCGACTAAACGTTAACAATCGCACGAAACAAGATACGAAACGGACAAAATCTAAAAACGAAGAATGAAGTACGTACAATATTATTCGACGAAAGAAAAGAATAAGAATAAAAGAAGAAATATATAAAACGCGACATCCTCGACAAACGATCGGTAGTTTTTCACCTGATAAAAGGAGGAATCGATCGAACAACGATCGCTCGCCTCCTCTCGCCTTTACGAGAGCTTCCTCAATGTTCGTCGAGGCCAGCCTCGCCCGCCCAAAAATAATAAGTGTACAGAGCACATGAGACGCAAGCCATATCGACCGAGCATCTCCGTGAAACGATTCGACCACGATCGCAGAGAGATCCATGCATTATCGCGAAATTGAAAACATTAGATCGGTGGAAGAGCTCGTTCTATCGATGTACTAAACTGATATACGCGTTAGATTGTAATACGATACATCTTCGTAATAACTGATCCCTAACAGTCAGTCTCTCGTTATACCTTAAATAGGAAACTGTCGCAATGAATAACGAATGTGACAATTTATCAACAATTTATTCTAATAAAATGAACTTTTCCACCGAAATCATATTAAAATCGAAGGAAAAACAACAAACGTGGCTTCAATTCGTGGCTTCGATCGCGATCTTCAATTAGGAAATGAATCGTGTACAAATAAAAACAAGTAGATTCGTCCCAATTTGTCTCTCGTGTCACAGCATCGAAAGTCAAGCGATCGTGGTCGATCGACACATGCTTCTTCCGCGTCGAAGCCATTCGTTAGTAAGATTTTGATTAATGATAATTAAGTACACAGTCTGAGCGCACGCGTGAGCGCCTGCCCTGCACCTATGGCACTATGTATTCACATCAGTTTCATCATCACCTATGCGTGGTTCATCTCGTGAACGCGCTCGAGAAGACGCTCCGCGTGTGACGTGGTTCCGGTCGTTCGTTCGATAAGCGTAAATTGGAGCAAATCTGTTTTTGCGTAAACTTCTAATAATAGTAGTAAGTACAGAACTTTTCGATCAAGTTCTACATGTTGAGAAGAATAGCACGAAAAGAAATTATTAAAAAAGACAAAGGAAGAATATCACGTAAATATCATGATCTCAACGATCAATTATATATTTTCTATCTTCTACTATAAAGTTGCGGTAATCAAAAAATATACAAATTCCAACGATTCTCAACTGGAAGACGCAACAAACGAGAATTGAATAATCACAAAAATAGGCGTAAAAAATGTACAAATCCGCGCGACGAACAAAAAAAAAAAAAAAAAAAAAAAATGAACAAACGAGACTTATAATAGAAAAACGGAGCTTATCCTCCAGAGCGAAATATGTAAAAATTGAGCGTCGTTATGAATACATACAATGTAATGATCGAATAGAAGACACGTCGGAGAACACCGGTAGCGCGGTTCTCCATTTCTTCAGCCCGGTCTCTTCAAACATGGCAACTTCCATCACGCTGTCTGTGTTCCGTTCGACACTCCACCGTGTGTCGTTTCCCAGGATCCATAGCGTTATTTTCTTTCAGGGGAAGAAAGAAAGAAAAGCCGAGAGACCCGTGTTCAAGGTCTCTCGACCCTAGGTTCGGCACTCGTAACTAGGGTTCCGACCGACTGGTGCCGGAGCCCACCTTCCAACCTCCGTACACACCCTTGCGTTTATCTTTCTTTTTTCAATCGTTGCATAATATATGTTTATTATTGAAATCTTTCATCATTATATTTTTGTTTCGTCATATTTTTCCGTCTTTTCGTTCTTGCACTCCGCCATTCATTTCAGATTCTAATTTGGGATTGGTCATGTAAAAGGAGCAAAGGGAGAACATTGAAACATGAGGAGCCTTGGAGAACGTTCCTCCCTCGTCTGATGCCCTGCACTCTGTACCCTATTTCCGCGTTACGTACTTGCCGTCAGTGATCAACATTTGTTCCCCATAGACTCTACTCTATATGTATATACATTATATACTTGCATGGTAATTGTGTATATATTTCCCTCTGACAGTAAATGTGTATCGTCGCGTATACCGGTAGATCATGTACCTGGCAGCGTACACCCGCGAGACGATTTGGTTCAAATGTTCGCGTGTGTCCGCTTGTATAAGTCTCTCGTGTGCTCCTGTGATTCATAACGATCGTGTTCTGTGTATTAGTCTATAGATGTGTGTATGTATGTATTTGTATAAGTGAGTGTCAGCGAATCGCATGTGTATCGGTTCGCGTGTAGAAAATGCTAATTTCCAGGGTCAAGGAGCTCTCGAGGCTCGTTTTCTACGACGGGCACCAGCTGAGGGGCTCGTTCGGCTCCTTCTGCCTCTTGCTTCTCTCTATACCCCTTCCTATCAGTGTATATGCAGAAAGTTTCATCGTTTTTTTTTTTTTGCTTTTTTTTTATTGTTCTTTATTATTATTTCTCTTTTTTATTTTATTTTTACTGCAGCACAAATCAAGGGTTATTAAGTACGGGGATTGGGGGTGGACCTCGCGCGCCCTGCCGGCCAGGACTTGTACCTCACACAACTCCCTAGTTACGAGTACCGAGACCTAGTGTTCTGGTGATGATAGTTCGATCGCGTACGACTTCTGGGTATCTCGCTCAGTTCTCTGCTCTCGTCGCTGTTTCTCACGCGCTTCACCGTGGGTGTCTTCGTTTTTGCTCTCTTTCGATCGCGTGCACCTTCGAGATCGAGTCTCGATTTTTTCGTAGATCGTCACGAGAAACCCTGCTTAATATACCCTTGATAGATTCCTAGACTACCACATTCTTAAATTTATAATTTGAAATGATCGAGTTTCGTATCCATTTAGTGTTCAGAGATATAGGAATATGCTTGCAGAAGATCTATCGATGTACTTTAAGCAGGGTGAAATCGTCGAGATCGCTGTTCTATCGCTGTACAATTAACAACGCTGTCCCTTCGTGTCCTTTTTTCAATCAGATCAACGTCAGTTGCGCTTGTTCCGCCCGGTAACCACTAATCGAAAGCTACTAATAAGTTAAAAACTATTTTACGTCTACCACCGCTGAACGACTCTTTCTACGAGCGTTCCTATCATTCATTCTCACCTTTTTCTCTCGCACTCGCTCTCATTCGCACTTTTATCGTTTCCACTCTCCGTTGCACATGTACTCCATTCTTAAATTAGAAATAACTTGAACAAGTTTTCCCGTTTAAAAATAGACACAAAATTCATTTTGTTACGCGTTATAAGCCTTACATCCTATTACGTATATTCTGATCACGATTAATAGTTCGGTTCAGCAATGAATTCGCATCGCTCACGCCCCGACGCGATGTCCACGAACGACCGTCTCGTAGTTTTTACTCGTCCTCTCTTTCATATTCTCCTCTCTTTCGCGCTCGTTTCTGATCTATTTTCTTCTTTTCTCGCTCGTTTTCTTTTTTCCTCTACCCAAACACGATACTATGGTCCACGACACGCGCGACCTTCCACATGCCCACGAGCCAGGACCATTCAGAAAGCAGACGCCGCGTAGACGATATAACGCCTGTCATAAACACGCCTACCGCTCGCGATACTATCGATCGCGCGATCCGCGACGCTGAGCGCGTTTCCCCGACTCTGAAGTATCCGAACGGGGAACAATCGAAGGGGACAAACGAAAGAAGACAAAACTAGAGCAAGAAGAACGATTTAGGGTTTCCCGGTTTCGACAGACACGCGCGATCTGCTGCTCTCGTTCATCGCATTCAAAAAACGAGAAATATCGTCAATCGTTTAAAATAAATTCAATATATCGATGTTCGAATCGAATTATGTCCTAAAATAAGAGAAACGAATTAAAATAGTATTTTCTATATCGAAAGTGTAAAAAGTTGCAAGTTAACTATCGTAAATATTATTAGTTCGGGTGACTAAAAGAAATGCTATAGGTGGCAACGAATCGCGCGAAACCTAAGAAACGACCTACCTAAACGACTATCGCTCTCGTTCGCGTGCCCCTCGAATGCCTGATCCTCGCCTAACGACCTTCTCTAGCACACCGAGTCGCCGTACACGGCCGTTTCTTCACTATAATGCCCGTGTTTGTTCACGAAATTCCGTGCACTGTGCCGCACCGCGATAGACCTTTCGGTTTTGGAGAACAGAAGGAAAAAGGGGAGTAGAAAAAGACAAAAAGAGAAAGAGTGGACGCGTCAGTTGTTTCTTCGGCGGAGCACGTGGCGCGTGAACCACGTGCTATCACGACGATGCTCAAGACCGAAACCAAGGAAGGAAGAAGAAGAAGAAGAAGAAGAAGAAGATGAAGAAGAAGAAGCATAAGCGCCTGAGAACAACAGGTTCGAAACGTAGAATCGATTGCATAAGGTCCCGTTCGGCTATAATAGCTCATCGTGACTGGTTGGACCTCGAAACGACGGTCTCGGAGGGGCGAGGACATCTCCGGACGTGTTTTGAAAGCGGAACACTAGCCGAAAATCGATGTCATCGGACGGCTGGTGTCTCTGACTTGGGACGAATTTAGAAGCGTTCTTCCTCGCTTAGCACGCCGCGATCTTACATAATCGACCGTAAGAGCGAACTTGCCCGAACTTTGGCTGACACATGGTATTTCCGTATAGAACCATTTGCGGAGAAATTCCTGCGATAAATTTCATTGCACCGTCTGTAGCTTCTAGACGAAGGAGGTAGAGTGGGATCTTTGAGATCCAGTGGTTTCATTTAGCGACCTGAATTAACGCGAGGAGGCCCTCGAAGGAAGAATTCCGAGAATGTTTTGAGACCGTGTGTAAAATTATGTACATACGATGTGAACTGAACGGTTTTTCTCTGCGGATTGAGCAACGTTTAACAGAGAGAAAGACAGAAAGGTAGTGACAGAGTGGAAGAGAACGGAAGTAAAAGAGAGAAAAAAAAACGGAACGTGAATGAACTCAAAAGCCAGCCAAGTGCCAAACAGAATAACACTCGTCCTTTGCTCGGAGCAGTACGAGACACTCGCTAGCAACGTACTGGAAATTCCGACAAGTAGCGCCAGTCCAACAATTCGCGACCTATCGTGTGCGTTACCGTAACCTAACGACCCGTACGTGACACCCCTGCAACCCTCGATTTTTTTCATCGTCGAAACTTGGTTCGTAAGATTTGGTCGGAGAAACTAAGTACAAGAGGAAAGTCGAAGAAGAAGAACAAGAAGTGGAAGAAGAAGAAAAAGAAGAGGAAAGAGAAAGTGTTACGAGCAGAACGTGTCTAGGTACACATCTTTCTTCGAGCGGCTCGTGTGGTTCATTCGGATGGCACTTCTGCCCAGACGTATACACACGTGACCTCGAGCCACGAGAACGAATCAAGAGGGCGCCGTGCGCGTCCGTGGTGGTTCCTGCTACGGTCAGTCGCGATCGAACCATCCTGACGCATGGGTCACCAGCGATCTCATCAAATATCTCGTTTCAAACAACGAAGACACGATAGGATATAATCACGAGGCTGATCGCAAGATAGTAAGACCGGAGAACGTTCGAATTCCTTTAATTTTCACAGCTGACAAAGAGGAAGTAAATCTCGAAGAAAGATTGTCACTAGAGGGGAGTACGAATGACCGAAACGTCTAGATGACGAAGAATAGTCAGACAGCGTATAAATTGGATAAAGGATTGTAAGAAGAAAAAGAAAAAGGAGAAGATGAAGAAGAAAAAAAAGAAGTAGTAATAGTAGTAGAAGTTGAAACAGAATAACGCGCAATGATAATAGAATTGGAAAAAGACTTAATAGAAGAGGGTAATACAGAGGGATAGAAAGAGAAAAGGTCTCGCGGTATCGACACGGAAGTCGCGTCGTCTATTACGAGCACGGATAAACGGCCGAGCTGATGCTGTGGTAGGCGGCGAGGGCGGCGTGCGCGTGCGCAGGGGGCGCGGATGCGGCTGCGTGCGGCGAGGTGGCCATCGCGGATGCCGCCGCGGCTGCCATCATCATCTGTTGGTGCGTACGCTTTAGGGAGTTGGGAGTTGTGGCGGCGCTACTTGGGGTAATAGCAGTAGTAGTGGTGGTGTTCGACTGCGGCGCAGGGTGGTGGTTTTGGCTTTGGTTTTGGCTCAGTTGCAAGGGGGTGGTAGTGGCGGTACTGCCGATACCGGCGTGATTATTATTATTGTTATTATTATTCTGGCTCTGGTGGTGGTGGTGGTGATGGTGGTGGTGGTGATGGTGGGGGGTGATCGCGTCGTGCGGATAATAAGACGTTGACGATGGTGAGGTACTCACGACGTCCGGCGTACTGGCTCCGTCTGTGTGGCTGGTGCTGTCAGCGGTGCTCCTTGGTCCGCCACCGTCCAGACCGTTCCCGATCTCCGGTGGTTTCGAGCTCTCCCTGTCGTCGATCACTAGGTCGATCGGCATCTTTCCTTTTAAGCAGCTGATGTACCGGTGGCAGAAATTGTCGCATAGTTCATGGACCTACGATTGCATAAAGAAATAACGAATTGAATTAAACATTGGACATCTTTGATGGACGTTTGAACGTCACGTAATATAGGTATTCGAAATGGTACAAACGAGTCTTGACCCATTCTAGGCACCGTCGAGACGAGTTATTTAAACCGACTTTCACTTTCTCTCTCTCTCTCTCTCTCTTTCTCTCGTCTCTTCGGTTAATTTCAATATTCTTATAACCGCTATAAACATCGGCTAAATTGGCAACGATTTCGTTTGGTCGAATCGGAATGAACCCAGGATCCTATGGGCTTCGGGTAAAACGTTCACCCGGTATTTTCACCATCGAAGCCACGGTTCCAAAAGGGGCGCGCGCGGGATGGCGAGGCCGATACGAACGCTGGTATCGATACACAAAGATGGAGGAGGCCGGCGAAGAGCTCGTTGCATCTCGAGGCCGTGGAAGCGGTTCGGCAGCGAGCAACGAGACCCGTTGTATCGTCGATAGCGAGTCGAAGCGAGAGGGAGCGAGGAGGTCTGACCGGTGTCCAGTCGACCAGAATGTTATGTATGCAAATGAGGTCTGACAGGCCTATAGGATACCCGGTCCTCCAGCGTCCTCCTCACGGTTCATCCTCCTCCCGTTCCCCTTTCCCTGCCCCCCGGTCCTTGGACCGACTTCGTCTCTGCCTGGTCGCTCGATTCGGTTTAGAAAAAATGTATTATATAAGCAAAAGCAAATAAAAACGCTTATCTTGTTATATGTAAATCGACAGGGAGGAGAAACGGAGAGAAGCCAGGCGCATTACGAGGCGGCGTGTCTTCTCTCGTTGCAAGCGCGTACACGCGCTTTCTTCCTGGCCTCTCTCTTTTCTCCTCTTCTCTTCTCTTCTCTTCCCTTCTCGACGGACTTCTCCAACAGGCTCTGCCTGGCTGCCTCTCGGCAACCTATCCACCTAGTAGATACTTATACGACGTTCTTCTTATTAGGCATTTATATGTAATAGAGAAGACGGCCATCTTTGCCGTAGGCGGCACCGTCCAATGGTGGAAGGCCGTGGTCGACACCGACCACCGTAGACAATGCACGCGTTTATCATGCGTTAAACGTATGCGTATTGATCGGACGCGAAACCGATCCGCAGTCGATCCTCTTTTCATAGATCGTACCATACCGTACGTTGTCATGTTTAGTACGTTACATAGTACGGTATTTTATACTTCTTGCTCCGAGATTATTTTCCCCTTTTTTCCTTCATTCCGTAATGCTTCTTCACGAAGAACATCAAAGATCGACAAAGACGGCCGCGTTGGCTATACGTATATACACTGGGTCAGCGAGATCGTGGTTCTCATGGTGGTGCGCACGAGGTTCTCCAGAATTTTCTTCCAAGTACCAACTATGCCACGGAGGACGGTAACACAATGCCTCCTCGAGATGACTAGACTCTCTTTAACGCGGGACCAAAAGGGCGGCGAGAGGGGGCGGTGGAGAGAGAGCTCGAAGGACAGCAGCTATAATGCCGGACTGGTTAGAATTTGATCCGCCGGGAGTCGAGTCGAACCGGCCGACAATGCTCACCGAAGAAAAGAAACGGGGTTCCGTCTTTCCTTCTCTCTTTTTCTCTCTTTCTCTCCTCCCCAGGACGGATCGCCGAAAGGAGCCACGGCCTGAACGCTGAGAAGCGTTCACCTACACCGTACGCCTTTCTCTGTATACGTGGCGAGCACAGAAACACGGTTATCGAGCCATTTTTTACCGCTCGTACACGAGCTCGGAACACACCCCAGCCCCATCACTGAGCAAAAATCGTTTTTCGAACTTGGCATCGCGTGAAACTCGAATCTCCCGTCTCTATAATCGCTTTTAACCGCTCTAACTTCCGGCCCAAAAGGGACCGTGCCGCGGATAGTTTGTATCGGCTCGCGTGAGTGGATGCTCGAAGTTGATACCGTGCTCCGCGTTCACCAAAAACCTCTCCAGTATTCGGCTCATGATCTAGAACATGATACGATGCATCGCGGACACGAATTTTTGCCATCTATCGGCCCTCTGAATCGCGTCACCCTATACCGCAGACGATCGGTCCAACCGGCGCTGACACAGGATCCAACGGGTCCTCTACGACATTGACCGCTCTCGACTTTTATTAGAAACGGCGTGACCATTTTCTGCTCCGATTTCTTGTCACGAGCAAAAGGGCCTGGTGATCTGTCTGCGGTTTTTTTTAAATATCTATTACATGTATAATAGGTGATATGTCGAGAAATTTACATCCCCACTCATGAATACTAGATTACTTACGAGAAATTGTTAAAATCATTAAAGATTGCTATCTCAGATAATTCATACGTTCTACGAGTTCTCCATTTAATTTCACTGCAAATTTCTTCAATGAATTTTACATCGGAGATTGTGAGGACAACATATAATTGTTAATTTATTATTTCTCTACTTCTCTAGCAAACGGTTTCTGCCAATTTTCATCGCACTGTGATGTATGATTGTACGTGTTGGAGTATGTAGTAGCGAGACAGGTTAATGCTTAGTATAGCCAATGTATTTAAAATTATTTGTAGTGCAGAGTTAGTCGTCGTTCGCCCAGTATTATACACGGTAATCAGTACGTTCGCTCGATATTAACCCTTTGAGTGCTGTATACTCGCGGCCTATGCCGTCCGTACGGACGGCGCGCATCTAGCGCTGACGATCGCTGTGGACGGAATACTTTTTCGTTAGACTGAACTCTGTTGATTGACTATTCAAAGCGCAAATCGTAATAAGTTATAGTAATTCTTTTGCACGAGATTAAATGATTCAAGAGCGTTATTTTTCAGTTATTCTTAATTATTTATTATAAACATTGAAATTTACAGTTAACTAGAATTTGGGTAATAAACTAGAAAACAATAAACTAGGAAACTAAATTTAGTAAATATAACACAAGTTAATAATTTAGTTGTGTGTGAAAAATTCAGTGCTTGAGGAAACTAAAAAAACCAGATGTAGAGTTTTCTTACAAGTGGTGACCACTTCAACAATAACGAGCCACTATTGGCATTTGTTTACTGCCGTAAGGAATGCATTTATATTTATTTCACACAAACGTAATAGTATTACTTCTGCGTAGGTGTTCGGAAAAATTGAAAAACCCATACATGCGTCCTTAGCCCATGCCGGGCACTTACAGAAAGCGCATATATATGTCCTTAGTCCACACCGATAGCTTTCGCCAGATACCTATATGCGCCCACAGCACTCAAAGGGTTAATCGCTATAAGATTGCTCGATACTAACTCTGATTGTCTTAACGATCGTGTTCGTTTATTTATATTAGTGGAAGGAGTACCGGAAAGTATAAATTCGAATTCGGTTGACGGTTGCGTGTAGCGGCCATATTGTTTTGTCCAGAGTTTGTTTATTATTACATTTCGTATATCATAATGGTGTTAATACTCCGAGGCAAAACAACAACATGAGTCATCCTCGAATCGAATCGTCCTATGACTCATATACCGCTACAGTACATTTCGGAACCGTATTTTGCGCAGGTACAAGATTCAATCGTATCTGTGATAGACTGCATCCAATATCGTGTTTTATACAAGACCAGCAAGTGTTTCGACGTTAATGAACAAATATGTATGTAAAGAAAAAAAAAAACAAATAGAAACCCCCCCTTTAAAAAAATGTCCAAATTTAACTAGAAGATTCGAGAACTACCATGACATAATGATAAATATTCAAATTTAAGGCATCGGACGATTCTTCTGCCGTTCCACTTACAATATCATATCATTTCATCGCTCGCACTGCCGCATCGTTGACACAGTATCCCCCTGTCCTAAAGCCAAGGATATGCTAGGAAGCGCAGCACTTCTTTGGTATCTAATTCATCCAAGCGGGTACTAGCTTCTCGGATTTTCTGATACGGCGAACGGTTCGCGGTGGTAGAAGAACACGGCACGGAAAATATCGAGTGTCTCAAAGGATCGCCATTTCCTTCTCTCCTCGTCAACTTTCTGGTTCCATCGAAGAAGGTGAAAGCTCTTCCCCTCTTCGTCCTATCGATGGAATTATCCGGCGAAGCGCGGTGGTATTTAATTTCTGCGATGAACCGCGGGCGTAAACTTTCACGTGCCACTCCGAGGCCGAAATAAAAGCCACGAATAGGAATAAAAAGAGAGAGCGTATACACTTGCAAACAGCGAGGGGTATCGCTTTCATCGCGTCCCCGCGAACGCTTCTCGTGTTCCTCCGTAAGGTACATGCGACACCGGAGGCAACGCCATTACCGGAAGGTGGCTCTCCTTTGCGCGTGTAGAAGAAACGCCACAGAAGGAGACGAAAAATCGAGGCTGGTTCGCGATGACCGAGCACGATACCAGCTACAACGACAACGTCGCCTGTAACTCGAGATTATTCCCATTTTATGGCCGATTTAACAAGTTGCGAGAGGATAGGGATGTCGATTCGATGGCTCGCCAGTCGGCCAAACCGCCGGATTTTGTCCCTATTGCGCGTTAGAGACTTTCCCGTCAACATTCTATCTTCCTTGTTATCGTTACATAAATACATAAAAATAAAGATCTTAACACGTACATACGTCCAAGCATATAAACAGCAAATAAACAGAAAGAAGCATGGAATGTCGAGCCGCGCTATTCCATAAACCCAAGTCATATTTTCAAAATTATATTACGATCGACTAAGTAATGCTTCTAAGAACTAAAATTGCATTTGTTAGATTATCAAAGGAAAGAAGAAAATTTCCTTGCTTACGGGTGTTCACGCCCAGATAGATCCCCGCGAGTTTCTGTTTCAGAGAGTTCAACCAGTCCGCGGTGATCGTCGATGTTCCGGGTGAAAAGGGACAGCGACAGCGAGAAGAAGCGTGTCGCCGACGAACGGAGAGCAGCGGGCGCTCCACTCGAAACGAGTTCTCGATTCAAAGACTTCTTAAACGGCCCGTTGTCCCTTCTTCCTTTCTCTGCCTCCTTTCTCCTCCTCTTGCATCGTGCGAGGGGAGGTTCCGCACGAGGCGACATTATACCATCGCGACGTGCCCTCTCCGCCCCCAAGAACTTCGCGTACCCCAGGCTCCCCCTCGTTCCTCCTTTCATTCGATCCCCGAAATTACTCGAGAATTTACGTAAACGAAGGAACGAACGAGCAAGTGTCTCTCCCTCTTTGTACTCTCTCTCCTACCTCATCCCTTTCTGTCGACGGCCTCTCGGAAAGGCAAACGGCTCGAAGAATGGAACGGATCTGGGGTACGCGTAGGAACACAGCGAGGAAAGGAGGGAAAGAAAGAAAGAAGAGGAGGAAAAAAAGAAAGAAAGAAGGAAAGAGGAGCGCAGAGCGAACCCCATTTACGGCACAATGGGTTCCTTTGAAGCCGAAGGTAATGAAGGTTTCGGGGTGTCTGTCTCGGTTCCTCTACCGTGCCCCGATTCACAACCTGACCACCCCTTACGGCACGCACGATACCTATATACCGGGTGTACCCCTACGAACGACTCGTACTATGCGTTCCATTCAGCTATCGATGACGTCTTGGTCCTGGCGAACGGAAGGAGTGGAGAGTCATTCTGGTTTTCAAATGTTTAATTCGCGAACAGTGTTCGCCAACACATTCGCTAATGGAGACGCATTTCATATCAGGGATCGTGTTGTAGAACAGATATATCATAGATATTATTATTTAATCTCTCTTTTTGTAGTCAAAACTTTGCAGTCTATGTTAAAGAAGATTGAATATTTATAGTCTGCGCTTTTAAAAAGTTATTTTCAATTTTCACAGTTTTTCGCCCTAATTTTAATTTTACAACCGACTCTATTAATTTCCAAATAAACAATTAAAATCCAGATAGGTGAATCCTTTTTAATAGCCACGGCTACGCTATTCTTTACGATCGAAAAGGTGCTGAAATGGAGACAGAGGGTAACAGCCTGCGGAGCAACCCGGATGTCCTGGCCGTCGAGATGTCCACGAAAACACATAACCCGAACAACGGGGAAAGGAGGCACGCGGATGTCCCTACAGGACTAGGTATAACTTAGAACCAGTTTCTAAGGTAGGACAGCTGGAGGAGAGGGTTGTGCCCGCGTGTTGCGCCGGTATGAATCCCGGTTGGTATGCACGGTGCGCCATAATATCCCATAAGAAATTTACCGCTCTCTAACCGGTGATAGCGTGTATATACGGTGGTGTGTGCCACGAGTGTACAGGTCCAAGGGAGAAGAACGAACGACGAAGACGAACGGAGGAAAACGTGGTAGCTGAACGAAGACGACGAACTAGGCTGCAACTCAAGGAAAGATCGATGTGGAAAGAGAGGCCGACTCGCGATGGAGGGAGGCAGAGAGGTTGTATAGAGCGAACAAGAAAGTTGAACGAAACGAGAGAAAGAGCAATAAAGAAGAAGAAACCTTCCTTCCATGCATCGGGCCCCTGCAAAACGTAATTATGCTAATACGCGATTGGCTCGAAAATGTTAAATGCACGAAGCGCAGCACCGCGGGCTACCATGCTTCTCCCTATTGGTCAAACATCCTCGTCCCTCTCGATACACCTCTTCCTCTCTCGTCTCGTTTCTCTCTTCATCTATCACTTTCTCGTCCTCTGTCTGTCGTTCGTTGCTCGGAGCTCCAGATATTTATGGAATCTTCTTGATCGCGCGTTCGCTGCATTCCGCTTTGCTCGCTCGCTCCGCGTCCTCCATGTCCCGGCTCTGCTCGTCCCCGGAGGACTCCGGGGACCAAGAACGTTTCAATCTTCATTACCGTCGATGCCAGTGCGGCGCACACCGTGCCAAATTGCGGTCAGGTTTTGTCGCGGCTTTTCGAGACCCGCCCCGATATCGCGACCGACGATCTCGCTGAAATAAATCCACCGGTTGGCGTATTGGAATCGTAGGAGCCTGGACTTGTGGGAGGAAAAAGCTACGATCGAATATCGGTTTGGCGTCTTGATCCTGGTGAGACGGTTTCTTATCTCTTAGCGGTCTTCCATAGGAGGATGACTGTACGCCGATTTCTTGCAACTCCGATCTGTACTTTCGACGTTCCAGTAGAAGAATCGATTGATATCTTTCGTGGGAATGTACGTGTAATTCTTTCTATGTAGAAAAATTGATGAAACTAGAGAAATGTTACAGTTCTTCCAATTTCTAGATTCCAGTTTTCAAGTCGTCTTGTTAATACAGTGGGAAGATGCGAAAGTGATTTATGTTTGAGCGAATAGAGCGCAACAGGAACTGAACGTTTATGTTACAAATCGTATAGTATTAGTGGTAGACGACGAATATACATATTTATTTCTTTTAGTTTTAATTTCGCCTATCGTCCAGTTGGTTATATTTCCAGTCTTTTTAACGCATATTTCCTATCATCTTTTTTGCCAAGACTTTTTAAATAAAAGAATGACGATAGTGATTACGATTTTGCATGTAACGGACCAAGTACGACCATCAGAATTTCTTTGCATGAGTAATCGACGTGCATAAGAGAAAGTACCTACTCAGGATGCTTAAAGAAGAAAGAGAGGAAGAAGGGTTGGCCCGCGTGTACGCCAGGCCAGCATGGATTCGCCGGTAGGTAGCCCCGGCCTTTATAATAATGTAATCGCGGCAAATGAGGAAAATTGGTATAAAATTGCAGGATCGACCAGTCGATCCAGGCGGGCCTGTCGAGAGGGAGCAACACACACGAGGGGCGCATCGAGACGGCCTGGTCTCCCTTGGCCAATGGCTGCCGCCACGTCAGCTGCCATTTCGATGGAAATGCGATGGATGTCCGCTATTTCGTATGATAAAATATCGGCGCAAAAACGGCGTAGCCGGGCCAAACGGGGCCCGCCCCGGTATTCTGCGGCCACGCAAACAGCTCCTCCTGAAAACTTGCACTCTCTTTCCTTCTCCCTTTCTCTTTTCTGTTGCGCACACCGGCTTTACCGGTCGAACGGTTATCAATCGTTAGCGGGGGAAAAACGGGCCGAAACATGCCGGCCTTCTAATGCAATATTTATTTACCGTGGTCCCGAAGTAACAACGCGAGAACGCACGCGGAATATTAACCGGCTGCCCGGTTCAATTAATCCCGACCGCTGTTCCTCTCGTGTCGTCGATTGAACCGTGACACGAACCAACCTGCAACTTTTTCGACGTCCGCTGGGACCGATCACGGCCGCGGTATCTTCCGACCCTGTCTTAATTAGAATTCGGGGAAAATCGAAAGTTGCTGCCGATAGAATCTTTAGTCGTAATACCTGTACTAACTGTACAAAGCAATGACGTTGTGGATTATCGAAGACTTGTGAATGAATTTCGTTTAAATTAATTATGTCACTCGTTATGGACCGCCGATATTTTATACGTCTATAATATTTATAAATTATTTCAACTAATTTAATTATTTAATACTCCTCTGTACGATTGCAGGATTTAAAACTGACGTAATTAAAATTGTCTCGTCTACATTCGTTTTCAACACCATGACTAAAAGAGGTTCTGATTAATGCAAAGCTCGATGAATAATTTAATTACTCGATCTTAGTAATTAATATTTATATTTATATTTTACTAACTACCTTTCGTATTAAGAATGAATATGCTAATACACGTCCTCTATGTTCGGCTTCTCGGTATAACACAGTTCGTACCATTTTATGCGATCTAATACGAGACATGTACTCCGATTTACAGGTTTCCGGTTTACGAGAGGCAAGGGAAAAAATCACGATCTCGGTGGAGAAAGATGGCCGTTCCAATGCAAACAACTTGGAGCGTGCACCGTGTTCGTACGTCTAGCGGCCATTGGACAGCTAAATGACGCCACTTACGGCTGGAACTCGGCCCGAGTCGAGCAAACCGCCAAGGCGTGCACCATAGCCGACCGACGACCGACGACGGGTGGTGCCGAGCTTTCACTACAATTACGGAAAATTGCGCTCCGCCCGTAACAGTTGTTTTTCAAGCGTTACGAACGGCTTATCTACCGCGACACCCGGTAATCCCCGACAATTGGAGCGGACGAGAGAACACGCCGCTCGCTGACGTTCGCTAGTACGCTTGAAAGTTCACCTAAACGCGTCAACCTCGCGCTTACTCTACAGTTTTACCTACTTGTTCAGTTATTAATGGAACTATACCCTTTGGTTTATGCTAGTCATCGTTACACTTATATTGTAAGCCGTAGCGTATGAAGACAACATGACGAATCATATTTTTATAAAGTTTATAAGTATATATTTTCATACGATTTCGAAATGAATTGTCTTTAGCATCCTCCTCTATTCTCAAACCTGAGGAGTTTCAACATGTAGTAGTAAAATACTTCCTTTCAAATGATAAGTAATATAAAATTTAGAGAATTAAGAAATGTGGACGTGAGCGATGTGTTTATGCGATTCTTTATCGCGAATGAATACCGTTTTGATTCAAGAAATGTCCATCAACTATTGTTAATGTATCTAACAATTAAAGGATTAGAAACATACGCGAATGATAAAACGATAATAAAATGATCTATGAAAAAGGTAAAAATAATTAGAGGTTTAGAAACTTGATAGCACAAAGTAGGAAATTTCATACGTTACGGTATTATTATATCTATTATTACACTACTAGGTATATTACTAAGTATATTATTTTTTAATCGATCTTAACCAATTTATGAAGCTATATAAAATATTACTATTTTGTAAGAAATATAACTACATCAGCCAAGAAATCATAATTCTTTGCAACATTTTATATAGCCTTGGAAATGGGAAGAAAACGTGGAATTTGAAAAGTGCTCACCTTTTCGAGCTCGAGGAGGTGAAACCGGAGGACCTGGATCGCCTGTACCATCTGAAACAAAAAAATAAAAGGAACCGAATAAAATTCGTTCGCCAGAGGCTGTGCACCGGATCGACACAAAGGAGTAAAAGGGGATCGAACCAAAGGGAAGGTGGAATACGAAACTTCGACGATCTCACAGAATCCACAACCAAAGATTTCGAGACTGGCGTATCGCGAGCGATTCCATTTATTTCCCTCGTACATGGAAAGCTCCGCGGACTATCGGTCGATTCACTCCGCGAGGATTAACGGGAATTAATTATTATTGCATCTGCACGCCGCTAATTGCGTCCCCGAAATTCCGTGTGCTCCATCGAGCGATCGATACGCATCGGGCATAGATGGTACCGGTTCAACGACCGTGTATGTCGATATCGTGTATGTAACGACGTGCAGACCTCTCGAGTAAGAAGAAACACGGCGAAGAGAGACCATTAGAAAATCTTCGTACACGATTTCTTGCTTCAGCCTATGTATATAAGTATTAAGATACTTGCTGATATTTAATACGAATTCAATTTTTCCCATTACTTTTATTTTCTACCTACTTTGCGATAAATCTGTTACTTTATCCGCATCACATCTAGCTTTTAATTCCTATTTACTCTTTTTATATAATAGCACCGTATCCCTTTCGATAAATTTAATTCTATTAACCGAATGTGTATATCGGTCAACAAACTCGATGACGAAATCGATATTTTTCATGACTCTATAATAGTCTTGAACTTAGTGAGTCAACAGTTATTACTTGTAATAACTAGGTTTATCAATTATTATTCTTCCTCTTATCTTTTTGCCTTTGTCTTCCATCTGCTTCGTTCGTCACGTCTTGTTTGTATTTAATGTGCTAAAATATGTATTTATCATGTTCTCCGTTAATAAATATTTACGATATTTAAATATTTACGCGTAACTAACTAAATACGTGTTTAACTCTTAGAACTTGTCGCAGCTTATCAATAAAAGGTAACATATATATATATATTTGGACGCCTTAATACTGGCCGGCTTACTTCTTCCCCCTTCTCCTTTTTCTCCTTTTCCTCCCTCTTACTCTGGATAATTGCTAAAAATAACGATATCTCGTAATTTTCTCTCGGCACGATTTCACGTTGCCCGATCGTCGTCGTGCCTTCGCTATCAGGTCCGCGCGAATGGACTGTGCTCATCGCGGGCAGTTTCTTCTCCGACTAACCTTCCACTCTTCCTTCTTTATTTCTTCGAATCGGCATCGGCCATGTATATATAAATACGCGTTTTTCTAAAGCAACACACGGTCACGCTTCTCCGAGGGCGTTTCGTATCGAATGTGTGCATTGTGCATACTCGAGCTACGACCATCGGCATAATTTTCCGATACGGCGTTACGTTTAAAGCCACCTCGAAGCCCTCTCCGGATCCACGTCCCCTCCTGTCCCTCTTTTACCGACCACTTGGCGACCGATCGAACGAGGAAACGGGGTGTCCTCCCTCTTCTCCGCTCAGCTAGCAGGAGCGGCGATTCAATTAGGCAAAGCGGCAATCTTAATTGTTAATTAACATTATATTTATGCAATTATGGCCCATTATGATTCCGCGTGGCCGATAACGAAGCGACCGCGATGAGTGCTCCCTCAGATAGTGACTGCTTCGAGAGCTACCTTACCTCCTTCTTCTTCGCCATCCTTCTCAACGCACCTTCGTCTCCACCTTCTTCCTACCGGCCCTTTCGGTACCGCCACCGATCAACGAGATCCACAGGACGCACGTGTGCCTGCCGATGCGAGTCCTCGCGATACCGACAATCCGCAATTAGCTTTTAATGGAGTGGAAGTGGTCAACCTCGAGGAGAGTCTTTGTAGTCGTAGGTGAAGGTTTTTGAAAGAGGTGCCGAAAGGAAGGCGGTTTGGAGAAATTATTGTATCGGAGAGAGCTCGTTTTGATATGAATCTTCCGAAAGCGGAAGATTGGTAATAGATGTTGTTTTGTGGGAACGATATAGAGTTTAGAAAAGGAGATTAGTATGGAGAAATTATATACTAGTCGATATAATTAAGGAATTGTTAGCATGGATGATTTTATCGTATCAACTAAATGAACAAAGGAAAAGAGGAAATTCTGTAAACTTGAGTAATACGTTATTACATTGCGTTAAAGGCGGTATTTAAAACAGTTGTGAAAGAGAAAAAGAAATGTACGAATGTAACGAATGTCTAAATAATCCACTAATTATTGTGAGCAATATATACACGTACTTTTATGCAGAAGTTGGCCTCATTCAATATAATAGAGAAGATTCTAGCCGGTCAGTAATATTGACTCATATAATGAAATAATTAATTTTTTTCGAAATTTCACAGAAGTGTTCTAGATGAGATATAAAATAATACCCTACATTTATTTATATAATTTACTATTTCCTACTAATCTGGTTATCTAATTTATTTGTGGAAATCCTCGCGGAGCTTGAAGAAAGATAACCACCCTAATACAAGTTCTATCTCTATATAACGAGAATAAATGCTAATGGAAATAAGTTTAAGCGTTTTAGAAATGAAAGCTTTCTCCATGAGATTCCCGAGCGAAAGTAAAACAAAAATTTGGCGCGGGACACGAAGGAATTTTTATAATGGAGGTAGCACACTTTACTAACTTCCGTGATGAGAGCCTCGTATCGGGGCCTTTCTGCGAGATAATAAAGAAGAAGAGGCCACAATGAAAGGACGTCGTCAACACGTCTCTCGATGCGATAACACCGATTCGTCGAATAATAAAGAACCTCCGATTGGATGCCGACAGTCGGATAACGAAGTGAAAAGTGGCCACGGTTACGAGTCCCGTAAATATCACACCGAACCAGCGCATTGGGTTATAAAATCGAGGTCCAGTTCGCTAAAACGGCGCGTTAAAGCAAGAATCACAGTAGATCGGATCGACATAATTAAATGCATGATCTTAGTGTCTTGTTCGCGTTTACTATCTCTTGTTTTCTTCCCCGTCGAAGGAGAGTAAACCAAGCGAGGGAAAACCGATGATCATCGAGGCGCTCGTTATTCGCAATTACCGAGCCACGTAATTGGAAATGAAGGGTTAATTGATGCATGTTCGAACGTAGTAAACCGTTATTAGAATATCGTCGCGACTGGATTTTGTCGCGCTCTAAGCTTTTGCTTATCAAGATGCAAGCAGATTGTACATGATAATAGACGATGAGGAGTTTTTTATCGTTTAAAATCTTTTTTGATGTATTTTATCTATGAAGGTTTAGTAATTTTCGTAGCATCTGTCAAATGTTTAGCATGCGCTAAAATCTATCGTGTATTAATAGGTGTGAGGTAAAATTCACGTCACGCTATCTCTTTTTAACAAACGTATGAGTTATTACTTTTTTGATGAAATAATGGTTAAAAATTGAATTGGAGAAAATGATTAAAAAGCATCATTTTCCTCCACTTTTTAACTTATGCAATTGATTAGTATCGCTTTTGAGCAGCTTAAACAGTAGACAAACAGAAAGAATAATTATTTCGTAGGTACAAGTTTCGTCCTACTATGCAACAAAGATTATAGATTTCAATAAACACGGTAATTTCTAGCCACATATCTGATTAATATAAACAAGAAAGTCGCAATATTTCGGCTCCATATATCTCTACTTTCTCTACTAAATTAGCGCATTTCATATTCTGCCTAGTAAACTCACATCGCATACCTCATCCCTTCTATCCACCTCACATTATTACGGACACGCAACAGAATTTTTAAATCAACGTAATTCCTTAATTTGCCATCACTAGTTGAATGAAGAAGAAAATCGCGAGAGGAAGGAAAATCTGTGATCGAGAATCGAATCTCAAACGGTTTGCAACGACTGTACGTTCGTCGACGAGGAACAAGCGAAGGGCGTCGAAGAAGGCGAGGTGAAAAAAGACGCGCAGGCACGCCGCAGCAAGCAGAATGCGCTTCGAGAGAAAAAGAGAAGATGGTATCGCGGTGGTAACGAACGGACGCGCAACACTCGCAGGGGCTGCGAGTGCTCGAGTTGACGAGATGGTGCGAGGCGAGCAGTCGATTCGCTGCGACGCGTTCCTCCGCTCTCTGTCCGCGCGCGCACAATGTGTCCTCTATATCCGAGCTGCGGTTTTGTTGCTTCTCGACCAGCGAAAGCAGCACCCGCTGCCTCGTTCCTCGCCGCACGTTTCGTTATCTGCTCCGGCCAGCTCGATGTTCTCGCGCGTTTCTCTCGCCTCGATCGAACGCCATCGCAAATATGTGTAACGTATATATGTACGATGATCCCGTGTATGAATTCGAGAATTATCGAAACGAATGCCAGATGCATCGAAGTTTTCTTGAACTTCCTCTGGAAGCACAATATCTTCTCTATGCTCTTATAGACTGCATATCACTTTTGGCTCACTGTAATTCGATCGTTTATGACTTGGGCTCTAAATGGAATAAGAGAATACGTTTTCTAACATTTTCACGTTTAACACGTTGAGTATAAACAATATTACGTTTTAAATTGTCAATAATTAATTAGTTGATAATTGAGTTTGTGCTTGATAAAACAGCTTTTAATTTTAGTGTACTATGTCATCCTCGCGAAAAAATAAAAAAGGAAAAATATGTTTCTATCGCCAGCAATTAATAACAATAAATTTCTAGCCACAACTTAAGAGACATTTGATCTTGAAACGATTAATATTCTATGCAGTATATTTTAATATTTCGAGAAAAAACGTTTGCAATTATCTTTATCTCATATATGTTTCATGTATGTGTTACAACCATTTATGTGTATCCATAACTTTTATTCTACAAAATATACCTAACTTATCTTATTTCTTCTTGTGTTTAAGATTTTATACTTCTCATTACATAGTGAAATTTTCATATTTTCTATCAATTCCATAGTTCAAATCTCCCATAAACTTCCAATAAACGAACAACAATAAAAACAAGTGAATCCATCCTTTTCAATCCCAATCGTAATCAACTACAGTTATATTATTTTATGTATCAATTACAGTTACATTATATTATACAATTGCATAATATAACATAATTAGAATTTCTCGTTCCTCTATTTCCATTTCGTCGATTCATCATTTCTCCATTTCTACTTCAAAGAACAAAATCGCAAAGATACTACCGAGCAAGACAACGGACACGCAATACGCAAGAAGCATAGATCGCAAATGATCGAGTCATCGTAATTCACGAGTGTTAACCGCCTCCGTCCCGTTATGCCATTCTCGATGTGCATTCTTCCCTCACGATCTCGGCGGCGAGGTTTTGCCACGATCGCTCATCACGTGATATTAATTAGCCTTGCAGCAGCATGCTGTAAGGATGAAGAGGGCCTGGAGGAGAATCGGAAGAGGAGGACGAGAAAAACTGCGAAATGCGCGAAGAAACGAGGAGATGGTGTTATTTATAAGCAGACAGGGACGAAACAGTCGGAAGCGACGCCCGATGATGCGGCCTCCGCCCTACGCTCGCTGCTTGCTCGAAACGCCTCTCGATCCTCTTCGCTCTTGCACGTTTTCCGGCGGCGTTCGACGCACACGCTGCCGTGTATACGCAAGCGTATTTGATGCATGCCCAAGATACGAGACGCGTACGCGCGTAAATGAGCGCCGTGTCGAGGCCCAGCGATTCATGCACGCTGATTTCCACTGTTTTTGTACATCCTTGTCCTTCTTCATTCCACTAAACGAAGCCTTCGCGACGAAACGTGATGTATGTGTTGTATTTTTGATATGTTTTAAGCATTGGTGGGAAATTTATGACGCGATAATGTTGTGGAAAAGCTGCGATGCGAGATATACATGACAAATGAATGTCAGGTTTTCGAAGAAATTTTATTCGCGAGTGTACTATAATGGGTTAGTGCAGTCGTCACTCGTTTTCATTTCGATTGCTTTTGAAAGATACTAATTTTTCATTGTTCACATTTCCTGAATCCTCTTGCATAGTCATTTGCTTAAATAGTATGTATTGGTGAAGTGATAAGTTATGTGCGTATTCTGTGTTTCACACAACTTTACAAATTTGAGTCAAATAGGATTATCTGGTGACTTGTAGCTCGTAAAATTTATTTCTGGAGTTTCATTCGCTTCGTTACTAAACTTGTTATCGTTATGCAAGAGGCTGTATTGATACTAATAGCTCGTAGAATTTCAGTAGTAGTATTAGTCCTATTGTGTATGAGATCTCTGACAATTGAAAGACGGAGACTATTCAGTAGCCAATAGATCTATACACTTTTGATTTAGTGCATCGAACATTTAAATTCTATTTGAATTATTTTTATAGTCAGAATATACAACTCTGTAATATGATATAAGTACAGTTGTATGAAATGTAGGAGAATAAACGTGGTATTCAATGTTCTGAGAATTTTCATGCTTCCTTTGATGTAAGTCGTATCTGCTGATGATTTATAAGACACGTTTCTGCGTCTGACGAAGATTTTACCTTTGATAATTACCATACACTGTCGATTGATTTAATACGTGAAAATAGATAGGAATATGTTTTTGGTAAGCGGAGAGCTCGTTTCCGCGTCGATTGCGTCGTGTTCGGCAACTTTTGGCGGCCAGTGTACTCCTTCAATGCCAACTAATTTGCCCGAATTAAAGAGAACGAGACGGATCGCGAGACTTCAGAATTAGACACGCCGCTTGAAATAATTGAGGATTGGCTGTAATACTACATTTGTTAGAATTCTACATCTCCAAACTAATACATCCAAACTTTTCATTCCACATAAAATATGCATAATATTTCAAGTAATATATTAAGAACGTAAGAATTGATTATTTCTGATTATACGGAAATAAGAAAAGGAAAACAGCAAGACAAGAAAGCTTCGAATTACTGGCACTATGTAGCAATCTAATTAAAAGCCATCTTGAGACCAAGCCGCAAATTAGCTAACGCGACAACGACGCCCATTAATCTGCGCCAATGAACCCCGTCATCCTCGACACCTATAAACCGCGCGATTTCTCGTCTGCCTGCTCAGTTTCGATCATACCAAGTCGCTCGCCAAGTCGTCCTCGTATTAATTGATCCTCGTTTAGGAAGAGAAAAAGCCAGAAACGAGCCAGACGGACGACACCAACGCCAATTATAAAAGAAAGAGACACCAAAAGAATTTATAAAGTTGCGTTGCATATGAATAAAGTCGATTCATGGAGTAGCTGTGAGAAACGATGAGATAGCTCGTTATCGAGTTGAAGTAGCTAATTAATGGTACGTGTTAGGATATCATTCAGAAGTATAAGTACTCGCTATACATTGTTGTAACATCGATGATACAAAATAATAATTGCAGTTTCTACTTAATCATTTCAAATCTCACGAAATGGAACTGAAATTAAGGTCGATATATTTTTGCGGATTTAGTATTGTAACTATAATGGAATTATATATACCACTAATATGACTTAAGACATTATATATTTCTATATTACGCATTTTACTATTGCAACATTAACATTAGAACTATCGACAACTATGGAATTTGCAACCAAAAAGATCAAAATGGATGGTATCTATATAAACAAATACGCAACGCAATGCAAGAAACAAATCTTCGTTCATATTTTTTGTAAAAAATCGTTGCAATTCTTAAAAGTAAATCTATAAAATATCTTCCAAAGATAACTTTATAATAAGTCTATAAAACAATTATAAAATTAGTAAAGCAATAAAACTTCCGTCAAAGTATATCGAACCTATATTTTCTTCAAGTCACAATGAATTTATGAAATTTCTAATAGAAAATTAGAAACGACTACATGTTAATAGAAAAAAAACCAATGAATTCTAACAACATGTAAGGAGTTGACTGACGGAAGCGGAAGAAGAGCCAAGGACTTTGTACGACGACGAAAGGTGGAAAAGGGAAGGTCAGGCTCTGTGCTTCAACGGCCGATATTCAACGGAATTTCCAACTGGTCGAGAGGATCTACGACGTCGTAAATCTCGCGGTTGACGCGGCGCGGTCCGTTGTGATACTAAATAGAAATATGGATAAGCGGCGCGCGAGGCGAAAGAAGCGAAATAAATTACGCTCGCCGCGCGGCCTCCTCCTGTCGCGTCGTCGCCGCGCGACCACCGGAACGAGCCTCGATGATTTAATAATTGTAACCGATAAACGAGTCACCGGCCGTTGCTAATTGAATTGCGCCGCGATTCTACGTCAGCGAATCGATGAAGAGTTCCTCGATCCCTATTCGTCTGATTCTTTTCAACGTATCAATCGATCGTGATGTATTGAGAAAGAATATCGCCAATACCGATGGCTATTATTATAACTTATAATACTACTATAATTTATAAGTATTCGGGCATTTTGATCAATTTCTATTAACAAAGAGTACAAATTGAAAGCATCTAATTACTGATTAGAATACTATGCAAACTGCATACATTAATGTCGAGAGTGTTTTTATCAGTTTGCAAGTACCTTGTTAATCTAATCTGTAATTTACAATTAGGTTGGCAACTAAGTGATTGCGGATTTTGTCATTAGATGTTGTTGACCATAATTAAAGAATCCCAAGATAGAGATGATAACATGTAATTTAACTGGAAAGTTATAGACAGAACGAGTTACAGTAGGTTTGTTTTATATTATTAGTCCAACGATCGTAAAATATTATATCGTGATAAGATTAATTTTGTTTAATTTGTGTATTAGCTTTTTAAACCAGACGAAACTACTTAGTTATTATAAAAGTTCTTTATCTCGGGGCTGTTTAATTTCTGAGTTACAGAACTGATAAAAAAAAAGATTCTTTGAAACTGATAGAAAGACCACCGCTGTTAATTTAAAACGATTACATGTATAAACGAGTAGATTTCACATACCGTCCTATAACGTGTACGCTAAATCCATAATACGAATATCGATCTCATCAGAAGATAATGAGTATTACTATCAGTAATTAAATGATCCATATGGTTATACTACCTTTATCTAAAAACTATTACAAGCGATTACACAATGTTATTCTTGTTCGAGCTAGTAGACAAATTATTTTTCGTAGCGTAGCGTAACCGACAAGATCTTAACAGGTACGACGGTGTAATTTCAAGTAATAAAATACTATCTTCTAACAAACTTTTCATATCTTACCAAATAGACCAATAAATACATATTTCTACGAACGATTTGTTTCTTCCGTTGTATTCATAACTCTAAATTTGCATAAACATTCGCAATCTGATAATTATCTAATAAAGAATTAATATTTTAATATACCTAATATCATATTACCTATAATATAATAATATGATATATTATATTGTAATAATATTACCTAAAAAAGAATAATTTTAATATACCATTCTTGTAAAGTTTACAAGGTGATGTACCTTACGAAACGTGGGGGGAGAACATATACAGCAACTTGACACACTATCGAGCGGTTTATCGTAGAAAAATAGACGACAACGATTCTGTCCAAGAATATCCATAGACCAAACAATTCCGATAACATTGTTAAGCATTCAATATAAGGAAGAACCGATAGTCAGTTATCTCGAAGCGCAACCACGAGACGCGCTAACGACAAAGCGAATCACGTGACGGCGCACACCGCTGTCGAATCCTTTGCTTTCGTCTTTCGTCTATCTATATACGTGCACGAGCGGCGTCTCTAATGAATGGTCGTTAATTGTATCAATTATTAACGAGGGACATCGCGCGAACGCCGTGACGACTCTTATCGATGTCCAGTGATTTACGAGCCGAGCCTCCTTCTCTTCACTTCGTTCTGCTTCTCCTCTCTCCTTCCGTTCGTCTCTATCGCGTATACGTTCGTCTTCTTCCGACATGTAAACGTTGATTCGACTCAACACTTGGCCGATTCGCGACCGCTTCATTATCGGTCGTGCCTCGTGTGCCCGACGTCGAAAATACCACGCGACGCCCTGCCACCGCCGACGTCGCCCCCTGCCGCACCCTTATTTCCTGGTAATTAATTTCCAACCACCGATCCCGGCCACTGTCACGTTCGCGTGTAACTTATTCATTGACCATTTGCCCCAACCGTCTTCTCGTTGTCCTCGTCTACTCCGTTTACTTCTCTGCCTGCGCGATTTTCTCATTTCTTCCTTCTACCTTTCTGTTTATCTTTTCTGTTTTTGAGAATGTTTCCTCATGGCGAGGAGTTTATTCATGTTGCGCGACGAATACCGCAAGGTATCAATGGAAAAGAGAGTTTACGACAATGGAATGCCCTATTTTGCAAAAGATTATGACATTCTTCCATCAGTGAATGTATATTTACAAATATTAGAAAGATTTTCAATGGATATTCGTCGAATATCTATAGATATGTTTAATATTTGTCGATATTTATTGACATTTAACGCTTCGCAGAAAAAACCTGGAAATTGGAATAGGAAGATCTTCGAAATAGAAAGAATCATGTAATATCAATCGATATTCGACGATTTTCGTTTAAAGTGTTTTTCTATTCCATATTTCCTTTCAGAAGCATTGACACGCAATTAAGAAGGAATTTGAAGGACTTTGTTTTCGGGGTTTGAGGAAATCGTTTAGAGGAACGTAAGAGGAGGCGTGAAACAGGAGCGATGGAGGAAACGATCGCCTCGAGGCCGACGAGGCACTTTCGGCTAAAACGACGGACTCCGTTTCCCTGGCTGTGTATACAGAAGGAAACTGTCGAAGAAGCTGCGGTACACGGTAGTCGAGAACGTTGTGCAAGCAAAGGACGGTTTATATATGACCCTCCGGCACGTTCGATGGGCCAACATACTCGACGCGACAATGTTTAAATATTGCTAAGCAGCGCGATACTTGCCATCGATAAACATACCGTGATGAAAATACACCCTGTCAATTCCATTCTGAACCAGTCTGTCGACAATGTGTCGATTCATTCGTCCTTGATTCGATGGAAATAAAATTTGGGGAATTGTTTGCGAAGGAATTCGATCCTAGATATGTTCCAGAAACAAAAATCTTCCAATTATCCGAAAGTTCGACGTTCGAGGTTAGTATTTTTGAATAGGTCGCTTCCCTTTTCCCAAAGAATCGTCCTTTGGCCTTTTCTCTTTCTTTCTTCCCTCGCGGACCACCCAGGCTAGGCGATAACTTCTTTCTTCCCTTTCCTTCATTTTTTTCCTTTTTCTCCCGTCTCTTCTGCTTTCTTCTCTTTTGGCTGCAGCTCTCTCGCGGTGGCAAGAGAGACCTTTCCCCGTCCTCCACGGATCTCCTCGTGTTTCTTCCTGGCCGTGTCCCTATATATACCTACACCTCGCGGTCGTTCTTTCTGCGCTCGAGACTATGGACTGGATTAGGTTACGACGAGGCTGGGCTTGCCTCTCTTACTCCTTCGGCTGTGACGTTCCCGTCGACTCGTCGGGACTATAAATCTCCGGCTATTAAGACGGTAGTCCGCCGTTTTGATGGCCCGTGCCAGGACGCACTGTCATCTCAATATGTATTCTTCGTTATGCCCGCGAACACTGTGCCAAGGGTTGCACGCATCCAGTTCTGCGTTCAAACTTACTCGGTTTGCCGCTTTTCCCGGCGAATAATAATTTTTGATGGAATGGAATCGTTGGTCATTGTTTTCAAACGAATTTCTCAGACATTTATAGATATTGATTTTAGAAACAGGCCTGTGTGTCGTGAAAAGTATCCACGTGAGATATCGCTAAAGACAATTTCTTAAGTTTAATGGAAGAACTTAAAACGATCATAATTAAAGAAACGGTTGTTAATTATCACAAGGACTCAAGAATCATAGCAGAATCAAGACGAACATGTTGCCAACAATGTTACCAGTCAGTTACATTTTTTTCATCACATATGTTTCAATTGTTACTAATTCTTGAATTATAATTGTTCTTAATTGATACATTTAAAAAGAGGAAACATATAGATAATATCCAATGACCTTTTATGGTACAATATGTAACGCGATATGTACCGTCGTGTATTGTATTAAGATCATTGCATCACGAACATCATTTACGAGATTTCTCATTCTAATGAAATAAGCGATCGTTTAATCGTCGTGAATACGAATGCTGAATATTTAACTGACGTTAGACGAATAGCTCATAGAAATGATAAATATCCCTGCATATAAATCTTCCTACCAGTAGATCAGTAATTTATATCTTTTCAAAGCCCGATTGTTAACATTTCCACGATAAATCTTTTAAACGTAACGCTATTAGAACATCGTCGAAACTCCCGGTGATTATTAACTTAGCGCGTTTTATATAGCATCTGTTTGTCGTTTCTTTCCGCTTTAAACGATAATAGAACGACACTTGCTTTCGCGACGTATCGCCATATTTGGCGAAACGAACAAAAAGAGAGAATCGAGAGGGCCGGCTAGAAATTTATTCGGCGGCCGAACAGGAAACAACATCGTTAGGCGTCGTTTTTTCGTCGATTCCGCAAATTTTCAATTTTACATTCGTACAGATTAGACCATAGAGATACGGGCGGGAGGAACGAGCGCCGATCTGAGCCGGCAATTACGTTAATCGGCGCTTGATTTACGATAACCGACCGAGAATACGTGTAACGAGCACGCGTGGCTTCCTGTGCCACCGCCACCTGTGTTTTACGAAACATTTTCGAGGCTATTAACGTTCTAACAAGGTCTCGTCACTTGACCTCAACAGGGTCAAATTTTGTGAAAAATCCTATACCCTGAAAAGAAATTTCTTTCCAAAAAAAGTACCTGATTCGATATCGAGTGCGAACATGTAAAATTTCAATATATTATTTCTTATTACTCTGAAACGCTACATTATTACGTTGTACAATAATTATACTCATTGAAATATAGAATGGTAGAATTAAGCAACATCATGATAGAATAAAATCATACAATTTTATGTAGAACAGAATTCTATAACTCTAACATATTAATTTCTCATTTGCACAATTCTGCATAGGGAAATGAGGTTACGTAAGATTCTTCATAAAATTTGCAGAGAACGTATAGCTCTCCCGACGAGCAGCAGTGCCTGGCGTCGTTCTCGAAAGAAAAACGCGTCAGCGCATCCATTTGCATGCGATCGAGGCCGTGGAATTCCTGGCGCATTTTTCACAGCGATTCGCAACAGGCGTCGATCGTGCCTCGTGAACCTATTTTTCAACGTCACCTGCGCCAAGGTAAACAACTCACGCAGAAACACGGAGAATCGGCCAGCTCCCGCTTATCGGTCATTATCGAACCGTCTCGTGCACGATCAACCGCAGTTTAATCGATATAACCGCGCGAAATAATTTTGTATTCAGATATTTCCCTCGATATCGTTGCCATTTCCGTTTCATTGCTACTTAACCGTTTAAAAATCATTAAAACACACAGTTTCGTTTAATAACATGTAAAGCATGTTTGAAGTTACTCGTGATAAGTGCAAGCATGGCTAAAACGACTTTGCAAAGTGCTTCTGTCATCTGTACTGTTTGCTTCGTAGTTTCTCTCTTCGTATTTTTTCTTCCTCTTTTTCTTTTTTTTTTTTTTTAAGCCACCTATCAGATTGTTTTATAGGAAGTCCTCTAATAGCTGCTATTACGCTTTATCTTGCCAGTTCGCTCTGTTGTCTCAATTGTCCGTTGCTTCTCGACGCTTCTCTTCTCCATAATAATACCCGCGTTTCCGCGATACCATCGGGAGTTTGTAATTTTCTACGACTTTATTTTCCCTCTCGCGTTTGCATGTTTAGCGCGCCACTCCATTAATGAGCGAACGAATGAACCAATAAATCTTGTAGCTTTATAAAGTAACTTCCGTCCACTATCATGCCATATTCGTAAACCTACAAATGACCGTGTACATTTTAGACTGCTTTCCACTATTCGTTATACATACATTACACCGATTTGTATCCAACGATGTGCATAAATAAAATATAACGGGACAGATGAAAAGTCACGCCGCCGGATAGATGGTGCAAAGTTTCCAGGCAAAAATTGTCAGCCATCGGAGAGCAAATATTTCGATAATTTAGACGGGGACACATCTTGCGTCACACAAAGTTGCGAGAAAGTGCCCTGTCCTCGTCGCCAGGAAGACCGGTATAATGGACCACCAGCGTGGCAGCGCGTTCGCCAGTTCCTCTGTTACGTTATACTTTACACATGCTTCTCTGCTCCCCACCCCTTGGAGAACGCTTCTTTAACTCCTGACTCGTCCAACAGAATCTCCACGAGGCACACCTCCTACGAGCTCGCGGACAGCTTTTTATTTCTAATTCGCGAACCGGCCTCCAAAAGAAACCAGACGACGCACGAACGAAGCGGTGCATCGCTGGCAGAACGACAGTGGCGTGGGCGTAAAGAGTTTCGGCGCAGCCAGCTGCTCCGAAAGTTGCCCGAAATCGACATGAAACTCTTCGAAACAACGTGGAGTCTTCATTCGTTTTTTATTCATAGTATTTACGGCAGATTCGAAGCTTAATCTAAAAATCATCGCGATAATTAACTGATATTTAGAGTGTAAATCTTAGAAAGCAATTTATTGTTTACTTTATTCAATTTCTATTTCATTTCTATTTCATACATTTCTATTTCAATAATGAAAACATTTCTCCGGTATATACTTAACACTTTTGCGTACAAAAACGAGAAAAATTTTCTATGTAAATGACGTCAACAAATAATGTAAGATGATTTACTCAAGTATTCAGCCATTTGTTAAGATTTCCAAACAGTTCATGGAATTTTCTACAAAAAGAAAATGAGTAAATATAGATATCTGAGAAAATGATACTGGCAAAGCAAGAAACGAGTCATTCAATTACTCAATTATGTTTGTCACATGAATATATAAGAAAGTC
Organism: Bombus affinis; assembly: GCF_024516045.1. Taxonomy (NCBI): domain Eukaryota; kingdom Metazoa; phylum Arthropoda; class Insecta; order Hymenoptera; family Apidae; genus Bombus; species Bombus affinis. Next base: position 2,051,555 of record NC_066354.1, on the reverse strand, counting down.
AATAAACAACCTTCTACATCGTTCGGGACAAAATCGCCTTTAGACACGAAAATTCCGTGTACGTGCTACGAGTTAGCCACCCAACGATTTCGATTTTCCAATCATACATATAATCAAACACGCAACCAGGGCCAACGTCGTTGTCTCCAAGACGGGCAATTATTCGCGCAGAACCTGGTTCGAATAACAAGCTGCGCATCGCGTACCTTCGAGATCCGTGTAACTACCGTTCTGTCACGTAGCTCGTTACCAGCGTCGCTCATTAGATCTGAGGAAGCATCCGGGCACGCGATCGACCATGTAAATCATCGTTCGTTCGAAACGATCAACCCTTTACCTAGCATGAGAAGAAATACGATAACATAAAAAGCAAGAAACATTTCCTAATTTCGATTGGTGAAATTTATGGGAAATTTATGATGAATTTTTTCCTTGATTTTTGGATAGTGTGAAAAGTGTGATGGAACGAAGGAGTGAAGAGCGAAGAAATTTGCGGCGATTCCACGGCGAAGACGACACACGCGTGTTAGAGTTCAGACGATCGACCCAACTTTTAGTGTTAGCTTCGATTGATGAAATTTAGGAACATTTTATAAAGGTTTACATTTATAATAATTTACATTTAATATTTATATTCACAGAAATTTATAGAAATAGATCCTTGAATAATAAGAAAAATGGATGGTGAGAGAGTAACGAACGAGAAACTTCGCGATGACTGCACAATGAAGGCGACAAACGTGTTACGCATGATGATCGAGCGACCGATACAACGATTTTCCTATTATATAATTTCTCCTGATCCACGATTCACAAATTACAATAAAATTCATTAAGTGTTGGATAAAGTGCAAAGTGAATGATATCGAGAGAATGAAAAGCGAAGAAACTCGTGATGATTCCGTTTTGAAGGAGACACACGCGCTTTGCGATCGTGAGACCGATGAAAAAGAGACGGAAAGATTTCGTTCTCCTGATCCTTGCGGCACAGCTTCGGGTATCCTTGGCTTCCCGGGTACCGTTACCATGCCGCTTCTCTTCTTGTACCGGCTCTCGAAGAGCAGGAGCGCGTTTTGTCGCTTTTATTGGGCTCGCTTCGACGCAAGGTTGCAACCGCCTGCGACCGTAGCATCGCGTCGTCGCCGATGTGTCCAGCGTGCGCAGTTTATTCATGGAAATGGAGCAGATACGAAACAAAACGAGAGGGTATAGTTTTACTTGCCGATGAAAAAGAGGCTTCTAATGTTTCCTCGCCTGAACTTTCTTCTCTTCCGTGTCCCTTTCTTCCGACACCCGAAGAAGTAGATAATGGGAGGTAAATAAACAAATTAATCGTTTTACCCTTCCTTTTTTGATCTTCTCCTTTGAGAAGGATTTATAGAGCACGATTTGGTGCAGTTCTAGAAACGTAAAAGTGTAAGAAATATTGTCGAATTTGTAAATGTAGGATTAATTTTATTTACAATTTTGTGAAAAAAGTAATAAAGAAAATATCGAGAGATTGAGCTCAGACTCCAGACAGGTTCCGAGACAGTTTATAAATAATCAACGTCGAACTGATCATTCCTCGTACATGTTTTCGAAGCAAGAAAGAATTCTTGCGAACGTGGAAGTTATTCGAATCTATTACCAACAATTTCCACTAATTAACATAGGAATGGCTAATACATTTGAAGAAACTTCGTCTAGTCACTAACTTCGATATTCTCGTTTTTTCAAGAGATCTTTTTCTCTGTGCGTACTGTACTCTCTTATTTTGTAAGGCCAAACGTTCCTAAGTAAACGTCCAGAAATACAGCATCGAATTGAATCTTGGCAACGTGCAGGTAAGAGAATATCTCGTAGGAAAAAATCGCGTATTTCGCGTGTAATATTAACAGTGGCACGGCGAACGAGAGGTCAATTAATAAATATTTGATCGACACAAATTTATGTGTAACAAATTGATAGACGGTATGCCAGGGCGCGCATGAATAAAATATCCCTGCCGGAAATCATCGGTTCTCGTTCAACATGTCAAGGAATAATTCCAGGCATATTAAATGCATTCCAATTGAAAATCTGCCGCCTTCTTTTTCGCGCCATTACGCGCCCTCTTTTCACACATCGATTCCACGACGTGTAAGTACTCGCACGAACCTTTCGCATCCTCTTATTAATCGAACATCACAGATTATTACATGCTTGAGATCACCTCGTTAATCGACTTTCGTTTCCTCAATCTCTGCAATTTCACGCAATAATTCCACTTTCTGTTATTTTATTAAATGGTTTATCTCGATGAAAAAACGAAACTTCAGTTTTTCGATATATCAGTTACAAACACCGGGCCAGCTAATGAGAAATGTTTCATAGAACAGATGGTGGGATTGGAAACGGTCCAAAACTTGCGAAGAAATTTAACGTCGGATATGAAAATCATCAAGAAAGAAACGGAAAATGTAATTTCTGATATGACAGATGAGATACGAGAAAGAAAATAGATGTTTATATTTATATATCTTGGATCCTCGATTCTCATTAACACGCGATATTTTCTTTGTACTATCATAGTAAATATGCGTCGTGAGGATTAGTCAATCTTCTTGTTTTCCTCTGTCTACGTGTTATTACACTCGTACATCCTCTCGATTTATCCATTAATCATTGACGCTGCACTTCGTCTCATTTTTTCGTCTAACATCCATTCAAACGATACGCGTATTTCCCGCCACGTAATTAGCTTCTTTGTGTACCTTGCCCGTGATAGACGTTGGCCGACCTATAGATACCACGATACTTCTCCATTTTGCAACGCGTCGGTAAAAACAGCCCTGCGACCGCTGTACAATTTCTGATGCCTCCTATGGGAAGAAAATAACGACTCGCCGAGAATTTATAGCTTCTTCCTCTTCGAGTTCGTTGTCGATAACCGTCTGGAGCGCACTAGAAGGACACCAATTCCACGCGGAAACGAACGACTTTAACCCATTCGAGGTCGCCCTCTCATTACAAGACGATCCTCGGCCAATATACTTTCAGGTTCCAATGACTTCGTTCGTGGATTACTCGTTCTTTGACTTTCACTTTTTAACGAACGTCAATTACGAATTTTATATAGCTCCTCCAATAATTTCGCTCTTGTATTTTACCCCTTTCGAGGTGAATTCGTTTTTGACGATGAATTCAATGATATAATAACACGAACTACAACACGCTGAAATTTAAGACAAGTATTTAAGATAATTTAAGAAAAGTAAATTAAAGAGAAGTTTCGTTTATACCAGAATTTTATATTCTTGTAGCGATGTCTCAATGATGCAGGAAAATTGTTTGAAATTCTGTAGTCGTTCCAAAGCGGTTAAATAGGAATCGAATATTTAAGATTCTTCTCAAACTATGTGCAATGTATCGTCGATAAGTCAAATGTATTCGATAAGTCAAAACACAGGCGAGAAGCTACCAAGCTCGACTGGATCATTTTAATATCTCCGGTCTATTTGAAATTATATTTGGATTAGAGGGTAGAACAGACATTAACTGCCCGTAACCGGATTTCTCATATTATGATCAGTGATAATTTTTCATGTCAATGAAAGAACCAACAACTAATGAATATTGCCATAAGAAATGTACGGAAAATAATACTACTGAGTAATACTACTAAAAAAATATAGATAGATGATAGCGTAACTATCGTATGGTACTATTTTTATTGCAGTAAAAAGATATGTGTACGTCATTGGCGTGTTTTTTTTTTTTTTATAAGACGTAATAACGTAAAAACGTAATAATACTAAATCATTCTCAGCATATTTCCTATTTTCTGCTTCTAAAAATTCAAAAATCTCCAAATTGTAGTTGTTCCATGTTTCAATCCGGACGGAAACGAAGCAAATCCAAAATCGTGCAAGTATTGGCGCATGTAAAAAGTGGCTCCACATGAATCGATTCCCCCTCCGAAGAAGCAACATGGAGAACGTCGTCAACCGGTGGCTAACGTCCGAGCGAGTTAAGTATCCTCGTGGTAATAATTATTCTCGAAACGCGAGAGCGGCAATTAGCATCTCATTGGCTCATTTCTCGCTTATGCTAATGGGAGTATTATTTAAAGCGCGTGTGCGAGGGCAGATCCCTTCACAGAGGTCCTCTCACAAACGTTGCTCAAACTCTCGTATGCTTGCTTTGCTCTCTTCCGCGGTCGAAACAGCATAAGACCATTCCTCGTTTCATTTACGACGCCGTGGAAGATGTTTTGACCATCGTTTCCTCCGCCCACGACGCGAGATTTCGACCTCTAGCGCGACTCCACCGCGTTGCTTCGTCGTGAAGATCACGGAAACAGCGGGAAAAATTAGCCATGAATTTGAACATTTGAATGATGGATAGTAAAGATTTTGAAAGATTTTTTAAAAGTTATATCAAGGTGTGGAGAATTAATTTTTATCAGTTACGAGAAGACAACACGTGAGAAATATTTTTGTAAAGAGTAGAAATTAGTTGATTCTTTAAGAGCTAAGCGGAGAAGTTGCGTAAACGTAATATTATTATCAGAAAAGCAAGTTAAAAATTTGCCTCGAATTTCATAAAATTGTTAAAATAAACAAATCTTTAGAATTCCTGTTCATAGTCACTTTGTTAAAAAAAAGAGCAAAATTTAAGGCTATAAATTGACTGAAGAAAAACTTGCAAGTATTACACTGGCACAACGTTAGGCCTTGGTAAGTTAAAATTCCCCTCAGCACGAGAGGTATTTGTCAAAAATCATTATAAACTGAGGGGTCTCTAACCATCGAAAAGCTTCCGATTTCCATCAAGATTGGCGAAAATAAGCCTACTAACACCCATCCAGATAACACGAAACAAGGGAGAGAGAAAGTACACGAAAGATAAGGTTCGATGGAATTAGAGGAACAGGAGGGGCGACTTAAAAAGAGAGTTTTCGAAGGCTACGCTGGATATTTTCGTGCCATCGGAACGCCTCAGATAAGATCCGCATGCCAGCTGGAAAACATGGATTCCAGCGGAACGAATGGAGAGCACGCTTTCTTCGTGGTCAAAGAATTCGCAGAGGGCGAACGTGGATTCTCGTTTTTAACCCCGAGGGAAACCCTTGACCTTCGTTGAATTGAGAGAAAGAGCTCGCTACACGCCTTACCTTGTCCGCCATTGTATATACGTGCCTCTTCCGGCGTGGAACAACTCCCCGACTCCGTTTTGCATGCCGTTGTCGAAGGTTAAAGGTAGAAAGAATGAAAGAAGAGGACTGCTCGACATTCGACGTACTCGCGATACAAGTATCGTTTGTCCTGTTCTGGGGCGTCATTCGCGTTCTAAAGACGAAGAAACAATCATACTGCCAAGACAGCTGACTGAACGAGAATTATTTTATTTTGATATCGAGGAACTTCGGGGAGGAAGAGTCCACAAGAAAAAATGATAATAAGGCAAAATATGTATGAGGTTTCAATTTTTATTTTTCGGAAGGACTTAATACCGTTAGATTCTTTCGATCATTTTCGATTCACTGATATTTTTCTAATGAAATGTCTTTTTTAGAAAGACTTCATTTCATCACAAAGACTCTTTTTTTTAGTTTAAACAGAATATGAAAGAATTTTCATTGGTGCGACAGGTTTCTCATTTCAATTTTATGTTAACCATTTTTTTAAAACACCTTAAGCTCTTTTCGTTTGGAAAATTAATAATAAGATTGAAACAGAATTTTGTTTTCTTCGATTTACGAAATGAGTAAAAATACTTTATAAAATAGTCCAACTATTTGACTAGGAAATACGCCCGATGATTCTATCATTTCTCACAGATTAATAAGTCCATTTTTTCAGAAATCTCCTCCAATTTCTTTACTGTGTGGTCCAACGAGACTTTCGAAATAAAGAATAATCCGAAACGATCGATTCAACCACAAATCGCACCACACGACTGAACGATTCTGAAGCTCGGAAACACTCAGGAACAGCGCAACAATTTCCTTTGTGTTGCACCGAGCTGAGCCCAGCTGAAGCGAGGCTCCTTTTCTACGCTTCCCGGGGCTTTCCTGGGGACCACCACAGCTGCGTCGAATTTTCTGCCATCTCGAGCCCTTTCGTGGCTGTTCCCTCGACCGTGTCACCACGTCGTTTCCAGGCGACCTTTCCAATCAACAGACTCAGGTCGTCGTCTCTCGCGTGTGTAGATCCGGACCTCTGTAACGGAGTACTCGTGGCGAAGCACTTTCCGTTCGGCGAAATAATCGCGGCAAAAACCGGGCTTCTGTCGATCGACGGCCATCTCTCGCGAGACAGAGCAGAGGGAAGAGAGGACCCGTGTGTCGGCGAGAAAGGGGAGGGAAGAAAAAAGGACCCCGAGAAAGGATGAAAAGAAGGGGAACGAGAGGAGGCGGGCAAAGGGCGCGGACAGCAAAAACCGCGGACGTTACGTGCCTGTTCTTTACGATAGAAGCTCATTGCTCGTAGATTGCGATTTGCCACGGGCTTAATGAAGCCACGCTACTGGCTTTTGCCGGCGAACGAGCTACGCCGATCCACGACTACGATTTTTCGATTCTCTTCGATCTTCCTGCACTTCTGGAATTTTTTATTGAATTCGATCCGTGGGTCTGTAATAGCGTTACTCTCGAAGAAATCAAAGAGGCAATGGTTATTTTTTGGGAAAATTCCACGACCGGGAAGATAGAGGAACGGTGTGCATGGTGATGAAAGATATACGAGATTTGAAAATGATTTGGGCGACGATTTAGTGATTGATAATTAAACTGGTTTGTTATGATTGGGGTTTCTTATACGAAACGCTTTGAATTATTGCATTTGTAATAACAGGTGTAATAATGGCGTAACTGGAGCAATAATGTGTCCGTGGAGAGAAACTTGAGCGCCCAAAAGGGAATAGAAAAGTGATCTCAAAGAACCGTGTTAACTATCGCTTCATTCTTTGATTAAATTCGGCTGGAAATTACAAATTTGAAATTTTAATTCAATTTCAAACTACATATCTTCTTCCTAACATTTCTTTCATAAATAATAAACTTCGCCAAACCATGTGTTCAATGAACATATCAAAGAATCTACGTGAAAAGAAGACAGTACTGCATAAAACCTAAAAGGGACTTTATACGTCCGTTGAATGCAATAATATGTACTCGAGTTACCAAATATGGAGGTAAAAAATATTCGAAAACACGTAGTAACAGTTAATTCCAACGCGTCACTGCGAAATCATCGAAGCGTCCAGTCTCATTTCCTTTTAAAATTTAGATGAAACGCGTGTCTGCCTGTTTCATGCTTACATTTATTTAATATCACGGATGCATAATTTGACACGGTTCTTTCGATGATACGAAGTTATAGAGGCACACAGCACCATCGGTAACTATAGTAAAATATATCTTGCTCGTTTTTTTCCTCTCGCGTGCTTTTCCCGTCCTTTTTCACGCGGTTCTCCGTTTTCCCTCCTATTTTTTATTTTTGTTCCATTCTGTTTCGATTTTTTTTTCGTATTTTTCTTTTTTTCTTTTTTTTTTTTTTTTTTGTTTGATTTCGTTCGTTTTCTGTTTCAGCAGATCGAGACCGAGCGACAGTTGTGACAACAGCGGCGCGAGATGCGAGTCGGTACACCTTGCGTGGATGTTTGCGCGCGGACCGATGCCGTCCTGACAGCTCAGATAACGGGCGTGACATTTTGAAAAATTGAGGCCAACGATGCGAACAACGTCAACGAAATGCATCCTCGTCGTCCGTTTTCCTTCTCCCCCTTTTTTTCCACCGCTGCACCACCACGAGCGTTGGCTCCGCTAAAAAAACAGGAAAAAATGCAACAAAACAGAACAACAAAAAAAGAGAGCCAACGTGAAACAACGTACACCGGTTCACCATTAACACGCTCGATATATCCAATTTTGAATTACGAGCGAATATTCGAAAACGCGCGACACCTTTTTCCGAGCAGACGACGCGCCTCTATAAGGCCTTCACTTCGTTGAATGAACTTTATGATGAAATATCGTAGTGGCGATTCGGTGTCGCTCTTTCAAGGATGGTTAGAAATCAGATCTGGAAGCGAATATAGCCATAAATGTCTAATACGCTACTTTTCTTTGGACCTCAACTTTTTTGCGTTCTCGACAATGCATTTTATATGGTTTTATCGAAGCATACGAGCGAAGTAATCGACATATCTATGTTTGTTTTCGTATGCAGCGTCAAAAGACATAAGCATTCTGAAAACATCGAACGTAAGAAGCGTGTGTAAATTTTATTATCGAACAATATTCTGTTGTATTAATAAGAATTCATGTGCGGCCGTATATACGCGAAAATTGAAAGAAAAGAAAACTAAGTGACCAGAACAGGGACAGCGCTGTCTGGAAGAAGGAATCCATAATGGCAGGTCGACGTTGAGTTGGTCCGAGCATCGATGGGCCTCATACACGTCCTCGACCAGCAAGGAATACATCCGAGATATTTAAAAAGGCCACTATCCGTTATCTCGATCGGAGAACGCGAAGGGTCGTTTGAAATATTTCTTCCTCCGGTGTTTCGAAGGTCTGCCATTCGAATGGCTGCCGGCCAGCGCACGAGAAAACAAAGGCGCACCAGCAACGTGTCCTCGTGTCTCGTTTCTTTTTTAATTATCACCCTTCCCTGGCTTCACACGCGTTTTGCTTTACGAGCTGTTCATACTGAATTTTCCATAAGTCTCGTAAGTTATGAACTTCATAGGGAGTAATAACAATAACTCTGCACGGCCAGGATGTTTCTTTCTACAGCAATGTAAAAAGACTAATTTACTCTCAGTTCGTAGAAGGGGAAGTAATTTTCAAATTTCTGACGAAGCAACTCCCTTTTTTTCAATTATCAGATATCCAAGTTACAACCTAGTTACAAGCTGAGTTTACGGAAGCTTCGTAGCAACGTCCGGTTTGATTTTTCCAGCAATTTGTTTTCCCCTCCTTTAATTTCCATCGACGATTAAATGTTTCCCGTATATAAGGCGGCGATCTTTTCCATCGTCATTCTTCAAAAGGAACGCGCCGGGTGGCCAGTAGTGATCGTCAGATAAAACAGAACGATTAACCTTTGAATGAGTCCAGCGTACGGAACGAAATAAAGAAACATCAACGATAAAGAAAGAAAACGTCTATCGGTAAGGAAATTGTCATTTGTGGCTAGTGGAAAAATCTGTATCGCTGTGAACGATAAAAAAATTATATATATATATATGTACACGAATGTACTCACCAGCGAATCGACCTCCGGATCCGCAATGTAGTAGGGTTTCTCTTGTCTGATCTGTAACACATAAGCACACACGTAAGAATCTTTAACAATTAGGTTTTGTGGTAATTGCTGTATTAAAACTATAGAGACGATCGTATCTCGCCCAGTTGTATATGCGTACACGCGCGTTCCTTTATCTTGTACGTCCTGGTTCTCCTTCTCTTAGATCGATCCTTCGTTTCATATCCCTTTTTTACCATCATTTTATTCTATTCCCGTGTATGTCGCGGCTGGCCATGGGATTCGCTGTTCCAGCCTAGTGTCTCTCTCTCTCTCTCTCTCTCTCTCTCTCTCTCTCTCTCTCTTTCTCTCTAAGTGATTTCCTCCGTGTGCTTTCTCTTAATTGGACCCCTACAGTTCAATATAGAAACGGAAACGCGTCGGCGAACGCGATGGAATTCTCTGAAGCGCGCGAGAGAATAGTTCCGACCATCAGGGATGCGTAAAAGAGGGGAAACGGTGAAAAACGAGAGAGGAACGAGACGAGGAGATTCTCAAGCATTTTCATGGCGCCGCATAGTGCCGATCAGAATGGAAACAGAATGCACGGGGGAGAGAGCTCGATGCCCGAGACCGCTCGATGCTCGGGGCCCGCTCTTAATTGGACCCACGGTGTTCTTACTGAAAGGAAGCGAGCCGGGATCCAAGGGAAAAAAGAAGAAACAAGACGAACGACAAATCTTGATGGAAGTACCGGTTAATCTCGTGGAATCCACCGACGGACCGCGGCAGATTATGCTCTCTCGACACCGAACCGCGCCATCTGATTAGATCGCTCGTCCCCGATTCTCGGATGAATATCGTTAACATTCTTCTACCACGGTGCTCGATATTGTTTCTCTGATCGGTATATCGAAAGAGGATATCCAATGAAGTTTCATAATCAGTTCCCGCGGTTTTCTATGGGAGAAAGGAATTAAGAGGGTCGAAAATTGCTCCATGACGTGGAAGAACATTAACTTTTCTTAATTTTCTCTGATATAGGTTCGACGTTTAACCTTCGTCCATTTCTTGTTTCAATTTAACGTTGCTTCGTTAATGACGCGTGATGCGGACGAACTTATTGCTCGAATGTGTAAATTTGATAAAAAAATTTGATTGGATTTTCGTCATATCGACTTTTTCTCGTCGCCAATTTGACATCGAAGGACGAATCAATTTGGAACTATACATGATGGATGAAGAAAACGGCTATTAGAAGTGCTTGAAGAATTTTAATAATCGCATTAAAGCGTAATGAACAGGTTATAGTTTCCTAAAATGCCACACATAATTCTTAAATTCCCCGTCGAAATTCATCTCTCTGTGTTTCCCATTGCATAACAATTTATAAAATCGTATCTTCGGCAAATAAAAAATTTCCCTCGAATAATTCAGATATACAGAGTCCAGCAACCGAAAGGGGGAATCCAGGTGAAAAAAAGGGGTCGAACGTTAAAATCGAATTACCGGTCGACGACGGAGCTCGACGTACGAAACGCAATCGCGAGAATTCTGGGAACGGGTTCGAGAAGCGTATTCATGAGTCTGAATTCTGAATGGGAGTTCCTCTCGCATTGGGTGTATGGATAATGAAGGCGTCTCGTACGCTTCACAAAAATACTGTCAACTGTTCGTAGTGGGGAAACTAGTTCTTGCAGAGTCCTGTCACTGTAGTTTTTCGGCGATCCCCAAGCGGCAAACTAAACGCCCGTTCAGGTAGCCACGACGATTACAAATTGTAAGCAGTTTCGTCTCCTATCTCTCTTTCTCTCCCATCCTTTCGAATTTCGTTCCTTATCATCAGCTATTCGACCACTGGTCACGAATAAACGTATAATTTATCGTCCTACCGTAGAATTTTACGTGGAACATGTAAGAAATAGAGATAGTATTGAGGTTAATCGTTTCGGTATAAAGATAAAGTAAAATCTACATGAAAGTTTGCGCCTTCTATCGTGAATGATTGAGACGACTGTATCACGGCGATTAGAGGTAGAGGGGCTGCGAGTGACAGCTAATTGAGTCCATGCATACATATGTATAAAGCAATACGAAAGCTATTAATGTGACGTTGTTTGCCGTTAAATATCCGAGATCGTCCATATTTATCACACGCCAACTCGTGAATGAAACGAAGACACATCCGACTTCGACGAAGGCGCCGTTGAGGTAAACTTTCTCTAACCACGTGAAAATTTCGACGGGGAAGCAAAATGTTACCGTTAAAAATATGAACGAAGTATATCTGAACACCTTCGTTTTTCTTTTCTTCGCTGTAGACAACAGGGAAAAGACGGACAGCCTGCTGGTGAAAAATAATAAATATAGAATACGTCAGAGAGAAATTCCGTGGAGCCTATACAACATCTCCATCGACCACGAGATAAAAATATGTATTGCGCGATAATATTTAGAAAATGTTCTCGCTCCGGCACGTCTATTTAGGACTAGCTGGTATGCACGTAGCCATTCGTGGTGTACGACGATCCCGTCGAGAGATATACGAAGCAGCTGCTCATCCGCCTGGCTGTTACTTCTGTTTCCTTGGCCATCGTTTTAGAGCCACCAAAAACGTACCTTCCTTCTATCCCAAGCTTCCATCTTCGACCATGAAACGCGTATGACAGGAATTTTGGAACGATTTGTCGAGTCATTTGTAAGAATTTGTCGGTATTCTACTAAAATCAACGAGAAATTAAAATAAAATGGCTGTGTCGGAAAAATAGTCTTTGAGCTCCGGAACCGGTAGTCTTTAACTGTCTTCACATGGTAAAACGAATTGCACTCTAGGTAAACTTCACGAGACCTTTGTACCTTACCTGAAACATCCGATGAAAATAACAAACAAATACCATGTTCCAAAGTGGCTAGGCAAAAGGTACCTTGCCGCAATAAAGCAATAGGCAAAGGCCTGTCGAACCTGACTGGACGAGAAGATATATCCTAACTTCCTAAACCTAAACTTCAATCCTTGTTAACTTTCCCCGGAGGCCTTGATTCTAATGGTCACCCTTCTTAGTTTTACCTGGCGGTCGTAAAGAAATTTAAAATTGTTCAACTTATTATTTGAACGAGTGTCAATTCGAAACGGAATTGAAGTTACTCTGACGAACACGACACAGGAGACTGTAGAAGGAAACTATTTTGTCATGGAGGTTATGATTAATTAATTGCCATTGTGATATAGAAGATAAAATGCTGTTCTAAATTTATTAAAGTGTCCTATAGAATTGTCTACTATTTAAATTGATCGTTGTAAAATTCCATTTGCCTTAGTCAACGTAGTTATAAAATTGTGTGTATTTAAAATAGACCATAGGATAATCGATTGGTTTTCGAACGAAACGATAACAACTGAGCGATTAGTAAAGATAACAGAGGGGAGCCAGGTAAGTGCAAAACATATGTAGTAATATGTAACAGCCTTAAATACCGTTTGTGGTTGAATAACGAAGAAAATAATTATTCGACAATAAAATGGAAGAATAATACGAAAACCAATGAGAAGTATTGCACTAAGCATTGAGCTTGAAAAATCTTACACAGCTTTTGCGGGTGAGGTGCGTTTGGTTAATTACCTTCGAATCGATCAGCACGCCGCGCCGTTCACAAAGTATCGATAAGCCAGGAATGAAACCTGCGATCGTTCAACGCTCTGGAATTCTTCGTAATCGCGTTTAATTGCATCGTTTTATAAGCGGCCAATAAAGCGAGCAATAAAGCGCGAGTCTATTAAATTTTTCCATTCCACAAAATGAGAGAGAGACAGAAAGATTCGTAAAATCGTATGATTACTGTTGAACAAACGAACCGACCTTCGCATGGAAAGACCGGTAGCGTAGATAACTCGATGATGCATCATCGATCTTTGGAAGCGACGATCACGCCTCTGGCTGCGCGACAAAAGAGATGTCGCGGATGCCGTTATCGCGATTATGATAATCCGGCTTTGCGCTTGTTTACACTACCCCTCGTGCTCGGGGCAGAGGGAATGAAGCGTCCTCGAATGCTACACGTCATCAATGCGGTTATCGAGACGCCGATCGTTAAAAATTATATGCGTAAACAATTCGTTGATTGGTTCCTAATTGACTTAAGCCTGATAAACCCTTCAAAAATTCTTTAACCATACAGACTGCATGATTCTATGTAAATGCCTATAAATGCTTCCACCAGAGGAAAGGAAAAGAGGCAAATATATAAATTCCTGGAAAACGGTGTCCGCACCTTCGGGACGGGAAAGCAGGTAGCGTGCGCGGCGAACGTGCCTGTTTTGTGGTCGCATTAGTCAAGCCGTTTAAGCGCGAGGGCTAACGTTTTACAAGGGTTTAATGTCCCTGGAGGTGAAATCTAATTGCAACAATAAATCACAACGGATCCTTATGTGGCACTTTTCCGTACGTCTCCTTTCTATACCGTTATTGCCTTTGCGTCAATGCAGTGACGTTGTACTGACGTTGCAGATCACCACAGTTCGAGTGTCTGAAAGAGTAGTGACGTATGCGTTTCAGATAGTGTGACTACTTCGTGACGTGGCTTAAACTTTAAGTCGTTGCCACAGGCCACGCGAATAAATCCCCTTTTCGGTGCTAAGGCGAAAAATTTCGTCGAACAAGTTTTTTCGGCCGCGGAATAAAAGAGCGTCGATGCTCCCTTGGACGCGCGATTAATTTGGGCGCGACGAAGCGCAACACGTCGCAACGGGACGCCGACGAAAGCGAAATTTTCACAGCGGAGCGCCCACGGTGGGCACGAAAACTGGGACAGGCGATCCATCTGGTAAAAAAGGGCACAACAATGCGCGTAACGTGGCGCAGCGGGACGCTCCTGCGGTGCGCGCTGCTACGTCGCAGGCAGCCACCAGCCTGGGCTGAACGCGGAGAGGCCAAAACCGAATAGCTCGGAGGCAACGCGAGCGCAAAAAGGGAGCGCACGGACCACGGGGAACTGGGTTGCGTGTGGAATGTATCGGGGCCCCATAGGGCACGCACGATGCGTGGACCGCGCGGGATAATGCCAGGCCCCATTGAATAGATCAATTTACAATGGCAGAAAATGAGCAGCGCTCTCTCCACCGGCTGCGGAGCACCCCTTCTCTCTGCCCCCTCCAACGTGCTGTGCTCTCACCACGGTTCGTCGCTTCTCACGACTTGGCGGCGGCGGTGGTCGTGCCGCGACTGAGACTGCGCATGCGCCGATCGCCACCGCCGAGCTACGACGCATGCGCCCGTTCCTGTGCCGCGCACGCAACGAAAACGAAACGCGGACGAATAATCCCGTGTACGCGAGGCGCGCGCGGCCCTTTTGTCGCGCGCACCGGCCCTCTACTATATCTCTCTTCGTCCAAGTATCGACGGAGTGTAAAAGGGCTCGAACGACACGCCTCGAAAACCACCGCAAGAGGATTGTCACCTGCTTATCTTTTCACGTGTACCGCCGGTGTGCGTGTACATAATCTCACCTCCCTGACCCCTCCACCTCTGACATTATAAAACGACCTGCCTAGACATCGGCGACGACAGATCGATGGCAAGTAAAGAACGAATGGGCGAGGCGGCGCGGATTTCGCTATAATCGCCGGTGTAATCTTCCCGTCGACGACCATAGACTGGCAAAATGAATTTAACTCTCAGTATCGTGCTTACGAGCAACCAAGAAGAAATGAGAAGATGAATGTACAAAAAATTTCATAACGACCGTGTTGACTCGATATCAAAATTCATTATCTGTACTGGGAAGAAATGGGGGAACACGATCGCGACAACATGGTAACCGGCTGTCCCCCTCGACAATTTGTTTATCCGCTCTGTGGGGACCGCGGCGTAATCTCTGAATTAGCGGGACACGTCCCACGAGCGAGGGCATACACTGTGACACCACTTCCTCGTTTCGAAAGTTTTTCACGGCGTCGCGCAATCTTCTTCATCTTCTCGAGAAGATAGTGACAGAGGCGCGCGAGGCATAACGACGTCTCTTCGCGACGTTGCCCGCTTCCAACGGACAGAAAGGGAAATTAATTGCGTCGATAGCACGGTTGAAATACGAGGTCCCTGCGTGAAAGAGCGTCACCGAGAAAAAGAGATACGTTTGCACGGCGTGGATCGCCACGGATAGGAAGGGAAACGAGCAAAAGGCGGCGCGCAATTTACTACACGCGGCACAACGACGGTTCGCAATACGCGACCGCGTTGGAAGAAACGCGACGGAGCCTTCGGCTATCCTTCTTTCAATATTTTTTTCCTTTTCTGTACTCCGCTCCCGCTCCGTCCCTCGTCCAACCGCGTAATACTATGCACCTTATTAAGATGCAAATGTCATGTCAATTTCGCAATCCTAACGGACTTCTTCGAGAATAGTACGCGCTGTTGTCTCGCTCGGTATAATGTCGACATGCCGCGGATAAATAATAGAACGGGCGAACGATTTAACGAGAATACTAGGCGATCGAGGATAAAGAAAAATCGCAGGCATTCATAAACTCGGTCTTTAAAAAAAAAGGCGCGTACTTTGTTTTCAAATCACATACACGACGCCGAAACAATGACGCAGCATGGAATTAACGCGAAGAACCAAGCTCATTCCTTATCCTACCTTGCGGCCAGGTTTAACTCTTATCGTTATCTGTGCGTATCCGTGGCTTGAGTCCGTTGCTACCGTGTTACCGACGCTCTATATTTGAACGTTACGATCTATCAGCTGATTTTTCCATCTGTGACGCGCTCAATGAAATCGCACGTAACCCTTCGTACCCTCTCGAACGTTTAAAGCCATCGAGAACCGCGCTTGCACGGCGCTCGTCTGGAATAATTAGCCAGCCGTACCAGGCAAGAGAAACCGAGGAGCGTTTCGTCGAAGGCAGAAGTGCAATTTTATGCAAAGATAACCCACGAACAGCGTGGCTATCTAGCTCTACGATATACATAGGCGTCGATATCCCTCAATCTAAATGTGCTGCATTCGTTTGCATCGACTAAACGCGCAAAGAACCACCAAGGCAACATTTTTATCGTTCGTACTGTCGACTCGACTTAATCGCCTCCGCTTTGTTTTGCACCAGCGAACTATCCATGACTATTCCGTGTCTTTGCGAAGCCGTTCTATCATTACCTATGAGAAACACCATCTTTTCCATTTCTTTGCTACGAATCTTCGTTTTTCTAAGCACGGGATAATTTATTCGGGACGACAAATCCATCGACATCCCAGAACGTATACCATCCAGATACAGTTACGGATGTATACGGTTGAACGTGCTTGAAGACCGATCTACGAACACCTTTCTCGTCGGCCTGGGCTAAGGAACGTGGATGGCGAAACGGTGTGTTTTTAAAAGGCCGAAATGATTTCGCGTATAGGTTCTCCGGTTACCTACGCGTGTGTCCTTGAGAGGACTCGCCTCAGGTGAGTTACCAGAGTGAGAAACGTCGACGAAGACAGAAATACCCAAGGGAGAAAAACTAGAAACGAAGAGTGAGAAAGCAGGAGGAAAGGAGCATGCCGCGCGAACAACGTGAATACGAGTCTTCTTCCGGTTGGTTGGCCGCGGCAAACCACGAAGAACGCGGCCCTGAACGATCTTTCGCTCGATGCTCGTCGTCGACTGGCTCGCTGGAATTCCTAAAAATAAGTCCCAACGATGAGAGCCAGCGCTGTTTCGGACCCTAAACATCCCACGGGTTACATCCATGGCCGCGCAACGTTATTTCGTTGTCGGAGAGGAAAGGACGTGTCGAGAGAGTCGTGACTCATTTAGAGCGGCTTCAAATCTTTCTCCCTTTCTTTTTCTTCCTCTTTTCAGAGACCTAGGAGAGGTTACATTTGAACATTCTCTCACGAAGCATCTGAGCGACGACGATGTTGTTGGATAGCATTGAGGAAATCAGGGGAGTGGACCGCTGTTTCTAGTTTTCGAATTACGAAGGGCGAGAGTATTTTGGAATCCCGCGTTAATTCTACCTAGGTTCGCTTGTGAAATTCGTCTATACTGACCTTAATTCTTTATGTTGTCTAACTAAGTTCAACTGTTTTTGAGAAACTTTAATTTAAAGGAAAACAATTATTCGATTTTCTACTGTTTTTGTACTCGGAACCAAACTGATTCATATTACGTTTTATAAAATTACCTATTATAAGATCGAAATTTGTAATTAATATTAAATTTTCCAAAACCGAACGAACTTCAACATCATAATTCTGTTATATAAAATAGAAATTTAAAATAAAATAAATAAAATAGAGATAGATAGAAGGATAGAACCTTTAAAACAGCAATATACTTCTCCACGCTATCGATACGATGTCGATCGGATATTCAAAATATGAATTAGAGATACGTACCTGTTTAGAGAAGACAGCGATGTCCTCGTTGAAGCTTTCTGACGAGCATACGTCACCGCCCGCAACGCCGGGTTCACGCGGTGTACACGTCGCCAGCTCGCACTTCTCGAAAATCAACGCAAGAAGCGGGAACAAGGGATGTCTGTAACACAGCAAGAGAAAGCCACGGTGAGATAAATGCCTGCAACCTACCAATTCAACCAGAACTCAAGCAAATGTATTTCGTGAGAGGATTTCGAAGTATTAATTAACTCCATGACTGTCGACAAACTCGTTTCATTTCTCGAGCGACTTTTTTTTCTTTTGAATACTCCTGCTTGACTTTTCATTTGGTCGACTTTCTTTTGGTAAAAGGAAGGAACACGGAGATGGACATGTATTTAACGTCTAATAAATTTATCCGTGGAACGGAAAACGATATCATTGATTAAAACGCGATTAAATACTGTCGAAGATGCAGATAAGAGCCACGAAAACAACGACGAAATGGTGAAAGCGGTGCTTATTGAATGCGTCACTAGATAAAAACAAAAAATGTGTTGTCCTCGGTGGCAAAAATAGCTATAACTTCTGGAATACAAGTATTTCGTTGTGTAATAAAATAATAGATTAGAGTGTTTTTTCTGTTTATCTAAATTATTTACTTGCGATATCAGCGTAATAAACTGTACGTAAGAGTAATACACTAGCGATTAACACTACGCGGGCATAACTATCGATAACTAAGGTGAAAAATTTGTAACAAAGGAAGCAAAAGTATATGAAAAAATACTTTATTTACGTACTTTATAAAAACATCACGAATATGCACAAGGATTTTCAAATCTTAAATTTTGTATACAGAAATTACAAATCGATCATAAAATAATATAATAATAAACAGAAACATTTTACCCGCCACAGATATATCATTTCTTCTTCCTTTTTTGTTGTTGTTGTTGTTTTTTTTTTTTTTTTTTTTTTTTTTTAATAAGTTGTATCATATTGAGTTGGCAACTAAGTGATTGCGGATTCTGTTATTAGGTGGGAATATTTACATTTGCAGAAACTACAAGCAACTAAAATTGATCGCCCTGTATCAACATTTTTAATTTCATTACATAAAAGTTTCCGATTATAGAACGACTCGATTCGCAGGCCAATCAACGTTCACCAAAAAATAACAATCGTTCGTTCGTGTTAAAGTTGTAAAGTGAATCCTTTCGCTGTCCGACGGCCAGCGTTCTTACGAGCGTTGTCCGATAAGTCTATCGACATTTACACGTAGCTCGTGGCTGATTCACGTGGTTTTTCGCCAGGGGCGACGATATTTTTCCTCTCCCGGCGACGCTTTTCTAATTGAGTGATTGCTCCGCGAGCAAACGAATGTCGTCGTCGCGCTCATTAAAAGAAACCAAAGAAAAGAGAAAAGAGAATGGAAGAATGCGTCAATTAACGAAGGTGTTCGATCGACGTGTTGCCATAAAGTCTCGCCTTAGGTTTTCTATTTCGCGCCTTAATTATCCTGTTTCTTGTATCGACGCGATCGTGAACATCCGCCGCAAGTTATACTTGCACTAAACGCTTTTATTTCGAACCAAGGGGCGAAAAGAATATTTTCATGGTGTTCTCAAGCGTGTTGCGTACCGAGCGCGGTTACACCGCGGCATTAGGAGGATCACCGGATAAGATAAGATTAGTCGATGCTGGTGCAACCACACGTTGCAACCGGGAAGGGGCCGAACTCTTGATTTAAAGTGTGCGCAACACGAGTGTATCTGTATAAAAAAAAAGAGAAGGAAAAAATAGAAACAGATATACCCGTGACGATTTACAGCCTTTCGGCTTATGATTTACAACGTATATGTAAATAGTTGATTGCATGATCAAGCTTAAGACAAGAAAGGCTTATTAGTATTTTTAAACGTAGTGCGTAATAAATGAACAAAGCGGAGGAAAAGGAAATGACCGCTGAGTTAGTCTAAGGATAATGCTACCTCGTTTGCTAAGTTATTGATGTGTGCGCTCGTAAATTATTTATTTTTTTATTATTTTCTGTTCTTCTTTAATTACTACAATTCTTTCTGATTTGAAAAGACGGCGAGTTTCCTCGTGTCTTGTATATATCTTTCTTAATCAGGTATATAGCTATCAAAAACTATACAAGTATATACGATATTATTTTCTAGATTATATGAATGGTTATTGTTCGATATCCTACCAGCAAGTAGAATTTCACAGAAGGCACGATACGGGCCCGCATTTCTTCCGAAAACCCTGACAACGTGCAGCAGCCTTAATCGCTCAATTATCGTGCTCTAATCGCCAAACAATTCCCAGCGGGAAACGAACAATTTCTCGGTGGTGCGGTCACAGGCAGAGGATAGCGAAGAGAAAAAAGAGGAAGAGAAAAGGGAAAAGCACGAAAACGACCTTCTTCTCTTTCTTACCACCTTTCTTACCAACGAAAGAGAGATGAACGAATTTTTACGCGTCCTCGGGAGGTCTCGAGACGAATCGTCGACGAAACGGCTACACGGTGGAACCAAGATACGTGGTAGCACTATGGGCAGAGGCATTGTGTACGCATGGTAGCGGGTCGCGTCTCGCGGCGTGGCAGACATAAAACGAATCGGAACGAATTTCGACAAATTGACGCGGAGCCGCCGCGAGCAACGACTCTGCGAGCCGAGCCGAGCCGAGCTGAACCGTCTAGCCGACAAAAAAAAACGAGCTTCCCTCGTGCCCTCTTTCGTTCTCTTTTCTTCCATCCACCACGAAGCCCTCCGTGTATTTTCAAACCCCGGTCCCATCCTGTTTTTAATTCCAAACCGGAGAAAAAACAGAGAAAAACAGAAAGAGAGCAATCCCGCCATCACCCTCCTCCATTTCTCTCCGTTTGTTGAATCGTTCTGTGTTTTCTATCATACCCCGAAAGGGGTTTCTATTTTCACCTATTAGCCTAATCGCAACGGGTACCAACAAAACGGCCGAACGAACACTGGCAAATCGCGGAAGGAAAAGCAAAGTTAAAAATTGGCTTGTCTCGGCCGTACTTAATTATTGCGTAACGTGTATTAACGGACCATTACCGTCACTCATGAAACAATGGAATTAAACTATGTGCGTGTTTATCGACGCCGAGGGAAAAGAGTGGCGTTCTTTTCGTCTCTGGAAGATTGTATCGATTTAATTAGTGCCGCGTGGTTGAAGAAGCTCACTCGGTTTTGCGATATTATGGATAGAACGATTATCGTGGTATTCGCGATTTATGATATCGTACATGTATAAGTATATGCATAAATACGTGGCTGTCGAACTTCCTAGGACCAGTCGTTTCCGTAATTGGAAGTTTGATCGCAGAAGGGTGGGTATTATGAATTTTAATGAACCGTGAAGCAGGTCTACTTACAACGTGCTAATTAAAAGCGTAATTCTTAATACAAGACTGTGCCCGCACTGTGCGTAATTGCTCAATAAACGTCTACTTTTAAATGCGTATTGGGAAAAAATATCGGGTTTCCACCTGTTATAAACGTACAACCTAACAAACACCGAAGCAGCGCAAAAAGGACCAACATAAACGATCACTTTCACCACATATATGGCCTGATCGTCACAGGTTCAATCTCGCCGCACCGATCAACCACAAATACCTAACAATAAAACCTACTCCTACTTTTATCCGATCGAACAACGAGCCGTTTAACGGACAACAACCTTGGAACATCCGCGAACAATTATGCTTATACTCCAAAGCATAAAGATAACAAAGTAAAGGTACTAACCACTGTAACATGAAAAAAAGAAATTATAAAAGTAGCGTCCTCTTTTCTTTATACTAGGGAAAATTAAAAGCGGTTTCAGCAGGTTCTAAAAAGGGGCGTGCGGTTTGTCTTTCGTGCAATCAGGAAAACCGCCGCTATGAATGGAGGTGCACGCTTCTTAAGCGGTCGCGGTGCAGCAAAGTGCAACGTCGATGACAAATGACGGGTCGGAACGAGGTGTCAGAATGACGGAACCGCAGAACGTAATGATATGATTGTCCGTTGAACGCGGAGGATGTTTGCGGTTTTGTGGTTTCCGCCCTCGATTCCTAGTCCCCGCCGAACCCCCTTTTGCCCTTGCCGACCCAGCCCTTTTTTATATGCGGCCATCGGCAATTTCACGCTGTGATTCGACCAGTTACGATACACACTGTTCGGTGGTGCAGTAATTCCGGGATTCGTCAACATCGTGCTTTTTACGCCGATGTTTTTCTGTGGAACGTCTGTAACAGTGGTTAAGGCAGCATGATTATTATTAAGCGTGACGAATCGCGGTATTAATTGGGCGTAAAAGGTGGATCCATAGAGGGGATCACAGAGATTTTCTGTGGCAAATTAGAAGTTTCTTCGTTTGATGTTACATTCATTTCGAATTATTTTCAGTTCGTATGGTTTCAGCGAATGATATTGGATAATTGGATGATAGTTTTATTTCGCTACGAGGGAATTAAACTTGGGAAAGAATTGTTATTTGGTTATTCGGTGTTTTCCAGTATATAAAACTGGACAATAGAATCGCGGATTGAAGATACGGACAAATATTATCCGAGTACAGAATAAATTTTTTTAGAAGAAGATACATGTAAACGTATTAATTTGTTTAGAGAGGATTGAGAATTCTATCATTCCGATATTCCAAACACTAGCTGGCCGTAAAGTTTTAGACGCGTGCAACGCGTGAGAAAACTGAATGGGAATATACATATCCTAATGGTTTAGCATTCCTATGCGTCGAGGAAAGTTTATCAACACGTATTAATCAACATCAACGGCGAATTGAAATATCGAAATGCAACCCTCGCAACACGGCAAAGCGAAGCGGCGGCAAACCGTCGCCGGTGAAAGTGAATTCTGCTTCGCATATCTGTTCTTGTGCGCTGATTTTATCGCGATTTAAATAAAAACAACGGAAATGCGCGTCGTCGATAATAAGAGATAAAGGTGGAGGGTTGAAAATTAATCATGATATTTCCCGAAAACCGCGATCCTATTCGATGTGGTTCATCGAAATGTCCACAGGTGGTTTTTGCAGCTGTTTCCTTGATTCCTCAAAGGAAACTGCTATCAAGCGTCAAACCTTCTCTAATGAAACACTATCGCTTGCCGCTATTAAAATAGAATTTAAAATCGATTTTAATGTAGCGAGAAACTAATGGTCCACATTTTTGTCTTTTCTATTCCTCTTAACTCTCCTGTACCTCTCTCTTCGTTTCGATCCTTTTCACTATTGGTATCTGATATCAAACTGACAGACTTCTATGTAACCAAATAAATGTAATAATTGCTAATAACCAAGTAAATAAATAAACCTGGATTTTTCCGAGCACAAAAAGTATTTTAACCGTTTGCCAAGGGAAAAAAGCCAGACACGTATGCTAGACACCGAAATAAAACCTCGGGATCCTGTTTTACCGGGTGGCTGTCTAACTGCAACGCGTGTGATGTAATCATAGAACCGACGCGCACCGATCAATTCCATTAAACAGTGCATTAATATTCATTAGCCGCTCATCTGCTGAAACGTCACTCTAATGCACTAATTATCGTCAATCAGAAAAATGGAATATTAAACAGGACCACAGTCCCGTGCTTCAGCGTACGAAATCACGAAGCACTTTGAGCGAACATGGGACGGACAAATGCCAAACGTGTGTTCCGCGGTGTGCTGCCGAAGAGAGAGAACGAGAGATTTGCGTAAGACGTCTAATCCATAAATGACTCGGCCAATCATGCTCCTTGCATAAGGACCCGAGCCCAGCCGTGATTGGCAGATTCGCTTGTGCGTTACGTCTGCCTGCCAGACTTACGTAAAACTCTTTCGTGCAATTGCCGTGCAGCCGTAAAACTATAGCAAAAATCAACGCTCGTTTCGAATACATTTTTTGCACTTGCACGAATAGAATTTTTGATAGAAACTTGATAGAAATTTCGTCGATCAGAGATTAACAGAGGGAGAGTAATTTGTTAATTTGGCACTATCAGGTGATCGCTTGTTTGAGTACAAATGAGTAAAAAACAATTCATGTATATAATTTGAAATTACATGATTGGCGTTCAGGTTCGGATAAGTAGATTCAATTGGCAAAGTGCATTTAATTGGGCATTAATAATTTATTTTAATAAGTAGAGATAAGGCGTTAGATTTACTATCTACTGTAAGGTATTAGATTTCTAATATCCTGTCGGAGAACGTACGTTAACACGTCGTGGATTAGACGTTTTATCGTTAACCATGCCCGGTAATTTGCGTGACGTATTCTCGCGTTAATCTCGAAAGGGTTAACCAATTGCTTTCCGCGACTTTACATTCTAAATCGCCACTATTCTCTGTAATCTCGCGCTGTCCATCCAAAATAGACAGACTATCAAATAAAGCAACGATCCGGTCGCTGCCTTTGCGATGTCCAAATAAATCGTCCGCAATTTCCACGTCTAAACGAAGACAGACGAGTCGCGGTGGTGAATGAGAGCGATATAGACGACAACAGCAGGTCGATTTCACCTGAACGACTCAATCGGCTTGGACGAGTGCACACGATCAGTTTGTAAACACGAGTTTATCAACGAGCAAGGAAATGAACGGCTTAGAAGGAGCTAAATGCCGCCTCGTAACGGCCCTCCAAGACGGTTGCGAGAAAGCGCTGGAACCCATTCGGGATCGGCGGCCAGGGCACACGACGAGTGGACAAATTACAGGGTGCACGAAATAATGAGGCTCCCGTTCTAGGATGTATACCAGAAATCGGGCCATCTCGCGGCTATAAATCACATGGAACACGGCCGAGCCGCTTCGTAAAACGGCCAATTGACGAGTTTCAGAGCCTGCTGGGAGCGTGGCACGAGGCACAGCCTCGAAACGCGTTTGCTCACCATATCCACCTTCCGCCATCGTTTCCCTCAATCACCTTTCACGCGTAGATCTATGTTTTTCTCTTTTTATTAATCTTCTCATTTATTTTTTGTTGAAATACGTCGATATATTGCCAGAGTTGAAGCACAATCCATTAAGGTTAGCTATTATTTTTCTGAGTTGCGAATCCAACGCGTTTGATACGAAAAAATGGAAAATCGGTGGGAGAGTCGTAGAAAGCGTCTCTCGATAAAACTAAAACTAAAAGTTATTTTACACTCGCTTCCCAAAGTTGATATCGAGTACCTTTTATAAATCGTATTCTATCGTTACGCGTTCCGTTACTTTCATTTATCAGCGTACTCGTTTCGACGTTTTTTATCTGCAAGATTTTAGATCGAGGGAAATCTTGAACTTTGAGATTCAGAGCAGCTTGGAATTTCACCGAGAGTATAGAAATTCACGTACGCGCATACCTTAGTAGGAATGTCGATTACTATATGCTGAATTATATTATTATCGAAAAATGGGCTGGTGCGTATTGAAAACACGCGACTAGAATTTTAGACCACGCCGCTTTGCGAACTATTAAACGCGTATAATGCGAAAGGAATGCAGGATCGTAAGATAATTTCGCTCACGGTAAGAAGTAGTATCGAAGAGAGAAAAGCGGACAGCATGTCGAAAGATCGAAAGTTGGACCTCGTTTCGCGAACGAAAAAGAACGACGCTGGCGCTGGATCCTCTGAATTTGGTTGGTTGGATCATGAATCATCGGTCGGGGACTCGTGTACGTGTGTACATTCAAAATTTATTTTATTCGTGTAGTCGAAGGAGGGGAGGAAAGTTCAATGGAAGAAGAACCTTCCACGACGCGACAAGAAACCCGAACGCGTTGAATATTAAAAGTTGACACCGGCACGAAGGTTTTGTTTCTTGATAGTAACACGGTGAGAAGCACACACGACAAGGAATATGCAAAGAGAAAGAGAAGAAGGGGAAGAAGGTGTTGCAATAAAGAAATAAACACGTAACGCGTCATGAATTTTCATGTAAATCACGTGTCCATTACGATTTATCAAACCCCATTGTAACGCTGCATTCCTCCATGTCAGCCGATGTATAGCGAAATTACGAGCAGATTAATGCCGATAGGGGCGTATTAATACGAGTGCCGGCGTTAAACGGTCGCCTCTAAGTATTAACCGACCCCCTTCTGATAATGGATTTTAATTCGACCGATTTTAAACGCGCGTTTTAATTGCGCGACGCTCCAAGGTTCGTGCACGTCGATGGACTTCGAACTCTTATCGTTGCAATCATACGCAATACCACTCTTCCCTGCTAGACGTTTTCAAATTGCCTGTAATTCTACCGGTTGATAACGAAAATCCTTATCGAACGATAATTCAAGTATTTAGGTATTTATATACTTTGGGGGAGGGGGGAGAGAGAGATTACAAAATCTTTTTTATTCTTTGAGAACATGAAACTTTTTGGGGCGAGTTACTAAAATAAGCCAATGAATGGGTTTGCAAAATGATCGATACATTGCAAATTTTTATGTTTATAAGAAATTTGAAGATGTAGAAAATGTACATAGAGAGTACATAGATCGCAAATAAGAAAAAGATAAAATATAAATATCCGAAGTAAAATAAACGAAACGAATTTCTACTTAAATCCTACTTTTCTATTTGTGTCCATAAAAATATCAATTTGCGTAAAAATTCACAGTCTGCTAGTAGATCATACTGTCCGAGAAGTTCTTAATTTTAATAGCAAAATGTACGATGTATGTGTAACTTTTCGGAAATCAAATGATTACTCTAAATGGAAATGATTAATTTAACTATTGTCGACAAATTTCTTCCTTTTTAAATACTCATAAACGCGTCTATGTGTTAGTACTTAACTTAACGATTCGTACATATCGCAGCATAATTGTTTGATTCTACATATTCACCGTTCTTCTTTCATTACACTTCTATACTTATGTATCTTATACTTGTCCAAGTAACGAAGATTATTATATCTTGTAAGCATCTTTTTCATATTACTTACGCATATTATTGCATCTAGCCATACGTGTGACAGAACTATATGTATCATTCAAACACACCGTCACGTGTATTATCCTTGAATGTTATACGTAATTCGTTAACTCGCCTGTTATTATACTCTATACTATATGGTTAGATTTCATCATTGCGACCGCAATATACCTTGTCATTTATTCTTACAGTTCGTTTTACAATTCTATATCTGGCGTAAAACTAAAAAAAAATAGAAGTATAAATATTCGAGATTGAGAAAAATCATTTACTCTTTACACTCTTTTTACCTTATTTTATTACTACCTAAGCTATACCTCGATAAAAGTAAATAAAAAATCATTACTTATTTGTTATTTGCATTCTGTATTCCATTTTATTTCAGTGAAAAATGAAAACACCGATGATATATATAAAAGAGTAAGAAGTTTCGTTTATTAGTCACTTGGAATTAACTTACCATGCTCTTTATATTTTACTATTCTGGATCTTATGACAGACACAGAAAGTGGACGATAATAATGATAGAAATATTCGTCGTTTACTGTCTGTATTTTCCAATTGCATTTGGCTACTCCATAATACTAACGAAAGGAAGGATAACGAGAATAAAAATCTTCAAGCCGGGAAAAAAGATAGAAAGATGAGGAAACGAGAGAAGGAAAACAGAGAGTAAAAAGGCGAACTCACCCATAAATCGCGTCCTTGTCGCGTTTGTGGACATCGGGTACCGCAGATGCTGCAGCCGCGGCTGCCGCCGCGAGAACGTGTTGGGGTGGTTGTGGCGGGGGCGGTGGATACTGGGGATGTGCAGGTCCCATACTTCCGAGGTGTGGACTGTGATGGAGACCTGGTACGCCTCGGGCGCTCCCGTGCGGATCGTACAGCCCTGCGCCACCTCCGCCACCTCCGCCCTCGAGGTAACTCCCGTGCAGCCCGCCGTCGTCATACTGAAACCACCAGAAAGCGAGAAAAAAAAATTAGTACGAATTATCGATCGTATGTATTCGCGTATACACACATATATATATGTGTGAATATCCGTATATGAATATATGTAAAGGCGCAACGCAGTGCTCGTAATTAACGCGAGACCCACACCTTGACTACTGGCAGATGTTCGAGGCAACCGAAAATATTATATCGGCCAAATAGTATCGACCAGAAGGAAATTTACCATCGTTCTTAACTCGAGTGAATCGTTTTACGCGTTACGAGATTAAAACAGGCGACGCTCGGTTTCATTCAGCTCGAAAAAGTTGTTAATCGAACGTAATTACGAGACTAGTTGGTATCACGTGCTCGCGCAGTTTAAAGCAGCCTTCGCGCTCTAATACATATTGCTCTTATTGACTTCTCTAGTTTTACGAGGTTTCCTGAAACTATATCGGAATTAGATGTCGTTTGTTAGTTAGATATAGCAGTACTTCGATAACTGACCGTTTCTATCCCAATCGATTCTTAGAATTGATTTCCTGCAACAAGACTCGTATATATTTTATTTTCATTTAATAGAAAACAGAGACACATAGCGCAATTAACTATTCGTGTCCAGTTCAATTAATTTCTGCCGATTGAATTCATATACGTAAATATAACGTGAACTTCTGTTAGTTAATCATAAATGTACCCAGACTACGTTATATATTCGCGATCGGTAGATTTTATGTGACGCTATAACATGCAAATAAGAAAGAAAGAATAAGCCAAAATTTATTTTTGATAAATATTCCTTATTATCATCCGTTAGATGACTGTGACCACAGATTGAAAAATTATACATTGGAAAATTATATTTCAAATATGAAGTATCAAGCACGCATGGATATTTTAGCGTATTGACTGTATGTGAACGACAAATCCTAAACAATAGAGAGAACCAATAAATTTGTATTATATAAACTACTTATTTTGATGATAACTAAAAATAAGTAGAAGTTTACTATACTCGAGATTTCCATGTCACCTGCGATAACTGGCCCGATAAAATCTCCCCTCATAGTCAATTAAAGATGTACTACATACTCATTCCTCTATCGATGTAAGTAATTTTTACTACCGATATATCGATGCCATTCCACCCAAACATAATCACCCAACTATCGCAGGATCGATAGAAATCAATGATGGTACTGCAGTACGTATCATCTGTTTCTGCAGACTGTTTCTGTTTCATCGGAAGCGCGTACGCAAGCTTTGAAATACCACTTCGCGGAAGCGGCTACTCCTCTATTATCAGCCATCATTATTATCCCGCCTTAGCGGCTCGCGATAATCGCGATAAGTTCGCGCAGATTAAGATATCGAGATGAACGTAAGTGAACCTTCTAACGAAAAACGAGCGACATTATTTGTTAATACGCTTTTAATTAGCAAGGGCACGAATGAGCAGCAACAACGAGACACCTTTATCTCTGGCTTATCTAAGCAACGCTCGACTTTGATACGGTTTTATGAAACTTACGATTCGACGAGTGTCAGTGACAAATAATTGAAGGATAAAGTCGAATGTCACAGGTTAAGGCGGTCGTAAACTTTAACGAACCGGATCCATCGATTTCGCGCTATTAATGCATTAAATATAGAAGACTCGACCGTCCTTGTTCCGAGTGCCATAGCCGTGGAATGCTGGTTGTTCCGCGCAAAAATAGGCGGAATTTATTTCCGCTCTCCGCGAGACAACCGTCGTCAAACGGGGAGGTGTACGCGCAATCGAAAATACACCGGGTTACAGAAATACCGAGGGGGACACTTGGGAATTTATTGCGAAACCTCTTCTGCGTTTCTGTCTGCGTCTTTTTTTACTCTTCTTTTTATTCTCCTTACATCTATCTATTTTATTACCTTTTTTTTTCTTTCTCTTTTAGCTTATCATTGGACTGGACGTAAGTAGAATATACGTAAGTAGAATGAGTAATCAATATTGATGGACCAAGAAGAGAGGTGATAGAGTAGGGGATAGTACAAGATGGCTAGAAAGCGAAAGCAACGCACGATCAAGCAATTCGAGGTGCAAGTGGAATGAGTGGAGCGAACCTTTGGACGATAGCGACGCGCGTGAAATATGAATTTCGTAAGCGTGCGTGGTACGTGGCGTGTGCGGAATCGTTGAAATTTGATCGAGTGGAAGACGCTTCGCTGGAATCGTATTTTGAGAGGAATTCGCGGAGAAAATTAAGACGTGGCGAGATCGGGAAGTTAGCATGAATTAAAGATTCCGTTCGCTAAAATAAATTAACGATCAAATAAATCAAAGGGAATTTAGAAACCTGGCCGCTGAAACATAATGGAGCTTCCAGAAGTCGGAGTCGATTACGGGGAAGATCAGCGTTGAACGTTAAATGGAGAATCGTGCGAGGGAATTACTTAACTTGCCAGTAAATGACGTGCTCTTCGAGCGCAAAAAATCGAAGAAGTTTCTGAATATCGGCAAACGAGCTTGTACGAGAAACGAACGTGAAACGGACGAGACAGCGAAACGTCGGCCAGCAAGTTTCCTCGAGTTTGTATCGAAGATATCTCGATCGTGGAACGATCAGGAACAAGGAAGCCAATGATTTTTCTTGACTCGTCGCGGCATGTACCTTGTCACGATATCGCGGAAACGAAAGCAAGGCGATTATTATCGCTAATTACGTGGCTCGACCGTCAAGTTTGAGAGCTGGTAATTTCGTGACGGAAAGAAAAACGACGAAATAAAGGAAGAAAGGAAAGAAGAAGATGGAAAAGAAGAGAGAAGGAAGGTTAAAGAGAAAATGAAAGAGGGGATGAACGACGGTTGTTCTTCAGCTATCGTGATTTCGAAAGGAATATGGTTTACACGGTAAATCGCGAATCTTTGATCGCAAGCGTTAGCAAAAATGACATGGAAACGTTGAAAAAGTTCTATTTCGTGCACTTTCAATTTGACTAGTACTATCGGTCGAATGTATTACAGACTGGAGTACAAAATATTTCGTGCAGGATGGAACGAGCTATCTGATTTCACCGCATTATCGTAAAAACAACGCCAGTCGTCCGGTTTGCGATCAAGTGGAGTAAACTCGAAACGATATTTCCTTAGTTCCTTGATCGTTTCCTTAAGTTCATTTTTGATATAAGAGGAACAGAGTGATACGTATAATACTTTGATATTTCCATTCGTAAGAAGAATTCCTACGCATACTATGTCATAGATGCATGATTTATCCATCTTCGAAGTTGGATTTTTTAATCGCAGTTAAAGATATGCATAATCACTACGTCGTTGATCGTAGAATGTTACGAGGACTTTGTTAGCAGCACCAAGAATCCCGTTTCATAAAAGAAACTACATAAAATATGAGGAAAATGAATCTAAATTGATCTACACGTAGCTTTCCATTCTCGCCGAAATTCATGAAATACGGCAAGCTGCAAAGGAAAATGAATTCGATCGTCAGAAAAGGATAAAGAAAAAACGACTAACGTCTAATAATTCAGCATGGAGAGCAAAGCTATGAAGATATCACTAGTCGATCGTGTAGAATATCTTAAACGGGAGAGAGAGCAACAGAGGACGCGGTAACTTCAAGCCTTGGTCGCAATGGAGCAAAGCAATACCAGGTTCCACGATTTTATTTCCTACGAAGAACTTGAAAGATAGTACAACTTTTTAGCTAAATTACCCGCTGTTATGATCAACGCTTGTTTCTTTATTTTTTTTGTAATAAAATTGAAACGATAATTTCTTGGTTGGCGATTGTTAGCGTGAAAGAAAAAAACGCTACGAGTCGATTCGCGACTCGAGATGCAGAAGTTTATCTGGCGTTAACGTAGAAATGTTTTCGCGCGGTAATTCCGCCGATGTAAAACGACGCTGAATGCCTGGAGGCGAATTATTTGGCATGAATTTCCACGGTGCGCAGCTGCAGCCGCGATGAAATATTCATAACGCGATTGAAGAGCTTACTTTTCTGAGCCGCGCTCGATTCGACAAATGCGCATAGCGGGAAATTTTAACGATACTCGATAAGAGAGGTAGAAAAATAAGAAAATAAGACAAGTTATTGCAAATAGGTAAAGGCTGCCCGATGCTCGTTATTAGTGCACTACGTTTGCATTGCGACAGCGTTGATTGAGGACAAGCATTTGCATATTTCTTTGTTTCCCGGATCAAAACGTCTTTCGAGGGTGACGTAATTTTCTTAGTACATAGATGACTATCGCGTATCTATATCTAAACGGTAGAATCTCTATAAACACATGTTATAGTAAGTAGATATTACTAAAATATTTAAAAGTATGATCGAAGAAATACATCAAAGAAGCTTCTATCATTAGTCCTTGATAGACAGGAGAACATTGGGAACGCAAAACAGCATACACTAACATATCATACGCATTACATATTAGGAAACTCGATGAAACGTTTAGAAGCATGAAGAGATACTCGAATATGTTAGATTCCCGAGAAATTCTAAAAAATAAGAATCCTTGGATCGGAAACGTAGAGACGATTTCACCGCAAGAATCTATCAAAAGAATATCACGTACACCAATGAATAACGTTAATATAGCCTACGTGTCGTTAAAAATTCGACAAAGATGACAAAACGTAAAAATTTTCTCCTTTGTAAGTACTTGAAATTCCTAAGAAATTCGGAAGAAACGATCCCTCTTACATTCAAGAATCATCAGACAGGATTTCACCGTTGGAATTTAGGAAGAAAACATCGTGTACACCTAAAAACATCATACACCGTTATATCGTACGTGTAACGTTATTAAATTTGATCGAAATTTATAAATACGAGAAACCAACAAATATTGACATGTAAAAAGATAGATGATAAGTTTGAAAGTAGATACTGAAATATATTTATTTATTTTATAGAATGGAAGCAGATACATAAGCCGATACATAAGGAATTGCGAAAATCGACTGGTTTCGACTCGCAAACACATCGAGTATGGAATTCACATTAGAATGGTCGATTCGAGGCATACGGAACCGATCGATCGGATCGACCGGTTCGAGGATTCACCGTGGTCCGAGAAACGTGGCTCATTTGCAAGCGGATAGGTCAAGGCGAGTGTGCTTAAACGCCACGGTATAAATCACCGGGGACGAAGTAAGGGGGCGAGCAGGGGCACGACGCGGAAGACGCGTGTGCACCCTCTCTTTCACGATCAATACAGTGAACGCGCGCGCGCGGCTGCTCGCGATTATAGACACGACCGGAAATATAAATCGACGAAAATCCATCGGGAATGGCGGATCACCCAGCCAGAGGACCCAGAAAATTAGCCGGTGATCGACGAGCAGCCGCCGGCGAATTTTTCGAACCGACGAGGTAAACACCAATAACCCGATCGCGGTCCTTCTCCCTCTTACTTCCCTCGCCCCCCTCTCTGTATGGTTTCATATCCTTCACGTCGAAATCAATTTCAAAATGGCATAAACGCGCCGGCAAGAAATATCGAAGCCATTCCCACTTGGCTATTAATCTCGTATGGCCGTGAAAAAATTTTCATCGCCAGTAAGCGGAGGGATTTTGAGAACTCTGGATAATAACGTAACGCTCCAAGCTTTTTTCAGTGTACTCGCTGTTAAGTCCATTCAATTATTTAAATATTTCTGTTCACGCAAATGTTGTGCTTTCGAGTTTGTGTGCGATAAAGAGGCTTGATAATAATAAGAAAAAATAATTTGTTTAAATGAACAGTTACGTTAGAAGTGAGGGTGTATTCGTAGAAGATAGTTACTATTCCCATAAATACGTTTTCATATAAATAATGAATTAGAGTATTATACATACTGTTACAATATCAATAACCATTATCAGTAACCATTATGTATGCGCTATGAAATTGTTAATAATGTGAAAATGCAAGAAAGAAAAGTTTGTGCGAGCGAAAATAGTTGCACGTTGCTGAAGTTTAGTCAGAATTGAAAAAAGATAAAAACGGGTTCCGTTGGACGGAAATATTTCGAAAGGTGGTCGTATGGTGTGCTGGTGTCCTATATTAACGTGCAGGCTACCCTGCGGGTCGTCGACACGACATGAGCTTACAGGCTTAGTTGCAATGCTTGTATAAACTTCTGGCCGACGCTAATGCGATGAAACGTAATGTAAAATAGATATTCGAACGCCTTGGAGAAGTGGCTGTAGTTCGCGACGATGATGGCGCGGTGAATTAATCGAATCATGGCCGATGAGTGAGGTTTTCCAACACTTTTACTTCCATCAATCCAATTTAAATTCGATTCGTCTTCTAATCGCACGAAGAAATATAAAAAAAAACCCACGTGACAGAAAAAAACGGAATAAAAACAACCATTAAACGTACGATTTTCAAAACTCTTGATAGTTAAATCTAATACTTTCACGCACAACAGGATTATTATAAGAAATCTTAAAAATCGAGAGGTTTGTAAGTTGTGGACATTCGCGACGTAGCCTAACTTTGCAACGTATGGCGAAACGACAGATTTCAGAGCGCGATCGTTCGGGCAATTTGCTCGAATCGATAGCGGCTCGGGCCACGTTCCACAAGTAAATCGATTATTAATCGCGCCACGCTCTCGGAGAAATTTATACGGGGCCAAAAACCAGTTGTGAATAGAGCCTAAAGGACGCGGTTATCGAGTACGCTTGGCTCGCAGAAACATGGCTGAGATTCCAGGACGGAGAAAGAAGTCGTGAGGAGAGGAGGGAGGCGAGGAGAAAGAAAGAGAGAGAAAGGGCCCGGCGACTGTTCGTTACTTTCTGATTGATGTCGACATTTGGAAAACATTGCGACGTACAAGCACGCATCGGGACAACGCCATGTGCCTCGCCTATCTTAAGGGCGCATCGTGCATCGTCCGCTTTATCGTCCGCTCTTTTTCGACGAGCTCGTCGATTTTAGCCCTCGAATCGCTCCAAGATTCGGCGATACCACCACTACGATCCTGCTGGACGAAACTGGGACTTAGATTAAAACGTCTTACGAAGATGCTCGAAATAATTGGAAGCGCGAAAGAGTACGGTAAATTGGAAATCGATTAATCGAGCTTTTTGTCTTTGTCGTGGAGACGACTATCGCGAGACATTGTTTTTTCCTCTACGGAATACATACAGGATACGTTCTTAAGAATTGAATAATTATTGGTAAAAAAAAAATGTATGATGCGCTTTCTCCGACGATACCGTTTAGACAATTAAGCAAAATATCTAAATTTTTATATGCGTATTTCAGACTGGCTTAAATATTCTATAAATTATAAACGCTTCCAATTTCAAGAATACCGTCTGCAATGAAAAGATTGCAGAATAAAAATGGAGCAATTTCGTCCCGCTTTGAGATAGCAATGAAGTATATCTATCTCGCAATGAAGATTGTAGCATAATGAAAAAAAAAAAAAAATGGCTGATTACTCGAAAGTAATCAGTACCTACGATTAAGAAATTTTGACATATATCAGTACAGAACTGAAATTGAGAATGAAGCAAGAACTGAGTTAGAATTACAAGTACGTACAGGTATAATTCCAAGGAAGGGGCATTATTCAAGCTGACGCCCGTTGATGTTTAGAACCGAACATGCTACCGAACGCAATATTCTTAATTTTCCCGCGACCTGAATACTTTTTCGACGGTGAAAACAAACGACAGGACGGTGTATACATCTGCTGGAATATTTTCTGGCATCCAAGCAAGACACATGGAAGCAGACGATATTTAGAGACCCCCACTAAATTTCACTCCGAAATAACCAGTCAGGCGACAGAAATCCCTCGATAACTTTCTTTTTCAACAGCCAAACGTTTTCCTCCGACCCGTATACCGTTACCAGAAGGGGGTCCGTCGAAAAACCTACAGAAACCTGGCGAAAAAAGAAAAAAGGAGGACAAAAAAATATCGCCTCGTCGAGGGCAGCGAATGGAACGCGCGAGAAATCGATACGACTTTAATCCACAGGCTAAAGGCCGATATCCGCGGCGATCGGGAGAGCGAAAGTGATTGATGGATACCCATAAATACATAATCACGGTTCGTTCGCCACCGCGTGGACAAAAATCCGCGCTCGTCGCAGCTATTCACCGAACCTTGGAATTTTTAATCCCGAAAACGCTCGGCACACCGGCGCGCAACGATTCGCCAAAACACGAAATTCACGAACATATCGACGAAACGCTTTCGAAATTCCCCTCTAGCTGCCGATTTTTTCCAGTAACAACCAGAAGGGGAAAGAGAAAGAGAAGGAAAAAAAGGAAAAAAGAAAAAGAGAATTCATTTCGTCGGAACATCATAAGTCTCGTGCGCATTAATCACGGCAATAGCGTCGCTGCCACGACTTAAGGAAGCATGCGCAATAAAATTACCGACGAACCGGTTGAATATGACAGGATAAGCTCGATAGACCCGGATGCAACGCACGAATTGCGTTTACGCGGTATTCGGAGCTCGGCGATGGGACGAAAAGAGCGATTCGCACGCGAATCCTGTGCATGCACGCATCTTGGTATCTTGGCAATTTCGAGCAAGGAGCAGTGAAGGAAAATTGAGCGGTAAAACGTGCACAGCCATAAGAGAAGCGATTGAGACGCCGCGTCGATGCACCGTGTTATTTCGTACAACCAGCCAATCCGCGGCTCTCATTATTTCCACGCTCGCCCGACTCGCAATTAAACGCATAGAAGTCTCCCCTTCTGCTTCCGTCCTCCGTGTCGACATCACCATCGCGATTTTTATCGTTTCTTGCGTTCTTCTCGATGGCAAAGTTAGTTTAACCGTTACAATTGTACTTTAACAATACGTAAAACATCTGATTAGACATTCGGATACCGTGAATTCGAATCATCTTTTAGCATTTTCTGTTGACATTTTTTTGAATTTCAAAGATATTTGGGTCGTCGGTTTTGTAGCAAAAATCGATGGCTGATGGAAGAAGAGATTTCATCGAACGTTTCGATCGCTAGTTCGAAGTGGATCATTTTTCGCGATTCGAAAGACAAACAGATTGCGTAACAGAGTTGCAATGATGTTTGAGCTAGAGTGTACTCTCTCGTGTACACTCGATGCTAGGGTAGTTTTTTTCTGGTATCGATCAGGGTCGCGGTTTGACGGATATAAGTGGCAACGTGGTGTGTACGGCTTAATTAAAGTTAGTGGAGCCGGTCAGTGATGACCAAGATGGCGGCGGGCAAGTCGAAAATATATATTTCCTTTTAACAGTGTTTGCAACGAAAGACGAATACAGTAATACAAATGTCGAATTGAATTTTGACTCGAATCGACTTGAATTTTTACTAAATGTTCTAAGCTGTGATCATATTACGGGTTATGAAAGGTTTATGAAACACGAATACGTCAGAGGGATTAATAAAGAACGTTCCTTCTACTTGTACTTGGAATATCGGTGTGCCTTCTAGGTGAAGTTTTCTATCGAATTAATATATTAGAATGCTGGATACATAATTCAGACCGGAACACATCAAACATACTTTTGCTCAAATAATATTTCTGAATAATGTACGTCTAATCGAAACGCCTCAAGGTACTATTTGCAATATTAACAAATCGTTCGCTCGTACTTTACGGAAACTAACCTCATCTTGCTCGCGTATACATGAAAATTCATTCGTCTCCTCGTCCACGAGATTGCTCCGACACAACCGGCTGAGTCCGATGTCGAATTTCGAATTATGCATTCGAGACGACTCACTGCCGCTTTTTCCAAACGCCACTGTTCAAACTATGATCCATTATCAAAACGTGACACAAATTTTTGATTAAAATTCACTTTTCGAAGAACCCTGGCATTCACAAAACGAGTCACACGAATATTAGACAGTAAATATCGATCGCCGTTTCAAATATTCGAAACGTGTCGAATTTCTCGCAAACGTCCGATTTCTGAACCACTTTCACGTAAGACGATATTTCGTACGAAGCAATTTTGAGCAAAAAAGGGTGAAATTATGGGGCGATAGCGTTAAAAAGGAAATATTTAGTTAGATAAGCAACGTCTACTGATTGGACACATGGAAAATCGACAGAAGCACTTTGTCGAGATACGATACTGACAGGGAAGAGGAGACCGACGGTAGAATCTAAACGAGAGGTAAGTTCCGTCACTTGAAAATCGACCGGCACGCGAGCAATCGTCGCTTATCGACGATCTCGTAAAGCTCTTTATCGACACCGATACCGTTTTCACTTGGCCGTGTCCGATAAAACCGTAATCGTCGCTGGAATTTGAGAAACGTCAGAGAAAATCTGACCGATTAACCCTTTACAAGAGTAGTAACATTATGCTAGACGAAATCATGACACGATGATCGACTAGACGTACCCGCTGATAAATTTTATCTCGACATCTGGTGCTATCGTTCTAAAGGAAACCTTTTCTTTCTTAACGATAGCCATTTTCGTGCGTTAAGCGCTGCATGAATGGAACGTTAATGAAATACTCGCAGACGAACTTGGATGTCTTTCTTCCAAAGAGTTCTTAAAACTGTACTATTATCTTGGAATATTAATTTCAACAAATGGGAATTTATGGAATAGATTAAACCACGGTTCAGATTTTTCTCCAGGTATCCTACTGGTTATTTTCCGGTATTCTCACTAAAAATAAGATTTCACGATGAAAGAAATTTCTACCAATTATAGGCCACGGAACGGTACTTTAAGCTTTAGCTCAAAAATTTTCCAGGTTATTTTCTCTAATTTCCGCTCAAAATAAAATTTCGCTATCAAGCAAAGTTCCATCATATAGCTTTAAATCTCGCAGGAAAAATTCTACCGATTATCTCCATTAATTTCTCTTAAAAATAAAACGTCCCAACGATGGAAGGTTCTATCAGATTGGTTAAAATTTTGTCGCAAAAATTCCACTAATTATTTCCACTAATTTTCATTAAAAACAAGTTCTCATGATAGAAGAAACTTCTCGTAAGTCACGGTCGAAATTTTACTCCAAAAATCCTATGGCTTTCACTGATTTTCCCTAAAAATACGGTTCTATAGCGAAGGAAATTCCTACGTTTGTTGGAAAGGTTCGAGAGGTTTCCCATAGGGAGACATAAAAGTCGAGGTATAAAAAGAGAGGACATCTGGCAGAGTGGACGCAGTTTCACGTCCGACGGACAGTGAAGACCAGCGCCAGCCAGAGTTTCGAGACTGCCGCCAAATGAAAATCAAGGGGAATACGATCCACAGCGAGCAATGGGCCGGAATGATCGTCGCGTGAACAAAATTCCAGTCGACGACAAGAATCGTAATCAATTCCTCGAACGGCGGCTATCCGCGGGCGTCCAACAGACGCTCTCACATATCGATTCGTGCATCTCGATGGCATGTCAATCCAGTCGTGCACGATATTCACGTAAAATGATAATTTCGGGTTGTCTACCTCGAGAGAGTTTCTCCGGAACGGACCACTTGAACACGGATTCCGGATCGACGACACTACACTTGCACGCGACCCGTTTTGCTCGACAAATGACAGATTTTCCTAGTTTCTCCTAAATATACTGTTTGTCTCGTGAGTGTTACCAATTTCTAAGCAATTACGATTTTCTACTCCGTCAGCGATATTCAAGAAATTTTGTCGATTTCGCTACTACAACGGAGATATACGTCGAAAGAGTCAGGAATAAAATTACACGCTTATGAATCGATCCCTTGAGACGCCCTTCGAGTGCTGCTACCTACCACGAATTTGCCTACATGAACCCACTGAGCCTCGAACTTCGAAGTTGCTCGATTACACCGAAGCCCCAGTTAAACAACAAAGTCCTATCGAGACCTGTTTGAGTAGCGCAGGAATCGTCTGGACAGCGTATCAACGCGTACGATACGACGCGTCCAAAACGGCAAGCGTCCTGTTGCCGGTTTCGAACTCGTTTTAACCCGATCTATGGACCACTTTCACGGGATTTTGCGAGTGCACCTCGAAACTTACAGTGTCACGTCTCTTACAAACGAATATCCTATGGCCAAACGGTTACGTCACAAGGTAAATCTATCTGGACGCTACGCTATACGAAAGATTTATAGTTGCTTGAGCGTCGAAATCTCCGGTCGATCGCCAGGGTAAGGTCGTAGCCGCGCACCTATTGACGGTCACCGATTTTCAAGTTCATGCGTGTTGCGGCTATTATTTAGATACCTACATAGCGAACACCTGGAATCGTACGGAACTATAAATCACGTTACGCAAGGCAAAAATTATCCACGAAACGCGTTCCGCGGTTCACTTTCGAGCTCTTTTTATTCCTAACCACGCACCTAAGTTTTTCATCGAGTTTTAATCGGGTAGCGAAATACACGTGATTTGAACATAGTAAAATCATCGATAAATCGACGTACCCTTGGCTGCGCCATGAACGCCCTGGCCGCGCCGGGGAACTCTGCGTGCTGAGCCACCGTAGCGGCTGTATTTTCCCACAGTATAAGCAAGTAACCTCGAACACTTCACACACACTGGTTTCCCCACTTTTCGATTCGCCTTATCGGGGCGATCGGTTTGCCCGTTTCCCGTTCGTCACACTCAGAGGACTCGCGGATTATTGCCTTCGTCGAATGCACAGAACAACCAAGAGAGAACGACGCTATAGCGTCGCCAGGGCAAACGTCCGTTCTCGAGTAATTCGCTATCGGCTTCCAAATTTCTATTTCTCAGCTTCGTTATGTCAAGATGGTGAATCACAGTATTGTCTAACAATGGAGCACGGCCGACGGTTCGCAATAAAACGGGCCCACAGCACTTGGAGACTGTTCTTCTGCACTTTAACCACTATTAACGCGTGCTGTTGGCTCCGTCGGTCCTCGACGATCCCCGGATCCGAGTCAACCGGCGACACGAGATACTCTGTGTGACGACGAGAAATCGGGGCGAGCGTCAGCAGAGCTCAGCACGCGCGATTGAACGCTGCAGCAGGACTACGGCTACGGCCGGACACACGTGCTTCCTCATCGTCGCGGTCACACCGCCGGATGTTCCGTTGATATTCACAGACCAAAACAAGCACCCACGGAGCGTGTCTCTCCGTAGCGTCAGTTTCGCCACATTATACGCTCGAGTTGTTCGCTTTTTCCAACACGTGGTCTTTCATAGGTTCTCTGTTCGACGCTATTATTTATGTTAAGCTTGCGGATATTCGACGATAGTTTGAAATAAGTTTCTCTTGGTCGTTAATATCAAAGACGGATAAATCGAACTTCACCGATATACGACACGAAACAACAGATTATTTCTGTTTCCCGACGGACAAGATTCACGATCACGTTTCTACCGAAAACTGATTTGTATCACCACGACGTATCACTCGATCTCTAGTTGTCACGGATATTATCGCTGTTGCTGCTGCGTCGCTGCTGTCTGCTCAGAATCGACACACGGTTTATCACGTCGACCGTCGGAGAGCAATTCTCGGCTGCACTGATTATTATTGTTGTTTTCACAGATAAAACGGCACGGATAAACACCGGAGAGATTTGCATACGTCACTGCCGGAACACGTTTACATCCTTCGTTACGATGTAGTCGTTGGAGTATTGGCGCGAAATCAAGGCTGTCGTTGGGGTTTCGTTCCAACGAAAGGAGACAGGAAAATCGAGCGGAGCACACGGGCGGACGGCTTAACTCGCGTGGCCGTCGATCGCGCGCGCGTCACACTGTTGCTTCAAAACTTGTGCACGAAACAAAGAAACCAAGATATCTGCCCGATATGCGGATAATATTACTTTCGCGATAATTCTATCGGACGATGACGACGGGCTGTCGTTGAGTTGGTCAAGCAGAAAGGTTCCCGTGCATAGGTCGCACAAGCGTGACAAACAACAGTCCACTGTGGTTAAATCGGATGATTCGTGGTAGTCGAGTTCGTTCGTCGTCGCGTATTCGCGCGACACGAACGAAAGGTCGAGCGTCGGTGGTGCGGCGGTATCGGCGTTGCAACGATGTATTTCTCTCTCTTTGTTTGCGAATATTGCGTTACCGCGCGCAAAATTACATATCTGTGGTTGCCCGTTGTTTTACGATGATAAACGAATAGACACACCGAGCGATTCGCGGTTCGTACCAGCGGCAATATTCTCCACGCGACAAGGTGGAGAAACGGTGCGGAATACACGTCGTCGACGGAGAGTTCGCGGCGGAAGAAGAAGCGCGTTCCTCCTCGCGGCGATTACTGAACGAACGAACCGGTCACGCAGAGGAGTGAGAGAAGAGGTGACGCGCGAGAGAGCTGTCCGCGAGACGGCGTCCGACCCACCTCCCTTACCGTAACTACTACTGCGTGTGCCACTCGTAACTCCGGCGGACAGAAGGTGGAAGGTTGGTGTATATGTTGCGCGCGGGCCGGCAGGCAAAGGCAGCCACGGGAATATGCGTGTTTCGAGTTCTTCCCCCACGAAAAAGCACCGGGTAGATCCACGGGTAAGAGAAGAGCAGAACGAGCGAGCGAGCGTGGAGAGCAGCGCCTAGCGCGGTTTTAGATCCTGCGCCGTCCGCAGTCGTTCGCTAACTGTCAATCAGCGCCGTGCTACACGAAGGAGTGGGAGGCACGCAGTCACGCCCATCGAACGCGGCCAATGCGTCCTCTGGTCCCACCCATCTCCCTACCACCGACCAACGAAAGTAGCGCCGCGCCGGCGAGACTGTGAACCACGGGATTCTCCGCCATCGCTACACCACTACCAACGAGACCGCCGACGGATGACGACGACGGCGAGCGAGACGAGAGGCCGACGAACACGAGGACGAGGACGACGCTGTCGTACACGAGAATGCGTTGTTTCGCTTTTACCTTCTCGCACAGAGGAAAGCCTGTATCGGTTAAACTAGACGCCTCTATCACGCTCTCCGCTCTGTATCCAGGTTTCTACCGTTCACGGTAGAATCTTGTTACGCGATCGATGTGATGCACGAAGATTGTACGAAGCCAACGGAACAAGCGTACCGTCCTACCCGTGTCCGTGAAACGACGAACAAGTGATAGCCTTCTATGTATGTTCCTGCGTTCGTTTGTAGGAATCGCGACTGTATCATTGACGTTGAACGAATCCAACCGTGTGTGATAAAGAATATATTCCACGACTAACCTATCGTTACCACCAGTAAACGAGAGTGTCAAGGCGAGCTAAGCAGTTTCTTTTAAACGCTTGCTGGCGAATCCTACGAATCTTAACGCCATCGCTCAACTTACGCGCGCTCTTCGTATTGTTCTAACGGACAGTCGAGGAACACTCGAAATTTCTCGTTCGACTTTGCCAAGGCGAGGAAGCCGGTGCGCGTATATCGTGCCAGAAATAGTAGAATAGCCGCGCAGATAGGAGCGCGTCTCTTGGCAAGGAATTCGTCACGCTAGCTCGACGTCTTAAATAACGCAGCCGATGATCCTGACAAATAACGAGGCTCGGCTAAATGCCGGCCGTCGGACGGACCCGTTGGAACGCGTTCGAAGACTCGACGAATTTACAGAATCGACCAGCGCGTATCGACGCTGTCATTCTCGGCTCGATGCCATATTTCATTGCTCGGGCAGAAGGGGTGTTAGAGCTGCAGTAGGGCGAGAGGTTGGAAAGCCCTCGACTTTCGCGCGTTAAACATCGTTTCGTTTTATCGTTCTTCTTTTTTCTCTTTTCTTTTCCTTTTTTTTCCTCTCTCGCTACTTTTTTTCTCTCTTTTCTTCTCTGTTTTTTTCCTTTTTATTATTCCCTGGTTATTAATTCAACGCGTCTGGTCGCTGGACGGCCAGCCGGCGGCGGCGGTCGATCGAGCTTTGAATGAACCGAACGAACAGCTGACTCCACGCAGGAATTGGGTCGCGAACGTGCGGTTTCGAACTTTGAATGGTATTCGGCGTTGGGTGAGTAATAGCGACAGGAGGCGGCGGAGGCGGAGGAGGGCAGAGAGGCGGCTGTCACCGACATCACTCAGTGTCTCCCTCCTGGCGTTCACTTCGCTCGATTTTATGACTCTCTCTCATCCCGCGCGCATACTTCCACCCCCCAGACCCCTACGGTTCTGCCCCCGTTGCGTTCGCGACAGTGCCGCGTACACGCGTGTCCCCTCGCGTTTGCATAATATCGCGAATCGACGTGTATCCGTTTCCTTCCGTCTTCTCCTCTGTATCGCCCCTCTCGGTTTGTCTCTCGTTTTTGGTCAGACTTTTTTTCCGCCATTTATTTTCTACGTTTCAAGTAGGTAGCTTCTTTTTTCTTCGTTTCTGTTCGTTCGGTTTCTCCTCGTCAGCCTCGTCCAGTCGGTCGTTCTTCTTGGTTCGATCGGAGACAGTCGTTCAACAGTCGGTCGAAGAATGCCGTCACCGGCGAAATATGAAAGGACCAGAGCCGCGAATCTGGTTAATATTCGGCCGGATTAAAGGATGGGCCAGACGTCGTTGCTTTCGCGCTTAATCCTCGGTCCCGAACATCGGGCGCGCTTCTCCTCTTCCGTTCACCTTTTTTCGTCTTCGACTATGCTCGTGGATTTCTGTTTTTTATCCTATTCCTTCGATTTCTTTCGCCTTATATTCTTTCTTTTGCTTTTCCTTTTTTTTTCTTCCTTCTTTATTTAAGTGATTATTCATGAGATTTTTTAAGAAGACGATACCCGATCGCACGAAGATTAAATCGTCCGGTTAAAAATTTAAAGCGTTGCGCCTTGAAACTTTCTCGTACAAAGAAAGTCGTATACTAGCGTATATGCAACGTCCGCTAGATTGAAATATTTTTCGTCGCCGATGAATGCACCCGCTCGTTTAACGTTTGGTTTTAGTAGCGATACGCATCTGCGGATTTTTCGCGCGGTGGTTTATTCAAATTACAGCGCGACCTCGATTATCCGACCGAAATGGCGGACACTTTGTTCGGATAATTGAACGTGATTACGTTTTAACGAAGCGAAGAACGATCATCCGTTGCATTAATAAACCAACGCTCGCGGGCAAAAACTGGTCTATCGTTTTAACCAAAAGCTATTCACCACTTTTCGGTTCCTCTCTACTATTTTTCTCCATCCGTTATTCAACGTTTCGCGATCGATTAATTACCGCGTGTAATATATACGCGATATGTTTCTGCGTCTCGAGCGAACGCAATGAATTAAACGACTGTGCGTGGTTACGCCTTTTAAGCTGGCGTGAATTTATGCAAAACGAATGAAACGAAGTGGCCAGAAGAAAGTGCCATAAATATCGAATGACTAAATTGATTCTGAAATATCAGACCGTGCATTCTTCATTATCTAAACGAGTACGCGTCTCGATGAAAATAGGATAATTACACGTTTTATGCACGGGAGTGAGAACGACTATTCATTTAGCCAGGGTGCGAGG
Source organism: Bombus affinis (assembly GCF_024516045.1). Classification (NCBI taxonomy): domain Eukaryota; kingdom Metazoa; phylum Arthropoda; class Insecta; order Hymenoptera; family Apidae; genus Bombus; species Bombus affinis. The sequence continues at coordinate 2,006,736 of NC_066354.1, read as the reverse complement.
CAACGAGCGGGCGGCGGTTCTCGCAATTTATAAGCCCGCCTTCAAAGACAGCGTTAAGTAATCTTAATTCCTTAGTGGGCATAAATAAGTAATACTTTGTACCACGCTTTTTATGAAAACATCCGTGAACGCTAATTATTATAAACTCACCGGTATAATAAACCTATTTGCCACGACTAAACATTTGTATTGTAAATTTTCAGCTATTAAATTTCTCCAACATCGCGTTACTCCATGTGTAACGTCGGTTTCTTCCAGTTGCAGTAAAAATATTTACGAGCCACGAAGCGACGTAAACGTTTCATATTTCAAATCGCATCTGAACAAAATCGGAAGTTTACCTGCCGCAGTCGATTATTCTACGGAGATCGTCTACTCTGCGATTGATATCGTTACACGCTTCTCCAAGTTATTCGGTGATGCGCTTGAAAATTTCATCGTCTTTTTTGTTATCTTTCTATTTTCTGAATTGAAGCGTCGAGTTTTATCGAACATTGGAGTTCTATCGAATTTGTAAAATATTCTACATGTTCGAGGCGCGCGATATTTTCAGCAGTTATGAAAGCTGAAAGCGCAGGAAACTAGCACGGACCTTCGACGCCACACGCAGCGACGATGAAAATCGCACGATCACTGTGAGAGCGGATCTCTCGCCGGTCGAAACACCATTTATCCGGTTAATTCGTAGGTGTTCCGGACATTGTCGGGGGTTTACCTGGCACGGGACACTTCGAGCCTGTTATTTCGCAATAAATCACACTGCGAGATGGAACCGAGCTTGTCGATAGTAACGAGGGATTCTCCCCCGTGCGATTTGGCCCCTCGCGGAGTAAACAGCCACGAGCCATTAAACTGCGCGTAATACCCGAAGATGATCGATTCTTACGTAACATGAAAGCCCAGGCTTATATTCTTTGGGAAACTACCAAAATCGACCTTCGACATGTCCGATAGTCCATCAAATTATTCATAAAAATTTCCATAATAAAATATGTAATTTTATTGTACGTTATAACGTTATAACGTCGCTAGGATAAAATATACAAAGAAATTGAGACGTGGAACGAATGAAAGTTACGTAAAATAATTTTTCATAAAACTTGCACCAAACCTTAATCGTTGAAACGAAACACAAAGTCGATGTTATCAGGCTTTTTATTCGCGCGATTATTAGAAATTATTACGCTTTTGCCAATATTAATGTTGTATTAAAACGGAAACATAATTACGTAGGTATATTTATTTATTTTCGTGATATCGCTTTAACTCTAATTAACTACACACCTATATAACTGTTTATATAGTTCCGACGTTCAATCAAACACCTGCAATTTAATCTTGGAACCGATCAAATAACAGTTTAGATAGTCGCTTAGAATTCAATACGCCTCATTACCTCTAAATAAATGTAAAAAATACATACATACACAGAACAAAAAATTCATTCGGAAAGAAAATATGATTCATCATTTCTATGCACATTTCGAAACCTTGTCCTTGAGGTACGTTGGATTTTAGTTTGTCGATAAAGGGTCAGTTTAAGGGATTAAGGAATTACAGGAGGCGAGGATCGCCGACAGTCGGGGTTAGGAAAATGTTTTGCGGAAGTGGAATAATTGGGGTACATCGCATAGTACACGTTTCGTCGACGGCTTAACAGTATAGACATTGACATTGTTATGCCCGGAGGCACAATAGAGGAGACAGTAGGGGTGTTTCGCAGAATTACGCAGGGACAGTGGACGAGTTAGGTCGCGTAGACCCATTGTATGAACGCTACGTTGCTGTATTATACCCGGTGTATCGTTCGGAAATGCCTTCCATCTTAATATAACTCTATTTCCATGAAGCGCGCGTTGCTCGCTTCGTTCGAGGTTACATAACGATCGATCGATCCAGGTACGAGCCGTTCCTCGAGAAAGTTCGTAACCGAATAACGAGTAATCCAGACTATGTCTGATGGTTGAAATTAAGGATCCGATTCGTAATAGGTTCCACAACGATGTATCGTATCGCTCAACCTCATCAATTATTCAGCCTCTGCATTTTTCTCTTTGGTTGGGATACAGTATATTACAAATATTGGTGGAATCTGACTGGAAGATGTTGAATTTCTCGTGAGTAGGCACTCGAGAGAAAGAGATCTAAGTTCGCGGACGCTTTCCAGTAATTTGAGTAAACCAATAACGACCAACGTAAAAGATCAATCAAAATCAAACGACTCTTTCGAACGTGATATGAATTTGTAGTTAATTAATATTCGTGATAATAAACTTCTACACTTTTGAATACGAAACATATGCTTGTCTTTCTCTCCCAATAAGTACAATTTAAATATCGGAGCTACCTTCTTGTTGCTGCAAACCAGTTATTTAGAGGAACGTAAGCTATACTTGAAATAGATGTAAAAAAAGCCAGAAAAACTAGATTTACAACGATACGACCAATGAAAATTCAATGTGTCGCCTGAATGTATAGAAATTTTATATTTTACAATTTGCAGGTTCGAACATATATACTACATAAATTAAGTCAAAGATTTTGATAGTATATGAAACTTTATAGTCAAGTATGAAATGATTTTTCAGCTCGATCGAAATAAATGGGTTCGTCGCGTCTAGCGTGGATTATCGGGACCGGTAGCCCTTGTAAACTATCAGCCGGTTTTTCACGTGCCCGAGGATACGTACGGGCGGTGTTAAACCGCGGATCCAAGGCGATTCTCGCCCGATCCGCCGGCAACGAGCCAAAACTCGACTCCACGGGGAAAAGCTAGCCTCTTCCCGGGCTTTCTTTTGGTTTCTTCAACGTATTTGCGACGGACAAGGAACGCGGCCAAATTGGTTGGGCAAGAATAAGACGAACTTTGAACGACTGGAAGAAAACCATTGTGAATCGAAACTTCACCTCTTGATATTTCGAGTTTTGTGCAAGAAAACGAATTATGACTTTTAGCACCAGACAGCTGACCTTTGAATTAAGTTCAGCTTGCATCTTGGCTTCCTATTCTATTATTCAGTTGTTATATCTAATGTATGTATAGGTGATTCCTTTTACGATACGAAAAATTTTACAACATCGACGAACAGCGTTATCGGAAAGGTACTACAATTTTCTGGAAATTTTCTGTTTTATATCTATCCATTTAATATTCCAAATCGTGGAACTAAAATTATCTTTTCCATTCTGATAGTCTTAATATATTTACGCGACCATCTGATAGTGATTTCTGATGTTGGCACTCAATGCAAGCGTCCAATATTTGATTCAAGAAAATTGGAATCATCCCAACGTTTCTATAATTCATCTTACTGACGAAAGGATAGACTCCTGCTTCGTATTTACAGCGCTTAAACTTTCCACTCAAAGAAGAAATTAAATTAAAATACGATTCGATTAGTTTCGAACCGATGAGGAAACAAGTCAAAGATCTTATTTATTTATTTCGACGTGTGTAGACTCATTTATCTTGTAAGAACCATTTATACACAGATCTATGTTATAAATATTCCATCGAATCGAATTATTGAATTATGAATAAATTTTATGAACTGAATTAGTAATAAATATCGTATTGTATTGAATTAAATCACATGAATAATTATACTGAGGAAACTAGTACGGTAACAACAATTAGTGCCATTGATAAATTGCACAATAAGAATAAATTATTCATACGTACACTAGTAACAAGCAACAATTACCTGAAGTAAGGCGTGTCTCTTGTAAGAATAAAAAAGAAGACATAATAGAATACATTAAATCGTTGAATAGCAAGTACAAGTTACAACATTGAAGCAATTAAAATTGAAATACACTACAATAAGAAGTAGGCACTGCATATCTATAAATAGATAAAATAATTTCTATACTCGGAGTATAATATATGCCTTTTTAACTGTAAGAATTAAAGATATTTTATCCGACCATCAATAACTAAGAGTACAATAAGTAATCTTCTCGGAATATTAAATATTCGTTTCCGAAAATTGAAAATATTTTTTTATCGATATTCATGATGATTCATTTGACAGTTGTATATTTATACAATTTCATATTTTTATGAAGACAATTAAACAGATTAAATCCAAATAGAAATTTATTTCATTTATTAAATATTATTACGACATTACTTTGGATATTTTTATATGTTTGCGATGTGTACACTTTCGCACCTTTAAATTTCCGATAAATGTATAAATATCCGCAAGCTAGAACTAAAAATAAGTAATCTATCCAAAGTATTAAACGCGCCTCTTTCCAAAATCTAAATAAATTTTCTCTAACCATTATTCGGTTTAATATGATTAATGATCGTGATGATCTTTCAACTCGATCAACGAACCACGATCGTACCGATTTCCCGTCTCGTTTCACCAATTACATAGATGCCTAATTAGCAGCTGTCCGATGGGAACGGTAACGACGCGAGTCGTCGTCGCGCCAATTTTCCAACCCCCTCTAGGGACCATCGAAAAAATGGGCGAGAGGAGGATGGATAAAAACAGCTGATCCCCGATTGCAACGAGGCCAGGAGGATTCGAACCAGCGTGGTTCGTCAGGCTCGCGAAACGCGACACCGATCCGATTATGTTTCTCAAATTACCGAATTCCCGAGGCTTTCTCTGTTTTCTAAACGCCACACTACAGCCATACCTTCTCTTTCTTTCGTGAGAGTAGTCGCACTCGAGGCACACTCGACTCGCTTGTAATCGTGTTTATGGTTTTTCAACGAGTACGCCCGACGAGAATTTGTGGGTTTGCGAGCGTCTCGCCATCCGGGAGACACGTTGAAGTCCGTGAGAAAAAAGGTCTGTTAGTAAACACAGACCACACGGTTCGGCGTAAGCAGCCTCGAGCGCAAGAACCAGAGCAAACCGTGTCGCTTGCTCTGCCTCTCTTTCCCTCCCGCCGATCTTCCTGTATTCATTGACCATTTGTGCGTATATTTCGAACAACCAAGCTTTTTCCTCCTGATTCGTGAACATCTTGCAGATTCCCTGTTTTGTCCCGTTTTTTTTTCTTCTTCTTTTCCTCGCCCTTTTTACCAGTCGTTCGGTCGAGACCATTCTGGGAAGTATTCGCGAGACACGAAGAAACCACTGGTTTTTTGTCGATACGCTGCTCGACTAGAAATTCGACGTTATTCTTTTTTTCCTCTCGTTGGGGTAATGATCGCGTAAATGGTCATTGTAATAGTGGATCGGGTTTCCACTTACGTGACGAGACTCAACGTGTGCTGGTAACGACTTGTGAGTTTATGAATTACTGTTTGTACTATGTATGGTATGGTGTAGTATACTTATTTATATTTACTCCATTTCGCTAGGATTTCCTTTTATCGTTATCGTGGAATTGTTCTTACGTGGGCTTGTGATTTTGTTCTTTGCAAGGATATTTCAAAGCGTTGCTTTTTTCTAACGCACTGTACCACTTAGTCGCGATACGGTGGCGCATTCATGCGCATAATTCAGACTGATAAGTATGCTAACCAAGGTGACTTAACTGTGTTCATCGAGTCACGTGACTCGGTTATCAACAACTGAATATATAACTTTGCGTTGCACGTAATCGTTTGTCCAAAACTTGGTCAAAGCAAGAGAATTAAGGTGAAAAAGTATCATCGAATTCAAACTTCGTTATTTTACAGTCATAAATCAAATTCAATACTGTATCGCTAATTACTCTCACTAATCGATTAAAAATCTTTTCTCATCTTACAATTGAGACATATATAGCAGAAGTTTATTTGGAGTAATTAAATTAACATGTAAGAAAGGATATCTAATCCTAGCCTTTTTTCTTTTTTATTCTTTCACCTCCGTTTCTTCATTAATATTCACAACTCTAAGCTTAATATATTCATAAATTACCATATTCAAACACTTTGCTCCATATGCATACCTACAATAATTCGCGTAAACCAGATATGTGCAGTAGTTTGCGAAAGTATTTGTATTTACACTTTCTACAAAAAATGATATATTCGCAATAAATATCTTGTTACTTCTGTATAAATTTTCCGACTGGTTTCAAACCTTACTGACGTAATTACGACAACAGTCTAATTATAGAGCTTACGAAATTCCGTAAGTGTTCGAATACTTCCGTAAGCTACTCTACGTATACCGTAGCTAGACCTCTACAATAAAAAAATGTTACAAAGATTATTTGTATGCTAATGAAAATTCGGTCGTACATCAGCTCACGTGTTAAAGTCGTCGAACGTAGTTTTTAATCTTATATAACTGATTATTCCCGTTAAACAATTAAAGCTCCTTCCCACAATCACGACACACCTACGTATACGATTCTGAAGCAGGTTAAGCGTTCAATTGCTCTCAATCGTATTAAAGGACCAACTGATAATCTTCGGTGCGCACACACGATTCGCCACACACTACGGCTACATTGTTTCGCACGTTTCTTATGCAGATGCGCGGCTTCGAACCAAGTCACGACGGAGGCCACCCTCCGCATCGCGATACAAATTTTATTCATGGTAAACACGGTGACCCGATGCACCGTGACGGACGCCTTTCAGGAATTTATCATCTCGTACGCGTGATCTCGTCCTGGAGCCCCGAAAGCGTATACACGTTATACGGGGTGCCGTATTATAACAGGACTAAGGCCGGATAACCCAATGATCGATCACTCGACGTGAATGCGACACCCCTAGGAACGCGTATCCGCGCCCCATTAAGTCCGCCCTTGCGAACCGCGCGCTTCTATCGCGAGTCGAAACCTTCCAGCCCTAAAACCATTCTATCCGCGCGATGGAATCGTCAGTCTTTTGCCTCTCGAGAGCTAAATAATTGAACGAAATGGCCACGCTCGATATTTTAGTCCGGTGGTCCCCTGCGATTCGTCAGCGATCGATCGAAGTCGATGATGCTAGTTGATGTTTGACCACTGTTGTCGGATACGTTATTAAGTAATGGGTTAGGTTTAGGTTCGAAGGCTAGGTGACAAGTGATGGGGGGATGAAGAGGGCTGGTATGTTTAAACGTGTTTTGGAAGCTCCTGCAGGAAGTACGTAAGAGTCACTGATCAGAGGTGCTAAATGGTTTGTCTTTGATTACATCTATTGGGGATGATGATGTGAAAGTAAGTATGGAGAATAAGGAAATAAATATGTAGGTGTGATTATTAAAGCTTGTGCATGTTTTTCATTAAATTACATGAGTGTTTTTTTATATATAAAGGATAGTTAAATGAAACATTGTAACTATCTAAATGAAGAATAACAAGAAACAAGTTGATACATCTGAAGTAAAGATCATGAAAGAACGGAAATTCTCGTTCTGGACACTAGACATACGAGCTTGATTGTATTAAAAGAGCCAGAATTCGATAAGAAAATTAACGGACAATAAAAGAGCGAAGATCGTAAAATAATCGCTTCTTGAGCAGCAATTATCGCGATCCGCTAAACTGCTTAGCATCGCGCCGCATCGCTACAAAGAGGGTGGCTTTATATCGCGTGTTTCACGGTTTTTAAATGGCAATGATCTCCATGAAATCGAGGGATCTGCTCGTTGTACATGGACAAACGAGCTCGACGTTGAACAGCGAAATAATTACAAGTCTTTTTCCCCGCTATCCACGGAATCTAGCCGAACGTACCTCTCACGGTCGTTGCGTTAGCGATAATAGTGATAGACAGGCAACGAAGTTAACGTGGGCGTCTTAGCGAGAAGGCGCGCGAGAGTACCGGGGCCCAGGCATAAATTACCATCGTGAATGAAGCAAAAGGGAATCTGATCTCGTCATTAAACGCTCCTTCGCGATACTGAAGTTCCCTCGATAGACCGTAATTGCGGCGAGCGTTAAAACGAGACCGCGCCGCCCGTAAAAACGCGAGCACTCGAAGAGGGTCTCCGAGACTGTCGGTAACGAGCGTACAAAACGGCGACCGTCTCTTTCTCGTTCCGCCTTCGCGCTCCGGCCAATAATCGCGGGTACGATGTTTCCTTATCAACGGACAGCTAATTGTTCCCTTGTTACGTCCGCGATTTTTATATATTACCGGCTGCTATGATCCATGTACCTCGATTCCGACAGCTGAAATTTAAATTAACGCTGTCCAAACCTCACACGCGAGTAAAACGTTCGTCAATTTCCATTTCGTGTTAATCTTGTGGCTTTTTAACTAATCGCGGCTGGTTTCGAGTGTGGCTGATTCGTGGATGTTCGATGTTTATGCATTTATATTTTATTGTATATTGTATATTTTATTGTAAAAGCACTTTGAAAGTTCAATAATGTATAATATTTCATATTTCTTTGCTGTAGTCTTCATACGATTTTTGTTACGCTCGTATGCAGATTCGATAAATTTGAATATTTGGAAAAAAGAACGGTAAGAGTGAGGAACGATGATAGAAACACGAAGAAACGAATGGGATGCTACATATGTGCACGATTCATATCTGTATTCCTTTTTTTCTATGCCAATGACGTACGAAGGGGGATAAAGACTGCAAATCCTACTCGTGGGTAGTATCGATTTAAATGACATTCCATGGAAAATTCTATCGTACATACATAATTGGTACGTCGATCACGTTCGGATAAAAATTGTAGCAAAGGTGAAGTTGCTCATTGCTAGCACGATTGACAGGCGTGTTAGTGTCAAGCGATCTTCAATTTAGGGTATTTTGTTGCAATGCCAAGGCGTATCGACGTTGAAGTTGTGTCGATTATTGCTATTTGTACCCGTATTTTTGTTTTTTTTCTTTTTTTTTGTGTGTGTTTTGTATGTTTAGTATACTGGAGAAATTTTCCGAGGCCGGTTTGTTGAAATTGAATATCTGATGTGTCCATTTTCGAAATATCTAAGGACAGGTCCAACGTTGTACATCGAACACCACATAAACACAGCCGTGAGTTCTTCGAACTCGTAATTATATTCCGTCCTCTTGTTTACAAACGCTTTAAGACGACAAGTAAATATTGAATATGATATTGATAACGACAATTGAATAACGCTATTCGAATAACGAATTCGAATAACGGTTGTTTGAAGTCATAATTTTACAAACACAATTAAGTAATAGAACATAAATAGAATTTATTTCATCCTTGGATATCTTCGCCTCCTCGATCTAATCATAGTAACCATGACATATGAAAAGTCTTTTCGGAAACCGATAATTTATCTAAACACAATAAAATAGAATAGTCAAACACATGCAATCGAGAAATATCCAAAGACAAGCTGAAGGTAACGCGTTGAATGCCACAGAGAGACAATTGCGAGCCAAACTTGGAATACCGAAAGGTAAATCAAATATGGAGGCGACACGTAGCACAACCTTCGTTTCATTTTCCCTCGGTCCGATCCGGACCGCGTAACAGCCGCGATGCGCATCAAAACGGAATAGTTTGGTCTAACGAGTCCCGAATACCAGCATCGACGACTCGGAAGAGGCCGTCGTGTGGAACTCGGCGAATTCCACGGAGCGCCGGATGGACAAGGAATTTCGTCGCTCGCTGCGTTCCGAAGCGCTTTGCTCGCACGGCAGCAGGAGACGCGGTTCGATCGAGCAAAGGACAGCCCAGCAGAAATCCTCCAACGAAATTCCAGTGTGACTAAACCCCCGTGGATGACTGGCAGGCCGGCTGCATACGGGATGCAGCCGGAGGGGTTGGGTTCGACCCGGGTATTGCCATCGGAACATCTCTTCTTTCTCTTTTTGCCTCACTCTTTCTTTCTCTCTCTCTCTCTCTCTCTCTCTCTCTTTGTCTCGCTCTCTCTCTGCTAACTTAAAAAGATTTTGGTCGAACCAAAGGGAGGAGTAAGGGGGAAAACAGGAAAAGAGCGACGGGGAGATGATGCATCGAAACGAAGATCGTTCGAGGAACTGTCTACCGAACGATAGCCACTGACCACGTCGAATCATTGAATCGTGGGATGAGAGTATCGGCGTGAGATATTAATTTCGCGCGAGTGGCGAGTTTGGTGACTCGTGAAAGTACTTGAATGTTTACCACAGTCAATTCTTATGAATCATACGTAGTAGCTTAGGAAAGTAGTTAGACGCTTACCATAAAAAACTTTTATACGGATATAACATTTTGAAATTTCATCAGTGTTGTAACAAGAGACGGCTGTTATGCTTATAGCAGCGAAATTTGAAATAATTTACAAACGTATATACATAAAAGTTACAAGACATTTATGCGGTAATAAAAGTAGTGCTTAGAATATATAAAACATGTAATAAGTGTGAAAGATAGTACCATTAAATATTGTAGTTTATTAATATAACGAACAACCGATTGTGTATATCATATCAAACGAATTTGGCATAATTTCCTATCTTCCCTTTGTAAAACACAACATTTATCTCTTGTTTATGCATGCGCGAGAAAGTTAACAGGTCTGGAAGAATTTAAAAAGCTTCGTTTCTTCCAGCCGAACAGATACAAAAGCGTGGTTTCTCATGCGTATTGCCGTTGCACGTGGGGTCCACTTGTATTGTAACGTCCTAGGATAGAGGTTTCTTAGAGGATACCTCTCGAATTTTGAAAGTCGACTCTCTTCTCCGATATTCCACGTTTCAGATCTTGGCTTTTGCTCTTGGCAAATGACGTCAGTCAACTATGACGGCGGGACATTCGTCAGCGTTACAACGGGAGCACACGCGCAGCCTGATTTACGACAGAAAATGACGAACGATCCGGCGGCGACGTTATTGTTTGTACACACCGCGAGATCAGAATCTCGATGCACGCTCGAGGATCGTTCAGTATGCAAGCCGGCACTCTCATTACGTCTGTTGGGTCGCTGTCAAAGCGAGCAACGGTGTACCGGGCTCTTTCTCTATCCCGGAGTCGAAGGAAAAGGAGGCCGCAGGACAGAAAGAGAAGAGGAGGATCCCCCGTCGGTCCTTCCACGCCACTTTCGGTCATTCTGTTCGTTTCTGGTGACGGTAATGCTCGTTCGTAGGCTACCTTATCTCGACTGGAGGCCGTCGAGCGCACGGACTGGTTAGATGCATTTCGTGTAAGGTCGGCCCATACATTTTCTAAAATGACCGAATTACCTGACCCCTTGCCTGTTCGCCCACTGGCCACCGCCTTTCCCACCGTGAAATAGGCATATTTGTATAGTTTATCTTAACCGCGGCCGTCACATCGCCGACTACTTGATAACAAATTTCGAATCCGTGTCGCGATATCTATTTTCGTGCCACTTATCGAAAAAATTCGCATATCAATCATCTCTGTGTCCGTCTTCTTAATTTTTGCGAAAGATATTGTGAGAGAATAAAGCTGTACCTCGTTGAACGGATATTTGTTAAAATTCAATCAAAAATAGCAGAAATCCAAGCATACATTTTTCCTATGTCGATTCTTTCTTTTATTTCTTTTTTTTTTTTCTTCTTTTTGTTAAGTTAGAGGATAGACATATCCCTAGTTGAATTTTCAAAGTTGCCGTCAAGGATTGTACGCGAGGCTGCAAGCGTTGCGTTAATTTGAAACTGGAGTATCCCACGTGAATGTAAAATATCGAAGTAATGGAAGATTAAAGGCAAGCGTATTGGCGAGGCAACGCGCGGACAAACTTGAAATGAATTCGTCGGGGAAACCGTGCAGGCTTCTTTCCGGAGTGGAAAATCGAATGGCGTTTGCCTCACAATGGAGAACGCCGTACACATCTCCATACATATACATAACACAGGCGGGCGATGACATGCGAGAAATCCCAACCCCCGTTGCATCTCCCTGTCGTCACTTGCAAATGCATAGAAATTCTACGTGCGACGGGGTGACGGAGAATAATAAACGCAATTGTGCACTTTTCTTCGTAAATAACTAAACGCAAGATGAACGGATTCTTTCCCGGTTTCTACGACCGATAGCTTTCATTTTTTCTCCATGACTCTCTGTTTTCTCCAATTAGGTTAACGCGATTATCTACCGAGAAACAAGTTTCCAAAGTTTACTTAATATTTCAAGCTTCACTGACCAGAAGAACGTTTCACCAATAGTATCTCTTTTTTTAATTTCTATAATACGAACCAATTTTTTCTATTCCGCGTTAACTAACCTAATACCAACGAAATGAAATCGTGAAAGGAGTTTCATCGAATCTACAGCCACGATGTGGAAAACCAAAGCCAATGTGTATCAGGGCAGAAAGTTAAACAGGCGACTGGTCTTCGCTCATTTTCGAGATATTAATTAATTAATTAAATAGAAAAAAACAGTCACTCATTTCCAAAATCTCGAATCGTACAGATATATCCAAAATAAATATCATAACTGTATTTCATATTGCACGTTCTATAGAATATAACGAATAAAGAATATTGTAGGAAAAAAAGAAGTGGTTCCATACGAATAATAAGATCGAAGAACGGACAGAGAAATAGGAACGAATAATTAAGATGAACGATGCGTGCACCTCGACGAAAAAATTGCGATGTCAGAGCGTGGCTGCGATTCGAGATCACGATCCACCGAGAACGAGCTCTCCGGATGATCCATGGTGCCCCTTTTATTTGGAAATGTTCGATCCCCATTCGACAACCACTTAACGCTCCGCTCGAGCGTCTCAAAAGCGCGAACTCATCCTGACTAGTATGCTGCCATGGTTATTGAGACCAGTCCGATTCTCTCCTAGACAATCCGACGCGGCATTTACAGATCCATCGATCTGACACTGTCGTTCGACGTCGGAGAGATCAGAGATCCGCGTAGGTGAGACTTTACAATGTTTCAATCGACCCGTGCGCTCCGCCTCTACGGACGTTATTAATTATCCATTGAGAAATCAATAATAATAACGACTCAATTGTCGCCCCGCGCCGATTCTATCCTTCTCGACTGTAGTTCCAGTCGACTTGTCAACGCTGTGTGTACTCGAGGAGCGGTTTCACCGAACGACGCGCGCCACAGTATTCGCCAGGACCTATTTATCATTTCTGCTCGAACTGCGCTCGTCGCGAAAATTTATTCGACGCATTCGACGCGCGACAACGTCTCGTTATTAATCGCGTAAATTACTGTGAAAAGAGTACACGCGCTGCTGTCGCCTGTGACCCGCGTTGACATTGACGAGAGAAGCATTGCATCGAATTCTTCGAGCAAAGGAAATCGGAGACTATATGCGATAGGTAATTTCAACGGAGATGTTGAACGATAAAAAGCATGTATGTATGTGTATGATCTTATACACGACGCGTGTCATAGATCGTATACTGGCTATCGTTTCACAAAGTTATACTTATCTACCACTTCACGAGATGATAATCAGTTACGGAATACCTAACACTTGGTCGAACCGATAACGTACCATCAGATCGGATTATAGAGCGCCGCATTCACGCAACGCTTTTCTTTTATTTCTCGCTCGATAGGTAGTATCCCTCGAAGGCAAAAATTAAGAAGCGGTATCGTGCCTGTTCTGGTAACGCAAAATACATGCTAACGTCGTAAATCGCTGGTGGCGACGTTGCTCGTTTGATCGGTGGCGTAGCCGTTGCATAGTCGATCGAGGCAGAGTAACATCGAGCGTGTTTACAAACACCGATGTTCGCAATAAGGATCGGCATCGCGTAGCAAACTTAAGATGTTATTTCAGTTATTTACGAGATGTCTCGGAACAGGTGACACGCGTCCCATACCTATACCGGGTAAACGGCCTCGCAGCCACGCTTCACTGACCATTGGCGAACGTGAAACGAAGCGAAATAGAAAGAAAACGAGTGAGCGAGAGAGAGAGAGAAATGAAGAGAAAAGGGGGAGGAGTGCGATAGACACCCTGTAATTACGCGAGGGTGAGTTATGGCGGTAAGACTGCCGTGGTTACTTCGCGACCTGGGGAACGGAGGATACCTTTTCAGTCGATGACACTGGAGGATAACATTGCATCGACCAGGGAAAGAATAAACATTGGATCGCATTTAAAGTCTCTGTATTTTAAATTTCGCGAAAGATTAAGTTCACCAAAATTTAATATTCTTCTCGACACTGCTATTAGAAAAATTCAATATACTTTTGCAAAAACTAGAATGCACAAACCAAAATGTAACCCTGATCATGAAAGACTTTGACATAACCAATGATTTTTAAATGGTCTTATATTGCACGATCTTCGATGAAAATTTTGCTTTTAAGCAAATTGTACATTTCTTCGACCAAAGTTGGATGATTGTAAACGATTTATCTCAAACCTTCAATAATCTTTACTCGACTACAAATAATATTTCAATAATTCAGTCCTTGATCGATCCTTGAATGTTCTTCAATAACTCGATAAGTTCTTGCAAGGCTTCAATTTATTTCTGAATTACCTATAAACTGCATTTCCTCAAATTTGATCTATCTTCAAACTACCTTGACATCCTCTCAATGGCCTTCAGAAGCATAGACATAATTTTGGACGACCTTTAAATAATCTTAGTGCAACCTTGATTTTTTTTTCAAGTTACCTTAAACGACGTTTGACAATCTTTTAAAATTACTATGCATACCATTCAAACAGATTTGACATAACTTTTAGTGACCGTCAAAGTGTACCTACTGAAATTTTGTTACACGTACGTATAATGAATGGATATAAAAAGAAGTCGTATGGAACATTCGCGCGATAAATTTTGAATCGATCAGTGAGTGTGAGAAAAAGTCGCAGGTAACTTCACGTATTGAAATTTAGGACACGGCCAGGGAACCACTCCATCGGAGTGTCTTCAAGCGTCCTTGGGGATAGAAGGTAACCGAGTTTGGGACACGGTGATTTGCGCGAAATCCTGCTTCGTTGTGACGTACGCACGAGGCCGAGGGAGCCGTTGAAAACGGAATTTTTTGCCAGGCCTCAGTGGATCCTGTGACACGATCCTTTGTTTTGACGCGGTCGGACAAGTGAGTTATCTGCCGCTGTAGGACGATCGTTCTTCTTGGACACGGACACGTCGCGGAAGTTCTCTTCCCGAAAAAGATCCATTCGAGCCCCGGTGTAAACACAGCCGATAAAACGACGAAGAGAGATCCGGAGCCTTAACCGGCGGGGAAGAGTGATGCGCCGCGGGAAACCATTCTTTAGAACCCCGCACACATCTCGTGCAGCCCTTTCGTTGCAACCACGGCCCACCTCGGCCAGTAAAAACGCCTCCACGAACTCCTGGAAGATGAACTACTGACGCCACCCTCCGTTAGAGATATCGGCTGAAACTATTTTACTCTCATCGAAGTCGTATCGTTCTTGTTTACCCTCGACCGAATCGACGTACTTCAGTGAATCAAAAGATCTAGACAGGTTCCTTATGTCTTAATAGTACATTAACAGCGAAAGTGTGAATAATGGAAGCAGGGTGATCGATTTGGATTCCTTGTGTAATGGAAAGTGTAGTAGTCCAATGAAGAATTAATTGCAGATAATATGATCATCGATCAAAGATCGTGGCTAGTTTATTGAACAATTCAAGCCAACAAAGGACCAACGAAAAAGCCGCCGGTTCATAAATCCGGCGAAACAAAGCAACAATAAGACCCCGTTACTCTTTCGTCGAGCCCCGTGCCCCGCAAAAACGGCACGAAATCTAATCGCAACGGTAATAAAATCGTTAAACCGTCGGACGTACGACGAAAGAAATAGACTGCGGCAGAAGGAAGAGTGGAGACGTGGGCCGTAAACGGAAGAGCGGAGAGGTTGGTTCAGAAAAACGGGGCGCTGAACAGCGAAAGAGAAGCTGCTCGTCCTGGAAGCCCAAGGGAGGGTTTCTCGAAGACAAGTCGGCCATGTCGACGGCCGTGAGCACGAAAGTCGGGACATCAGTCAGTCAGTCAGTCGGTCGAACAGTCAGTCAACGGGGACGTTTGGTCACACGCGACGGGACATTATCGCATTAAATATCGACAGCCGGCTTTCAGCAGAGAGACGAGGAGCAGCGAAATCAGGAGAAAAATGCTTGAATCCATTCTGGGTTCCCCTCCATGGACCGAGGTTCAGTCGCATCCACCGCAATCCGTGTCCACCCACACCCGCTGCGTTCATAATAGGCTCTACGAAGCTAAGCTCCTCTAATACCTCTCTTCTCCCCCCCCTACCGTGTACCTTCACCTGACCGTATCCTCGCGTTGTATCGTTCTCGTTGGTCCTCCTCTAACCTCTGATCTCTGTTCCTCTTGCTCCTTCCATCCCGTGCGCTTGCCCTCGCCTCTTTCCCTTCAGAGCGTGCCTTTGAGCAGGGTTCCCATAGATTATTATTAGAATGCGCGTTTGTGCTCCGGTCGCGGGCAGGTAGATGGACAGTGCTCCGCCCCAGAAGAGAAAAAAGGAGCCCTATGCAGCCTGGCTGCAACTCGTGCTCCTCTCATGATCTGTCTCTCTTTTACCTGAGGAATTCCTGGATGAGAATCAACCGACTGTCCCGAGACCGAGACGGGTTACGAACACCATGGGGACACACCGCGTCTTGGGAATTATTTTCGGGGAAACGGGTTTGCAGGCTCTCGTCCAACCGCGCTCGTCGCTGACTTTTACATCAGGTTTCTGGTTACGCGCTGATTTGTCGCGCGCGTTCCTTCGTTAGGCGACATTATCGCGGCTAATCGAGAAGAATATGACGAGCTCCGTACTGCTCCAACGAGTAAAATCCCTCTATCTGGATGGCAGGATCTTATCGCCGGTGCTTTGTGCGAAGACAGAAGACGCGAGGAATCGACGAAGTGACGAGGCACCCAGGGTGAACTCTCGTGGAAGAGCAACACGAAACGAAAATTTATCGCTGGCACTGTAGCTACCAACTACGCGCTGTTTTTCGTTGAAACCGACTCGTGTCGCATCAACGATCGGACAGTAGCTTCCAAGACAGGTTGCATAACACGTACCGGTTCGCTCTCGTTGGAAAAAGTCAAAGTTCGAGGACTCGTCGTGATTTGATCTACGTCGAGTCTCTCTACCAGAAGGCAGCACCTCACGGTCCATTCGTGGCTGCTTTGGTTTCTTCGATTGGAGCCAGTCATCCACTATTCCATGACTTTTTCCCACACATTCTGGACCTTTCTCTCGACAACAGTCAACGCGATATCTTCTCGCTATGATTTTCTGGCTCTCCTATACCGGCTCGGTCAGTGGAAAAGATAAATCGCTTGTTTTGAAGCGACATCCTTTTCGACGTCGTGGCTAGGCGATACGGATTTGTTCAAATTATCTTTTAATTCAAGAAAGAGCCAGTGAGAGAAGAGGAGATTATTTTGATGTGTCTTGCGACTTCTTTTCACCGTGCGCGAAAACATTGCTAGCGCCATCGATCACCTGGACATTTCCGCCGGCTGCCAATTGAAAAGCCTGTTTTCAACGAGTTCCGTTGATAACGCCTTATTAAATCGTTGTTCCTCTCCTTGGTGACGATTCGAACCAATGGACCGATACATCGACCGAGTAAATTCGTCCTGACGTGTCCGAAATGATGAATCGTTATCACCAGAACCACGTGCCAGATACGTATCAACCATCGGCCAAGTTTCCATTAATTATTAAGATAAGATAGGTTTGTTGAGTCACTGGAATATGTAAGCCAAGTTAAGTAATTTTTCTTGTAATTTATCTAATTTGGTTATGAATAATTTTTAAGCGGCATACATTTGAAAATATACTATGTGTTTGTGACCAAGTTGTTTTACTGTTTATTTAATCAGAACTTATATACATAATATCTTATCGTTGTCACAAATAACTCTATGTTAGAGTTCTTCGAATCATTTTCTCGTTTTGTTTTGCAGTTTTCCTTTTCGCTAGTCCTAAAGTACGCCTAAAGTTTCTTCATTTCTCCGTTATTACTTTAAAGACTAGTGATGCCACGTAATTAAGCCGCGGATTTTTATACATTTAGACAAAATTTAAAAACGCGAATGCGCATAGAATGCATATACATATATAATTTGCAAAAGTACGTGAAATATCAAGTGTACAAAGTACAGTACTTGTTATAATTTTTAGTACGTGAAACAGATCTTTCTCTTTAAACTCTATATCTATACTAATGCATATTCATAAAAATGTAAATTTACATAAAAGTCTGTGGTCTGCTCATAGTGTACAGGAAGTTTAATTACTCTGTGCAAAATTCAAGATTGAATTTTTACATGTTAAGGCCTAGCTGTCTCAAATAATCCTACCTTATCATATCGTTCTTCGTGATTCAACCGCGCACAGTGGTTCGCATAAATATTCTTCGTTTTCTCGCGTCTCTATTTGTCACATCGCTTGGAAGTTTTCTAAATAACGGCCGTTTTATGCTCGGTGATAATGAAATTCCAAAACTATCGATAATCGGAACATTGATTGGTGGCAGTCACGACTACTATCGCGTAACTTATGTACCGGAAGCGAAACGCGTACCTGCAAGCGGTTCAATGTCAATTTCAAATAGCTCGAATTCCGTCGCGACGAAATCAGAATTTTATACGGTTCGACTGAACTTGCTCTCTGACTAACGAGCTAGTTCGGTTCCATGGATACGCGCGGCCGTGTCACAGGGGTATTGCGGATGGTATGGCAAATTCTAGGGGTAGATACGTGATACGACGAATGTAATATTGTTGGTTCGATTTGGAGAAAGAAATATTGTAAATGTCTGTTCTTTTTGCAAGCAAAGAGGTTCTAGAAGAAATAGAAGCTAAAAAGTCTTCTAACAGACCGCGGATGTTTATACAAATTCATAGATCTATGAACATAACTGAAGTAATAAAACTTATTCGAAGATTTATTTCGCCTATTAAATAGTACAATGTGTACTATATTTTAGATAGCCAATTATTGAAACAGCATTTCTGGAAAAATAAAGAGGTATCGAATGTGTTTCTTGAAATAATTGAATTAACTACTGTGACATTTTTATTTCGTCCGTAGATATAGGGGACGAAATGTTCTTTCGGAGTCGTTATAATTATCACTTCAAACGTAATTTTCCCAGAGAGATTCCTTTTTGGAAATTTCCTTTTCATTTTTTCTTTTTTCTTTTTTTTGAAATTCCACATTTCGAATTTTTGTTTTCCATGATGTAATAGTTAGACGTAAAAGTTATATCATGATATTTAATCACGAAAGAACTTTTCCTTTGATTACACCCTAAAATATTATATAATTTTTTCGGCAATGTCGATGATTAATTAGAAACTAGACAAATTTGTGCTAATTTATAGGGTTGGAAAGTAAGTGTTCAACAATCACTTAGTTGCCAATCCAATAGTACCTAGGATATAGTATTTAAATAGCAGTATTTTGATAAGAAAATATTTCATCGCCGATAGTATCTTAAAAATTACACAATTTCCGCAATGAAACAGATGTTCTGTAGACATCGAAATGATTTGTAACCCTCCTGTTTCCTAGAAAGAGCGACGTTGCAAAATATTACGATTACATTACGATAAGTATTATGGTCAATATTGTATAAATTAATGTCATATTTATCGAAAATACCCCATCGTCGATCGTATCTTACGATACTCTGGTTATTATTTTTGCACATCAATCATATTTTTATATAATAATTTTCTATACATTCATTATATACTTTCGATTATTATATAACGATTTATTTTCCAATAAAGCAAATATTTAATTTATAAGCAAAAATTCTTTCTCTTCCTCTACAGCATATAATATTAACGAATTGATATTAGAATTTTAACATTGAGATATTTTATTAACTTTAACTTATCATTATTTATTATATCATACTATCTATTACTTATTAAGTTTATTATATTATATAACTCATTAACTATATTAATATATTATTATTAACTTTCATAATTGAACCGATATTTAATTAAAAGGCAAGTAATTTGTAACTACCGCTTAACGGTAGCTTAAGAGCTTCTCAATAATTTAGGATATTCAGGAATACTATTCCGACAAAACACTTCAGTATTGATTACACCTCAAAATATTATCTTACTCCTACAATGAAAATCATATTGTATTAAGAATCGGATAATTTCTGTCCGATGAAGAGTGCAAAGGGCCAAGCGCTGCCACCTCTCGACCAAGAGCGTAACTATTTACACTCAGCCGATACTTCCAGTACCCTTATCAGCTCGAACTATTCTAAGGTCATCGTTCCTCGCTTAGAATTCAACCTTATCGTACGTCCATCACGGGGCGACTGATCTTCGTTACAACCTTCATCCACCAACGATACGCAACTCCAATGATAGGTACTCGATTATAATTCACTCTGGACGTTCCTCGACTTCCGTGAATCACACGATCATCCTGACGTATCCACATCTCGTTAAACTCATCACGCGATCGTACGATAACGTTATCAATGGACCAACGAGCGTACACACGTCGTCGACATTGTCGTCGACGTCGTGGCCCGCTTTGCGGCAACGAGGGTCGTAAAATATTCATAACTTTTCGAAAACCCGTCAATATGCAAATGGAAAATGCTAATCGTATCCTGTTCGCGCCTACGATGAAGGCTATCGTTCCGTTGACACTCGCCCGTCAAGATTTTTGTTTTTCAAATATCCCCCTTGGCTGATCTCTCACGCGATTTTGCGATTTCACCGAAGGATCCAGTCTCATCGTTCAAGGATCCTCGTATCGTAGCTGGATCGTTGGACATGCAACGAAAAACGCGTTAATTCCCTGTCCGTGAGCATAAGAGACAAATTAGTAAAATCTCTAAGGTATATTTTTAAG
Source organism: Bombus affinis (assembly GCF_024516045.1). Taxonomy (NCBI): domain Eukaryota; kingdom Metazoa; phylum Arthropoda; class Insecta; order Hymenoptera; family Apidae; genus Bombus; species Bombus affinis. Next base: position 1,986,062 of record NC_066354.1, on the reverse strand, counting down.
GAAGTAAGTAAGTAAACTTCGAAGGAATGCGTGATAGTATTTCGTGTGTTGCTTTAATACGATACTTACTATCGGTGGAGTCAGTGCATTGGAGATTCTATACGGTTGAGGAGCAACTGTAAATTCATAACTTTCCTCGAGATTTCCATCCAATAATAATTTTATGGCAATTACGATCGCACGATTGAATTAAGAGAATTCTATTTTAAGTCTATACTATCTATAATTCATGAAGATAAATTGGACTTTTACGATTCAATGTCTTCATTGCTCCGTAAGAATTACTTATCCGTGTTCATCGCTTTCTTCTTGACTTTCTGCTGTCGTGTTGCATAAAAGAATTGAAAGTATCGCGGCCATAGAAAATATTTTAGAAAGCGCAATGGATTTGCATTCGTTAAAATTAATATAATTACGTGATACGATTAATATAGAAAATTCCCAGAGACCAGGAACTAGCAGTGAGATATCACTTGGTGTCGGCGAACACAAAGGTTCGCCACGGACAAATTAAAAGCCGATTAAAAATAAGACACGCCTCGTACCACGATTTATAGGGCTACGTACCGCTCATGCATGGAACAACGGCACTCGTTATTGTTCCTAATTGCCTGCTTCCCCGTGTACCTCGACGTAGGAACGAAATTCCTGCAATTAGTTCATCCATCTCTTTACGGTGAAATTACGAGCGATCGTCTCGATCCACGATTTAAATTTAACAACTTGAACCATCAACGCTTGTTTATCTCGCGTGATTAAACGATTTATTTTGAAAAAGGGGATAGAGATCGATTGTAGTAAGAGTTCGAAGAAACAAAGTTTGAAAGAATCGAATTGTGCAGAGTTAATGTCATATTGTTATCGTATTATTTTTATTGTTTTGCCAATACTTTTATCTTTGTTTATTCGTCTTTCATTTAAGCCTGAAATTCTTACTTCATTCGTCTAAACTACTCATGGACTGAAATAATTCTGTCGTAGAATCATTTTCTCATATTTAATATTTTATCTCGTCGAATCTAAAGTACACAATATTTTCTCATTCCTCTGTTATTAGACCAATAACGTTTTATAATACGTATATTATAAAATGTATTATCCTGTGCAAAGATCAACATTGAATTTAGCTGGTTCAAATAATCCTATCTTATTCTATCTTACAGCGACTGTGTTTTAACAAGCAGTCAAATTTTTAAAAAAGGTGCGATTGGATGAAAACGAAGAAATCTATGTCCCTGTGTTTTAAATTCGAGCAGAAAACCGCGACAGCCGACCAACACGCAGCCCGTAGACCATGTTGGCTTCTTCAATCGCGCCGCGAATAATTAGCGGACGGCGATTAGGGTGATTAAGGGCGAGGGATCGAGTCACTGGAACGATGCAATTAGCCGAATCACTTAACGGGGTCGGTCGACGGGTGTAAGGCATGACGCCGAGCATGCGAATCGTCTGGTGGTCCCTTCCATTGACAAGTGTAAGAACCTATATCTACTTGCTGATTTTATTGAATGGTAGCCGGTAAAAATATTATTTACAAGATGATAGAATATTTTCTTTGATGGAAAAATATGAAATTTACAAGATTTCTTCTAGTGATGTTGAATGTGTATCCATTTAATAAGGGAATAGAAATTTCTGAAATGTTATTTCTGATTGTTATCTTTATGAATGAGCATCAGAATTACTGATTTGTAATGTAGATTAATATAATTAAATATACACTTCTCGTCAAAGAGATAGCCCATGTGAGCTATCTTTAATTTCTCAATGACGCGTGTAAAGTTTTTCGTCTGTAACGTATAATATCAAAACAATATGAGCTCAGGATATGCGGCTTGCTGGGAATAAGTCACAATGTCGTAGATGTTTTTATACAACGAAGAAAAACTATTCCAAACTAAGGTCGAAATAATAATGTTAATATGTTTAGAAATTGCTCAATAGTTCATGATCTATCCACGAGGAAAGGTTACAGTATATATATTATATAAATTTATAAGTATGGGACGCGGAAAAAGATTAAACGAGTCTGAAAAAAAGCGAAGTCTAAAAGTAAAATAGCAACAGTTATCAGTAGCAAAAATATCGAAAGTAATAATAAGAAGTTGTAAAATAATACACAATTTCTTAAAAAATGTTGAAGATTATGGCAAAAGGAAAAGTACCGGTCGTCCGTCATCGTTATCCGATCGTGATGAGCGAGCGATTTTGCGTGTAGCTTCCAACTCGCAGTTAACGCAAATAATTAACGAAGCAAATAATGGAAAAATCTAGTGTTAGTGTCAGTGTTTCAAGCGTTCGTTGAGTTCTATTATCCTGTAAAAATATCAAGAGGCTAAAATTGAAAAAGAAACTTTCGTTAACAACGAAGCACAAAGTAGAACGTTTACGCTTTGCAAAAGAAAGAGTGCATTGGAAAAAGAAATAGAGAAAGGTACTATTTTCAGACGAAAAATATTCAACTTGGATGGTGCTGATGGGTTCCAATATTATTGGACACAAGAAAAGAGACAATGTCAGCAATTCGATGACAAATGGGAGGAGGCAGCGTGATGGTTTGAGCCGGCATCGGTTATTTCGACAACGCAAGTATCAAGTTCATCGTTGGGAGAATGAATAGTGTCCGATACATAAATTTAATTAAAGAACAAATAAATAATCATGCAGAACGCATTTCTGGACCTGATTACATCTTTCAACAAGATAATGCACCTGTACACACATTAAAATTGGTCCAATCATACTTTAATGAAAATAACATATCTATTTTGCCGTGGCCTGCACGCTTCCTGGACCTTAATATTATCGAAAATTGCTGGGTAGAACTTGTTCACGGCGTATACGCGAATGGAAAGCAGTATCAACACGTACAACAATTAAAAAATGTAATTGTACGCGAATGGGATACGTTAAGTCAAAATTACATCCAGAAACTATATAAATCGATACCAAATCGTACAATAGAAGTAATAGAAAATAAGGGGAGATGTACCCATTATTAAATAAGTATATACGTTTGATAAGTAATTATTGTTAGTTACAATTTCTGTTGATTATTATTTTCTTATTGTACATGTGCTATCATTTCGTTCTTAAAACAAAACAAATTTTTTTGTTACACACTAAACCTCATAATATTTTTAATTATTTTCAACGAACCGCATATCCTGGACTCATAATGTTTTGATATTGTATGTTATAGATGAAAAACTTTACACGCGTCATTGAGAAATGGAAGATAGCTCACATGGGCTCTCTCTTTGACGAGGAGTGTAATTGCAATAAATAGATGCGTCGTTTACAGTTGGTAAACACACTACGCAATTTATAAAGAAATAGAAACTTTCAATGAATTATTTTTACGATTTAAACAAGTAAGTCCGTAGTTTTAATTTTACTTAATATTTAATTTTACATCATAATAATAAATATATTCCGAATAAATGTATAGATAAATAACATTAAACTATGCATCGTTCCCATTTAAAATGAACGTCACAGACGAAGAGTCTCTAGAAATCGAAATTTACACTACAACTCCCAATCCATTAAATAATAGATTTTGTATTTTGTACGTATAATAAATATTATGGGATAAGTGTTAACTCGTTAACATTTAGGATCATCGGAACCACTCGATTTCTAAAAAAATCTCGGTTTTATATTTCTTACAAACGATTCGATTTTGAAGGGTAATTAAGTCTCGTCGAATAACTCAAAAACTCTACAATGTCTACCATGACGATTATTGCATTATAGCTGCTCAACGCGGCCATAGAGAGGCTACTTTCGAAAAACGAATGTTCTCAACCATGTTCTCGCATCCTTTCCCATGAACGACCGTAACGAAACGAAAAGGCTATACGATCGAAAGAACACGACGAAACCGAAGTCGTAAACACAATATAATTCCTAAAGTGTGTGCTTGAAAACGCAGCCGTTATCGCGACGAAAAAATACGATAACGTTGCTCTCCTAATTTCACGGACGACTGTAAACCCACGATACCTCGGTTTCTTGGCCGATTTCGTTGATTTACGAAATTATTCGCGTTTAAAGACATCCGCTGGAATCGAACGTTAATTTCCGCCTGGGTTTAATCTTCTTTCCTCGTTCGCGAACGTTTCGTTTCTCGGCCCTTTCGATATTTATGCGAAACGGGCTCTGTGTGTTCCTTTTTCTTTTTTTCTTTTTCTTCCATCGGTTCGCCGATTCGCGCCCAGAATCCACGTCTCGTCGTCGACGACGAGGACGGCTCGGCAACCAGGTTCGCTCATCTACATAAACATCTTGGTAGCCGATGCAACGTGGAAGGGAACTTGGAACAAGAGAATGGCCCCTCCCATTCTCCTGTTCGAGCTCGTACACGCTGTTCCAGGCATCGCTTATGCTCATCTGCATGAGTCCATCCGATGCAACTAGCCTGGAGGACGCTTTCTGTGCGCGGACGCCGGCTCTTTGTCGGTTCGACTCGTCTAAACCTCGATATATTCTCCTACACAGCGATCGATTCTTCTGAGGAGTGTGCGAAAGCGACTTTGAAATATGGCTGGATCGAATTGATTTTCCTATTACGTTTATTCAATTTTTAACGCTTCAATCTCTTATCCTATAATTTTTTAAATATCTAATTACTCGAACGTTATGTATTCGCTACTGTAACGTCATATCAGGCACGCAGTATTGAAATATTTTGCGTAACTTGAAGTTGGTGATCTCTATCAAAGGACTGAAATTTAAATTAGAATCGAAATTAAGTTTTGTTAGAAGTGTAGCTTGTTTTTATTGAATCTTTGTTGAGCAACGATATTTATCACAAATGTGACTCGATACCATCAGGAAAGGATCATGATCGATTTTATTGCTTCAGTTCAGCAAACATAAGGAAGTTCTATATAGGTTTAATAGATTCGTATATATATTTATACGATAGGCCGCGAGAATCATAACATAAATCAATCTCATTATAGTGTTAATGAAATTTAAAAATGTCCCGTATAACACACACGATATATTTATAACAGATTTTTGCAAATATTCGAATACCTCGTGATGAATATCATAGGTATTCGAGATAGCTTGTCTAACGCGATTTAGCTCCATTCCAACAAAGGAAGGGACAAATCAATCAAAAGCCGAAGTTTTGGCCAATTAAATCTTAATTCGACATTCTATTTTCAGTTTCAAACTTCAATCCAAATTCGTTCGAGAGAATCCTCTCGATATCGAGGCCGAGTCACTCGACTTGTAAACAAAGAGAGGATGACGAATTCCGTATATTCAAGATAGCTTTTCCAAAGAGTTCGCCCACTTGATACCTGTTTCGAGACTGTTTGCCAGCCTTCTTTCGATTCCTTTCATCGTTTCGCCCGCCCACCTCGCTTCCACCGCGAAGATTAAACATCGCCCCGTTGTAACGAGTACGAAGCGCGCGGATCGTTTTTATCAAAGTCGCTCGAAAACCTCGTGAGTTCACGCGTGTGCCTATACGCGCCATCGTCTGCCTCGGCACAGCGCAAACAAGTGGAGCAGATAGTGGCACGGTAGCAACGTCAAGAGATTAGGATTTGTTTTACAGCGAGCGGTAAAGCTGTCGCGAACTCCGCTGCCGTATTTAAACTCGCGCCCTGCTTAAGCCACATCGTTGAACGAGCTCGTTCGAGCTCTGAATCAACGTTTACATCCTGGATAGTATCTTTTCAGGTACACCGTCTCAGCTGCCCTACAGATAGCCCGGCCTTTGAAACCTTGTTTGTTCCATCTGTAAATTTTACTGCACCTTTATCTGCTGTTAAGATTCTAGATTTTATACGGAGAGCAGTTACGAACCTCGACACCTATACGCGCTGTTCTCCGGTTTTATTCGTATAAACGTTTGTCGTTAACGCGGACGACTGTGCTCAATAATTCTGTTTTATCTAATTAACCAGCGACGTTCTAGAATCTACAACCTAAATTAATCGACTGTTCTCTGATGCAGTTTAGAGTATTTTTTTCAATGTACTGTGTGAAGCTTCGGTTAACGAATCCATTGATCGAGGAGAATATCAGGTTGTTACGGATGAAATGATCGAGTTCTTGATTACAATTAATGAAATAATATTAATCAAAGCATGATCAGGTGCAATATACCCTAGCTATTGTAAAATAAGGTTGTCGTTCAGATTAGTATTTTTAGTTGATCGTTATTGGTACTATTCAACTACGTGGTTTATTGTTTTATCTTCATAATTTTCGATCGAAATTTTTCACACAGACGACAGGTTATTTATTCTCCAAAAGCTGTATTAACATTGCGAACAGATTTCCTCGCATTATGCTTGCAAATTAGACGTTGATGCATGGTTGGGTTTGAGTAATGTATACACATTCTCGCAATTTTATAATAAAACAATTCACGAAATACAAATCGTATTGTATTAAGTTAGTTTGTATGTTTAATTACTATAAATTCGGAAATATTTTAAGTGGTTCTAAAATCGGTTGTTTTACGTAAAACAACCTAACGTATAAACATTTTAGGGCAAATCTAAATTCACGAAGGGAAGTGTATATTTTAAGATATAATAACATGAATGTTCCAAAACAGTATGGCAAGAACCCTGTATCTTCATTTCCTCGACGAGAGTTTCGCCTCTATCTATCGTTCTGTCTTTTTGTACCAAAACTCCACAGGTCATGAAACATGTTAAACTCAATAGATGATATTAACGTCGCGTACCTCGCACCATCGGTTTCATTTTTCGCGATCAGAGCTCGCGAGCAGGTTCGACGCTAAAGCCATGGCGTAAAAGTATATCAGTGGACGAGAGCTAGAAGGTTATTCCACAACTGAGAAAACACAATTAAGAAGCAAAGAAAATAGACGTGTGGCGCAAGGGTTGAGCCACGTCGACACGTCTGTCGAAGGCAAACATTGGCGTGGCCGCCTACGCTTCGGATGCAGATGGTGCGCGGCCACGACGAGTATGTGTCATTTGTAAAAACGAGCTGTTTCAACTCGAAACCAACACGCCTCTTTAACATCGGTATCCTCACAGGTGGAACTCCATGATCGTGATCGGAGCGCAGACGAGGTTAATACGTTCTAGCGAAACGAATGCATCGCCTTATCGTCCTCGTTAACTCCTTGGGAACGAAGTCGAATTCGTCCAAGGGGAAACGTATAAACCCTATGCCCTTTTGGAGTCGGACATACAGCGGATCTTTTATCTCGGCCGCACGTCCGGCACAATGTTACTGCACCGAGCGTGTATCTGATCGTCAGTCAACGAAGGTCAGCTGCGCGTCCAGGCGAAAAAAATGGGCGAAAAGGTCAAAGTGGATGTTGTCGCGAGGGGACATCAGAGACAACGTAGCCGGGTGACAGGTGCGAGCGACACCTGCCAGGATTTAAGACGCGCCACCCATCGATCGACGTCGACCTACCTAAAGAAGTCGCATGCAATGATAAGTCGCGTTTGCATTCTATGTGTGTGCTATCTGTATCGTAATTTAGCTGGGGGCAACACATTCCTTACTATCGAAAGTGTTTCCTTTAATTAATTTTGCTCGGTAAGATTGATCGAATCGAACGATGATTCCAACTGATCATGTTTCATGGTGAACACCTCGATGAACTTGATCAACACGACCAAAGAACGAAAGCGAATATTTTCCATAGATGGTGGCACAAATTTATAGGCTTTTTACGACGCCGCAGTTCGCGTTACCAACGTGCCGCGAGTTTGCTCGATAAATTACGCGGGTCCGGTGCCTCATGGCGAGAAATCCAGATCCGGACAGGTCGAACGCGCACGCGAATCGCCAGCGTATTTACACTGGCCAGCGCTTTTCTGCTCCAACGAAAGTTTACTCTGGCTCGAACTGATCGCGTACACGCGCGTAACGCGCTCGTTGCATGCTCGACAATCACGAGATTACGCACGGCCGTGTGTGTACAGTAGTATACACGCGAGAGAGCGGCCGGTCCGCGGGATCTCGGGGATCTCTGCGTCTCCACCCCTTGGCCCCGACAAAACCCCTTTCCAGAAATGAAATATGTGAGACGGGACCGCCTCGCGGGATAATTCTGAATTATGTTTGTCCTCGTCTGTTCCGCCGCTTCCAGTGAATCGCGCGAGCTGCTAGCCTCTTTCGCCTTTGTCAGTCCTCGCACCCGGGACCATTCGGGTCACCATTCTTCCTACGTCTTCCATGTTTCGATCCGTTCGTTCTCGATTCGTTTCCGAAGAATGCGACTCGTCGATCTTCGATGCTCCTTCTTCGGTATCGTTCGAGTTAACGGTCGAATATTTTTGGAAATCAGTGAAGGAGCAACGGCGATGATCGTGGTATTTCGAGCGATAAATATCGACCGCGACTTGATGGCGCGACGCTTCCCATCATCTTCGATGTTTTGGTAATAATAGTTGTTTCGGTATAAGCATTGACTTTTAAGTTTGTTTTCTTCAGTAGAGAATGTTTGATAGAGGCAGAATTTAGAAATTATTGGAACATGGAAACATTGCAATCATTAATTTTAAGCTTCGATCAAGCTACTTTATTCTTCTCGTGTTTTTACTTAATAGAAAATTATTATATTGGCAACGACGGGTATATGATTTTTGACATATTTCGTACAAATAATTTCTGATTGAAAAATCATCCCTTGCTAGGGAAGAAAACTGAGATGCCGATAACAGCAAAAATGTTAGGCGACTTCTAGTGAAATGCATCGCAACGGTGAAGGAATTCCAAGGAACTTACGCGATCGGCGTGTTCCACGGGGGCCAAAACGCGATCCACATGTTCGTGGAAGAGGACTACATCGCATGCATCTCCCGATGCATCTCTGAATCCCCCCGGAGTGGAGGATGGCCTCTGGTTCGAAGCCGCGCGTCTCGTCTTCCCCGTGGCGGACAATTATTTAAAGGGGAGGCCGAAATCCAAAGGCGAAACGAGACGAAACGAAGGACGGAGCCGTGTGTGCGCGAGCGGGGAACCAACTGGAGGAAGAAGGGCCTCGTGGAGGCAAAACGAGGAGTTCTCTGACTGGCAGCGAGGTACCAGGGGAAGCAGCAAGCCGAAGAGAGGAGAGATCGGTTCCAGTCCGTAAGAGGGATAAGAGCGGAAAGAAGGAGAGAAAGGAGGGAAAAGAAAAAAAGGAGCACGCACCACCACCCGCTGGGTTGGACGAGACGCATGCGTGCGATCCCATACCCATGGCGTTCCATAGTTGCCCATAAGGCTATCCTCTCGTACCTCTCCCCCTAGATTTCCTTTCCATTTAGATTTCCTTTGCTCTTCGTCGCCCTTTGCTTTTCGGCTTTCTTTCTGCCGTTCGTTCGCGTTGCCTTCTTATTCGTCTCACTGTTCTCTTGAATTTTTTCTCTTTCTCGAGAGAGTCTACTTTTGGAATTTCGTTTCGTTACGAGAGTCTATGGATACTAAACGATGGGAAAAAAGTTTGGGGGCAGAGGACTCTGGTAACCCCGCTGTATTGTCGCGACATCGTTTTTTCACGCGCCTCACGGATCTCCTGTTTGTTCCTTCTTTTTTATCAGGAACAGGATAAACGACGCGGTGCGTAGGACGCGACGAACGGCTTAACCCGTCGAACGGATCGCGAAAGGACGATGTCTAGATAAAAAAGGCATTTACATATTCTTCGAATAGTTGTGCCGTTGGAAACTTGATGCTACCCGGTCGGTCTCTCGATATTCAAATCTTTCACGCCATTGTTGCAGGGACACGGGCCAATGTCTTCTTTTTCTGTACCTTTTTTCCTTTTCTTTTCGATCGAAGAATTAAAAGGGGGAACCTTTTCCCTTGGATCTCTTCCATCCTTTTTATTTGTAACCAGAAACAATCTTTATTAATCGTTAAACGTTACGATCGTCGTATTCTCTCTTTCGATTCTTTTCTGACGGATCTCGGATGATTACGCCATGATGAATGTTAAGTTGAGTCATTAGAAGTCGAATAGTGAAATGGTACGAAACATAACGTTATTAGATACTACGTTTCTTCAAATTTCACAAAAATGTAGAATATAAGAAGATGAAAGAGGAAATATTCAGCAAAATATAAAAATTTCCTTTTAAAAACGGCAATGTTAAAAAGCAAAATTCGATAAGGTAAATTGGTTGAAAAAAGTTGCAAATGAAATAAATTTTTTCACGGGATTATGTGAGAACCGTCGATTCAAGGTTTCGCGAGCAGTGAAGTAGAATCATGAATATAGTTTTAAATAGTAAGTAGCAAATATTTCCAGGGATTTATTTCGCCGGCACGTACACGTTGCAACAGAATATTATTTATAGAGGCTGGAGTACGGTCGAGATAAACTTTCTGGTCTTTCCTATCTGAAACACTATTTTACCAGGCTCTGCACAGGACTGAACGCGACGGCGGAGTTTATTCTAATGAATTCAACCGCGGACTACAATTTTGCACGGATTTACATAGATATATATTTTCAAGGAAATATGTCTTTATTTTAATTGCCTTGACAACCGTAGCAATATCGATGAACGATTAAATAACGGAGAGTTTGAGTACAAGACACATGATTTAGACCATTACGTAGGGAAAGAGGAAAAATGGGATTTTTTTAGTATTACTACGTTGCAAATGTTTGCGATTCTACCTCTATAGCGTTACTTCAAATAATTTTCAAGTATGCAAAGTATTAGTTTCTAAAACGATAGTTACGAGATAATTTAAATTGATCAAGATATATTAATCAGATAAAATCAAGTTACTGTGCCTTCATGCAACATTGAACTAATGTTATTGATAGAATTTTGCAAGTTACACAGTCTACAATTTACCCAAACCTGTGAGTTATAACCTGCATGCTACCAAGTTGCACGTTACTAAAATATTTGCTTACATAACATGTAGTAACAAGTTTGATAATAAAACTGGTTTACATGTAAATTTTATTAATAGTTTTATTAATAGAATTTTACGAGTAATTTTTAAATCAACTGGATAGTCTATTCAAAATAAATAGAAATGTAAAGGATATTTATTATCAATCATATCATACTACCGTCGCTTATTAGTTACGAATATTATTAATTAATAAATTATTGTATAAGAGAGAAAAACAACTCCTTAATCTAATTTGTTCGAACGATTTTTCCATGCTTCGATCTGCATACACATAATAGATACCACAAAATTCGAAAGTGAAAAAGATCAAAACACGTTCCTGAAACGGAACGAAAAGGTCAGAAATCGAATTAGGAAGGGACAAGGATACAATGGTCCGTCACAAGAGAGGAAAGTTACCCCTTTCCTGCGCTGCTTTTCCACTGTATTCTGGCAGCGGATTGTTGGCTGTGATAATTTACGATGTTGCAATAACCGTGAAAAATCTTGTATGCAAACATTGTAAAAAGGTAGACCGCTATAAAAACGGCACCTCCTCCCTAACCTTCGTCTGTCGTTAGTGCAATAAAACCGAACTATATACTTTTGTCACTCTTTCATGTCTCGTCACGGACACAGGCGAAGACACGACCGGCCGAATGCCTTCGACCAGACATAAAGCCGACAAGATGGAACCCTAAGTGTCTGCAATTCTTTACTTCTATCACCGTGATCGTAAACGGTGACATTTGTTCACCTGGTGACAATATTGGATACAGCTGGAGCTAATTGGCGTTTGCCTTTGGTTCGAGTCATTCGTCAGAAAAGTACTTTCTGCTGGTGAAAGTATATTGGAAATACGAAATTTTGTGAACGAGCCTCTAAAAATGCAAATTGATCGATCAACTCCATTTCTTCTAACTTTTTTAATTTCATTATCTGGTTATGTTCTCGAAGAAATAAATTATTTCCTTGTATATGTCTTTTTTTTTTGCCGCAAGAAAAACTGCAAGTAAGGCTAAATATAAAAAAACGTAACGTTTAACATACTTCTTTTTACTTTTCAATTTACGGTGTTAATGAATATATGGCTTCTGAGCAACTCAACTGTTATGGACATATTTTAATGCTTGAAAGCTTTCAAGTTTCTGCAAGAGGGCACATAGTGGAATTGAAAAATTCGATTCTTAAGTTTCTGTGTTTTATTATACACAATAATAACTTTTACAAAAGTACGCTATCACCAATTCAAGGCGTAGAATCATCTGTAGCCAAGTGACAAAAATTATTTTACATCCTGTATTCTTTAGGATCATAAAAACGCATTTCTCGAATACTATGTAAAACGATGCTCATAAAATCATTGAAATTCCAATTTATTTACATTCATGAACAATCTTGTACCACAGTTGGATCCGCCATTGGGACGAGTAGCATAGTAGTGGAAGCAAGCCGAGCACAACGCATAACCAACGTAGACGCGAATCAATAAAGTTAATAAAGCAGCCAAGCTTCCAGTCGGAAATTGAAAGATCAGTCGTCCAGATGCAGCGAGCTTTTTCAATCGATTCCGTCCGATTAATAAGTAGATACATCGGCCAGTGGATATCGACCCCTCTCCTCTGCTCTATGTTCTACGAGGACAGAATGTTGCGCACGAACCGCAATCAGAAAACGTAGCAAACCCCTCCAAATCGAGTATACCTAAACGGTTTATCCCAGATTTTCGTCGCGGATAAACGTAGCCTGTAAAAAATGGCCAGCTAATGGAAACGATAACGGGCCACGTGAAATTAGCCGGTTCAACGAATAAAAACAATTATCGGGCGCGGGCTATCGCGCGCGGCTACCACTGAAAAGCACGGTCCGAATTATTTATGGACTGCGCGTAGTTGTTCCGCTTTATTATCCCCATTCGTTGGTTGGAGAAGGAAAAGACCAGAGAGTAGGAGTGAAAAAACTGGCAGAAGGAAGAAGAAAGAGGGAGGAAGAAGGGCAGAAAGGAGTATCGGTGTCCCGACATCGGGACTAATTATTATCTTGTCCCCGCAGGTACACCTGTAGCATTCGAGACATGAGAAATCGTGCCACTGATCCTCGTCGAACACGACCACGATGGTTCGTATTCTTTCTCTCTTTCTATCTGTCTATACCGTCTCTCTGTCTCCTGGAAGTGATATACAACCGTCAACCCTTTTATGACACGACGCCAGGAACCGACGCACCGTTCGAAACCGTTTCGCGTCACTTCTCTTTCGTTACGCCGGTTCGTGCCACGTAGAAACGCCACGTTCGTGTATTTACGCGTGACTATAGCGGTCCGCTAAGTGCATAATGCTTGCTTATACCTCCCATTACGACGAAAGCTCCACCGCACAGCACCGACCTGACTTTCAAAGTCTCTATTAAGGGACCACGCGTCCATAAATTTTGCCCCCGAGCCGAGGATCGACTCTTGCTCTCTTTGTGCCGCGTGCAACACATTTCGTATTAGAACGCGAAGAAGGAACAGGGGATACGTACGAATACGCGCGCTTCCTCACACGGAAACGGTAAATTGATTTGCGATTCGGGGAACACTGTGAGCATCACCTGATGCTTGCTCGAAAACTTGCTCGAGGAGCAAAAGTATAAATGCCTTTCTATGCTTTGACGAATAAACTACACGCTGTGGTTGATTCAGTTACTTTTATGATAGAAGCAATATTTGGAGTCTGGATATTTATGCAGATTTATGTTTTTCATGGACCTGGATATTGTGCCTGACCCTCTGATGGTGAAACGTGTACTTTAGGTTGAATATTTTGAATATTTTTGTATATTACATTATTTTTATATATATATTCTCGTATTAATTTATCGTAAACGGATAAACATTGATCTAACGATATTATATAAGTAATAATGACATTGATCTGTTAAACATTTGCTACTATGTATATTATACTCTAAGATCGATTTAGATTTAATTTTACGAAATAATTCAATTGTAATATTCAATTATGAAATAAATGAGTATACAACTGATTAACAGAGGAACAAATCTGAAACACTTATATTTTACGGTAAAAGTCAAATATGCTATACAAAGATATTATACGACGTTGAAAATATGATCCATAATGGATATTTAGCTGGATAATCCACTACTTCGTACACAAATTTTTTTACAATACAAAAGAAGCTAAGTAGCTCTTAATACCTTTTCACTTGCACTCGTGACGCTTGTAAATTATTCCCACTAGACACAATATAAAGACATTTTTAGGACCATACAATAAATTCAAATTTCAATAAAGTTTCACCGAGTTTCTTATTTTCGCATAACCGGCACTCTGTCCTGGAATGTCTGGTTCGAATTTATGTTAATTACAAATCACAGATAAAGGAGTGTCGGCTGGTGATCGGCGTCAAAGAGTCACCGACATTGCACCGACGAAAAGGCAAGGGAGGTATTCGAGGGAAAAAGGGACAGACCAGGTCGAGATCTGGGTCTTCTACATATTCATACCGGATTAAAGTCGGTCCTTGGTAGAAGGAGCGAACGAAAAGGAGAGCCACGTTGTGGATCCCCGATTATTCATGACACTAGAGCATGGAGAAACCTGGTTTGTTTGGACGGTAGAGGGAAATGCGTTCGCCGATTCTGTTGTTTGCTCTTTCGCCTTACGCAGATAAGATTCGTTTCCGGTACCCGGTACTCAGATTACCAAGCTAAAAAAAGGGGATGGAGACTACGGTGCGACTAATCAATTCTGAGAGGAAATCCTGCTCTCGAGATACATGGCGTTCCACGCTTTTCTTGACAGCCGCTGAATTCTCCGCGCGGATTTCGCGCGTTTAATCGAGCACGCCCGGAATAGTTAGTTTGGACTAAATGGCAGGTGCTTAGAATGAAAATATACTAGTACGAATGTGAGATTTACGTACTAGAATTTTGTACAGTTGTTGAAATGTATGTTTTCTTTGAAGCTGAAAAAGGATAGAACTTTTCTCGAGTCAAAACCTAACAAACCAAAGAATACCGTAAAAAGCTCTTGCGCAATTGAATCAGAAAAATAGAATTATTATTGATTCAATCTTACGAATCACAAGTTACAAGTTACTAAATTCTTTTATGTAACAGCAACAAATTTTGCGATAATATATAAACGAATCTTTCTAAATAAATTTTATAAATTGCAGAATCTTTACATTTGATATAAAATTATACAATTATAAAAAACATGTCTCTATAACGTACATCTTGTAACTTTTCGATTTACCGATATTATCAATCGATAGGTAAATTATAATGTAATGACGACTAGATCAGCAACATTTTAATTATCCTTTTGCAAATCGTCGCAAAACTTGATTACTATTTTTAGTCGGTGTATCAGCTCTTGGAGAAGCGTGGCACGCAGCTGATAGACTAGATACAAGAAGCGACATCCCTGTCTCGTATTTCTCACGCGCGTTCCTCCCAGCTATCTTATGATTAATTGTCTTCAAATATTCTAGGGATCATGCGTCTACAGGAGCTCTCCCTGTTAGCCGAAGCATGACTCGTACGCCAGGGGTTGCTTACTCTTCTCCTTTTTCCTTTCCCTCTTCTTCTTTTTTTCTTTTAAACACGACAACCCCTCCTAGCCTGCTTTCCTTGTTCTCCACTACGGAAGACTTTCAATTCGGTCCATGTTTCACGCGCATGGTATTTTTAAACAAGAGCAAGAATGAGTAATGGCGAAAGCGTTTTTTCTTCCGATCCCCGAAACCCAAGGGCTCCGAATATAGCAACGTGTGCACAATCAAACACACTGTGTATCGGTTCGTTCAATAATGAAAAAGTCATTCGACAACCCTCGTCGAAATATTTTATTTCAACGAAGTGAATCGCCAGATTCGTGAATAGTGAGGTATGGGTCGCTCCAGTTGAATTGAATACTTGAAATACGAATTGAATTAAATATTCGATAGTTTCATGCAATAATTCGTATACAATTGATTACTCACGAAGATTTTAATAAGGAAAACACGCCAAAATTGGCACCTTGTATAAGATAATTATTATATTGCAATATAAGTATATATTATATATATTGCAATGTGTAAACACGAGGTATAAATATTTCAAGTAATACCTCATTTAACTTGAATGAAAATATATGAATAACGTAGAAGTGTAATAATAGTAAGAAAATCTTCAATACGTCCCCCTGTCTTTGCATTAGTATCGTGATCAATTTAAAAGATTCAATTTCGACAAAATATTACTCATTATTTACTTACTATTTCACATGATTTAATTTATATAAATCTTAAAAAATGAAATTCTAAAACAAAATTGTTGGAAAGCGCTTCAAGACAGTAATAATTGCTGAAATTGATCATAGGGACAATACATGAATAGGAATTCCAATAGTAAAAGTTTGACGCGAAATCCAGGTCCGTCAAAAATGCCGCTTTATAAAAGGATTATGCGGTTTGCAATTTGGATTATGAAGTTGATTACAGGGTACTCTTAATCGCTTTAAACTCCTTCGTCACAGTATTACTGGCTATTGTAAACGCGCAATTCACTCTTTATTGCAAACTTTCGCTTCCGACAATTTTATCTGGTCCAGGGAAAAGGTTAACTATCCCCGACATAAAATCAAGGATTTACCTTGGACAAAATGTAGTTTTACCTACCGTTTACAAATATTAACCTTTGTCCCTCCTGCTTCATTCTCAAATTCACAGGATGCCGAAATTCAAATTGTTCTCTTTGCCCCTGGCTACCTTTGACGAATTTCAACAATCGATGAAACATGCGCCGTCGCTCAGAACGCGACAGACTATAAATCTAGGAGGACTGTCGTAATGTAAAAAATACTAACGAGGAGTGCGCTTCAGGAGAATGGAATGTTATAATGTAACCGAATACTTAAGCTTCTGGATCTTACAACTGTTTCATGTGGAAAATAAATTGTGCATTTAGGATTATATTTACATATTAAGTGATTTTATAATCGATATGAAGGAAATAAAATTCCAGAGATTAAATATAATACTGGAATTATAAAATTTCTCGTATTTCGAATTTTCCCTCGTTGATCTTAATCCGAACTGAAAACAGTGTCATTTAAATTTGTATATCTATCTAGCACATTTTGCACTTTACACTTTATTGTATCGTTATTCAATGAATGCAAAACATATTGTTTGTGAAAATATACAATAAACGTCATTTTCATTGTTATCTACTTTTTCTCAGTTCGTTTGTTTTATGCTTATTGCATAAATTGCATTATTTTATAATTGTTATTTACCAAAAAATTAGACAATAATTTATAGACAGTAGTGTTCAGGATATAATCTTTCATATGCCAATTTTACTATCTCATACTAATGTACCCTGGCATGTACAGATTTGATTTTTAAAACCATATCATAGTTTACAACTATACAGGAACAGGAAAATGACCAGCAATATTTTCCAAAATATTCTGTACCTAAATACTATAATTATGTTTCTTCATTGAATTTACCTAATAATTACTAAACACTATAGCACGTTTTAAAAACACAATTGTGACACGAACATTTCAGAACAAAATATATTCGATAATTCATTAAAACATTTTCTTATAACGAATTTTTATTAATAGACACGTCAATATGTTTGGAACCAACTATCAAATAATCTCATCGGGCTTTTGAATGAATTATGGAAATAAATATGGTATATAAATCATAGTTCTGCACAGATTTCGCTAAACGCAGGAGTTACCTCCGAATTAATCGATTTTTGTTTCTCCAAGCGAAATTTCTCTGTCGATTATTGATCTGCCTCGTTATTTTCTATCCATTGTAATTAATAGTTCTCGAAATTACATATGGAAATTGCCGATATCCTCGATATCTGGCGTGGAACTACGGTTGTTTACGCGTCGTGATCGGATTGCTGCATTAATTTTTCGCCGTGACTGGCCGAATATAATTTGTTGGTCTCTCTCTCTTTCTCTCGGCGAGGTACCCGTTTCCGCCAGTTGAAACTCGAGGAATTCCTAGACACCGCGACGACGTGTTTTCAACAGGTGTGCCTGGTTCGTCGGCCGTGGAATTATGAAGTCTCGGTTAAAGTAATCGGTAATTATAGGTTTCCTTCGGACTCTGTTCGAAATGAGGATCCCCGGAGCCGTCCGATCGTTCCGACTTATCTTATTATACGACTCGTTTTTAGATTTTCAATCGTTTCACGGATTCCACAGACCGAGCCGACATACAGAAGTTTAGAATCAGCTCGCATCATTCGTGTAGGTATCTCGACACGGTGAATCGATATCGAGAGGATTGAATTGCCGATTGGAATGGTAAACGGTTGTGTTGGAACTTAAGGCTTCTGATGGAAACAAAAAATGCAATTCTGTTAATCATCGTATTTATACCTATCATTCATGAACGATATGGATTTTCACTACTTGTTTATCTATTTAACTCTTCTAAAATTCTTCTGAGTAAATGATAAAAAAGAAAATATCGATTTGGTTAAATTGATGTATTTATATATTATATGTATTTTAGTCTGTTTCGACTACAATCTACACAAAATCCAGGTACGATTCTAGTATGTACTGTCTTGGAATACTTAAACTTAAAAATTAAAGCAGATTATTCTAGCGCTTATAACCTTTTACTTTCGCTAAATTCCCCTTTATTAAAAAAATAATTTTTTACTTTTTCGACACTTGTATCATTTACCATTTTAACTCTTCCAACTCTGCAGTTTTGTATCGAAGAAGAGTTCAGAATGACCATAGATAAATTTTTAAGCCTCGGATCACAAACATTTGCAATTTCCTAGTACTAAAGAATCTTTCATCTAACGTAAATAATACGTTTGGTTACTATATTTTTTAATTAAACAACGCGTGAAACTATTATCTAAATATAAAATGTGCAATATCGTATCATGAAACTAAAGATATAAAGAACGTTACAAATCCATAAAATTCCTATGAGAGATTACGAATAGCCGTTTCGATTACTCCAGCTACAAAAATCCATCTAAAGTAGAAACTATTTTCGAGCAGAGTCGCGTCAAATAGAAGGTACGAGGGAAAGGTACGAGAGGCAGAGATACACCGATACGTCGAAAGATCGCGTCCAGGCGATCCGAGATGGGCGCACGACTTCATAAAAGGATACAATGCGACCTACGAGAAGGAAAAAGCTGGGCGAATGGAGGGGAGACAAAAGGAAAAGAAAAAGAAACAAAAAGCTTCGCGGGACCAGAAAGAAAAGATGGAAGGGTCAGGAGAAGAGAAAGCAGCGCGCCGTGGGGATCACCCGCAGGGACGAATAATGCCCAGCAAAATGCGGTGGGCCACCCCTTGCCACGCTTTTTAAAAGCGCGCGAGATCGACTGACCCGGACGACCGATCTCCACCAGTTTGGAGGAGAAGCAAAGGGCGGGGAACGGTCAAGATTTCAGTTTAAGTGCCCAGAGGTAACCCGCAGCCGTCAAATGTGGGCGGACGCGGCGGGCGTTTCACCTGCTGTCAGGGTGAAATTTCCCCTGTAGCCCTTGGGTTTCACCGATTCTTTCGAAATTCTCTTTCTCACTCTCCATTCGCTGCCTGTGTCAGATGTACCGGTTAAGAGCTCGAAACTCGCAGTATTTTCCCTCAACTACTAAGCTGATCTAATGACAATGAGTATAGGTACGAGTATGTATTTACTTGCAGTAGCCTGACATAATGTGTAAAATTGATAAAGAAACAATTGTGGAGACACGAAGGATAGAACTGAATTTTCTCGCCAACGATTCTATTAGATTGTCATCTGTAATGTAAATTTAAAGGTTTAGAGAGTTGGTGCGCTGAGAATCATTGTGGTATAAGGTACGCTGCTGTTGTTGGCATTAGTTGTAGGAAAAATAATTATCTAACTGTATCTGTTTTGTAGAGTATATACCAGGAAAAGTATATAAAGTAGTTGTGTCAATTTATATCAATATATATTCCACGAGTAAAATTGACTGGGATGGATAATTCAATTACTATCTAATCCCATAATCAGAGTTCATAACTAGAATAATTGAATTACTTATTCGAAAGATTTTATTGATTTTTAAGATCATCCATACCTATTTCAAAGTCCCACGTGCTAGACATCAATTGAGCGTTACTTCTTAACAGTCCACTTATTATATTTAACGTAGTCATTCTACTGACCATAATATAGCTATAAAAATACTTTCTTCAAGTTATTTTACTCTAGAAAAAACAATAAGAAACTCAGCGATGATGATACGTGACCTGGCAATCCGCGAAACTTGTGACGTCATCGAAGTGACGCGATCTGTTTTTTTCACTGAACGATGATTAATGATACACCCACGATTCAGCGGGCAGTGCCGTGTCATCGGATCCTCGAGGATCAGCCCAAACAACTCTATTCATCGCGTTTCGCCAAACTGTAAACTACTTGCTGGGTTATAAATGGAAGTTTAACGATCGCCAGCGGGGCTGCTTACGATGTACCCGCGACTCCTGTCAAAAAGTCGACGTTAGAAATTGCCGACTGCGATCGTCGTGTTATTACGATCGATAATATTTCGAGTCCAGTGATGAGCTTAAAATGAATGGGAAACATATGTGAAATAGACTGCGAGAACTAATAATTAGGCAATTGTATTGTTTAACGCTAGAACTTCTGACTTATAATATACTACAATAAGTAACACAATTATATAAATTATTATAACTAAAATTATGAGTGAAAATGAATAGGTAGAATCATGTTTCTATTTGAAAAAAAATTAAAAATAGTTGTATAATACATGTTTTTAATAATCGTAAGGACCAAAAGTCTCGAACATCATTGTGACGAATTTAGTAAGTCTAGCGTCTACGTTAACGATAAACTCTATGCATTTATGTAGCATGAACGCAACACAAAATGTTACATACATAATTCGTTTGATGAAAGACTGATTAAAAAAATTGCATCTAACGTTCTACTCGTAGGCTATTATACTCTTCGTTAATTTTAGTCGTTGATGTTAACTGTTGCGTTAAGTTCTAATCTTGTTCATAAATTATCCTCATACATATATACGCATATATTGCCATTGCAACTATTTTGCTTATTTTTAACACGATGAGATCTAATTACAGGAAGCTACAAGTAAACATACTAGTGACGATTTTATCCTTTTTTACTATTACAGTTATTATACCACGTAATAAACCTGATTCTCGAAAACTAATATGCAATAATAAAATCTATAAGTAACAAACGTTATAGAACAATTATGTTGTTCCAAAAGTTCTTTATCCTCAGAATGTTTTGCTTCTACATTACGGATCGGATGTATTAAATCGTTGTATACTATAGGAATAGAGAAATGCTATCATGTTTGATTAATAAACAATGATGTTTCAAGCCTGTGAACACGTCAGTGAATTGTCTATTTAATTCCAATATACTGTTGGTAAGTTTTTAAATAAACTACGCGAATTTATAATCTGTTGATCTTATAAAATGATAAATATTGCTTTTAGTCATTATTTTAACCACTTGTATATTGTTATTACGAACCTACCCAACTGTCCGCATTACTTACCCATATAGATAAGTGTTACTACATCTATATATATACAAATATATAACAGAAGAGATATATACATCGGTGATTCGTGAATATATTGCATAGTATTCTAAACATCATGATAAAAAGTTACAAAAACCATTGAATAACATCGTACACGATCTTAAGATTTATACAAATCCAAAGATTAAAAGTGAGTTCTGTATTCTTTTGAATAAAATGTATCTTTGTTTTTAACAATGGATATAATTTCGATGTACTTCTCATCGATCTTTTAAAACTAAAATCTCTCTTACACGATCTTAATGTTGATTTTTATCAAACGCAGAATAAATCATTTCCATAACTTAAGCAACATTTTTATTAACTTAATGCGTAACGAAAACATAACATCTATTGAATATACTTTTCATACATTTACGGCTATTTTTTCAATTTATATTCCAAACAGAATGGTAAACGCTATCTAAAATGATAAACGCTATCTCCAATATCACTTCCATAGACACGGCAAAAAGCAACAAGATATCTCAATTTAAAGTAACGTTATGGACCGTAAAACTAAAATTATAAAGTATACAGAATTCTTTCCCGCACCCAATATATGTTATTCAACTACCTACATATTTTCTGTTCCCTCATCGAGTCGATCATAATGAGTCGATTATGACGCGCAATAAACACGAAACAATAATAACAACGACGGTAAAATGGCCGTCACAAAATTCAGCTGCGCAACGAAGGTTCAATAATACCAGTATCCCGCCGTCGAGAAGTTAATAATAATCATAGCTATGAAGCAGAGGATATTTTTCGCGTATGCAAATACGAGTCGGTAGTGCAATTAGAGTCGCAGCTGCAACTGCTCGCGCGGCCGCCTCGTAACTCGTCTGAACATACGTCGCGGCGAGTAACCAACCGAACACGATACCACGATTTCTCCAGGACTTTCTTTAAACGAGGATACTTTGCACCCCGCATATACGCCTCGGCTAATGTGTTAAGTGGTTGTACGCGCGAGTCAGGCCAGTCAGCGGGAGAGGAAGCGTGCGCTTTTATCATCGATTTAGTTGACTCTGATGTAGCTTGCTCGGACATCGAGAAACACCTCCGAGATTTAGAGACGATTAAGAAGCACCCGACGTGAATCGAGGGTCGTGAGAACGTCGGAGCCCGCGAAACTTCGACCCTTTGAACCCCAGTGACGATCCACCGGCGGCGAGATCGTCGCGATGCATGTAACGTATCGCGGAGTTCGCGCTGGCTCGTTTTTCTCCTCTTTTTCCACCTCCCCCGCCCACCCCCGCCGAGCGTAATAACGACGAGCCTCTCGACCACTCTTGAGTGCACTCGCGCGTACGAAGCAAGCAAAACGAACGGTGTACTAGGGAGCGTAATACGTTCCGCTCGTTCTCACATTTTATGCTTCGTTAGCGTGCATTATAGCGCGGCTCGGTTTCGCCATGCAAGCCGACACCGGTTCCAGCAGCACACGGTGGCACCCCCGTGCACGGACAAAGTGGCGTAAAAACCAACGAAAAATCCTCGATCCCGATCGATATCCTAATAACTTTTCTGGTAATCGCGTGAACCTATCGCGTCGGCTACGTACCACGTATCTACTACCTTCGAGTTCTTACGAGGAAACGAGGCAACATTGAGAGAACACGGTGGAGATTCGAGTTCTCTTTTATACGGTGGATACGCGAGCTGCTCATTTGCACCACGATCGCACGAACGAGGGATAAGGAGAAGGAAAAGGAGAAGCAGAAGGAGAAAGAGAGAAAGGTAGAGTCTACCGTGGCTACGTATCTTCGTATTATTATGATAAAATATTTTTTCGGCCATAAATACACGTCCGGGACGAGAGACCCCCGTGGCGCAGCCCACCCGACGCACATTGCACGTTGCATCGCGCGATAAACGCGCCTCTCGCCTCGCGGTTACACGTGCACTACTCGCGCGTCCGTTCGCGCGCGTTATGAATAAGCCTTGACGACGAAACGCGCGACCCTTCTTTCCCTGTTACCCACGTCGAAAAACGACGGCTATTTGCCGCGATAACGCGTTTTAATACTCGCTCGTATATCGGCGCGTACGCAACACGTCCGTTTGAGGGTAGTTCGGTAATATTCGCGTTTACGAACGAGGTATTCGGGTGGAATGCCTGCTCTCCCGTTGGGTCGAGGATCAATTGCTGTTCTTTATTTTGTTGGACGATTTAATTGATGGGTCGAGTCGGGATTTTTTCTTTTTCACATTATTTCACATTATAATGGTTAGGTATATTTATTGCTAACGTATTGGTAGAAGTTTTTATTGCTTTCATCGATGAGTTTATAGGTTTTTGATTTTGCAAAAATATGGGTGTTTAAAGTAAGAGCGAGATAATTTTTGGTGACGCAGATGAGGTTAATTTTGGTGCTACTACTGTAAATACACGGTTTTCGTTGAAACTTGTGGCTAATAGAGATCGGCGTCGATATATTGGAAATATATATCAATCTCATTTATTTTATTTAAAGACGCAATAAATTTGTTAAAAAAGAGAAACAAACTGTTCTTTGTATTAAATAATTGCATAGATAAGATGACAAGGATATAGTATTTCTTAATAAAATCCTCGCTTTATATCGATACAATGCAATGGCAGTTATATTTTTTTCGTGCATGACCAAATACTTATAAACCCTCAAATATACGTATGTACAATTTGTTAAATATTTTAATTAATTAGCCATACGTTATCTACAATATTTGCTATTTCTGTAAATAGTGCCTTATATCACGTAGCTGTATGCCACGGTGTTACAAAATTATTCAGAAGTATAAAAATATCTCGGTGTACGATCATATTATGATATGAGTGTTTCAACGTTTCCGAGAAATCGGTGCATGAAACGTAGATCGAACGTTCGAGCTCTATGTCGCAACGACGGATCTCATGACCGCCACGTGACAATACCTGAATTTCGATTGTTTCCCGGGGCAAAATGATTTATTGCTTCCTCCGACGGTGTTTTGCCGAATCAGATAAGAGCTCGCGATTGTGAAGATAAAATCCTCGCACCTCGAGACGCGGATCTTACTATCGACCGGCTAAATTTCCTTCCCTTATATTACGAATTTCGATACTCTATAAAACCGATATCTTCTGTGTATCGTAAACACGTTTCTTCTAACCGAAGATCGTCGCAAATCTCGTCTGGTTTCAACGTAGTACCAGGCCATTCGGTCCAGGCAAGGATAGCCAGGCCAGGGGTGGAATTAATAATTAATTCACTCGCGTTATTGCTCACTAACACCGTCAGGCAACGATCGTTGGATGTGTGCGTACGAAACGTGGCTCGTACGCTGCCGGCCGGTTTATTTAACCAAAGGGTTTACATCAGACGATCGAATCCGTGGCACGGTTGGCCGAGCTCGGGCTGGCCAAACATTCGGCGACTCGTGTTTACACCGCAAGTATTTATGGGCCACGATCCGCCCACGAGAGGAGCACGGTCTCGTTTTCGGAATTCGGAGCATCCCCGCCGAGAACGGATCGAGCACGATCTCTCTCTCTCTCTCTCTCTCTCTCTCTCTCTCTCTCTCTCTTTCTCTCTCTATCTGTCTATCTTTCTACATTTCTGACCCCCGTGGATAGCTAGGTCTCGTCCGCGGGATGTCCTGGCTTCTAGAACCCCCAGAACCCTGAAATTCGATGCCCCAATGGAAGAAAGTCAAGTAGTAACGTGAAATAACGCGATATCGTTAAATCGTTGTCCCAGATACCTAGGGCAGATGCTAGAAGCCTGACAAAATTGAGGGATGATAATTGCACTGTGCATTCTTAGGCATTTATAGGAAATTTAAAAAGAGATATATAAAATATCCAAAGTAAAGTTTAATATTAGTTACAATGTTTAATAGATGAACAATATGATTGTACATAAATATCCGATATCTAACGATCATAGAATTATTCAGAGTGAAACTACGTTGATCGCCAGTCAAAAATAACGATAGAATTTTTTCCGAACAGGTTTGATTTCCGTAACAACTTTCGAATTTTTGTACCTACATACATCTAGGTGAAAATTTGTCTTTTTCAGTAAATCACAAAACTGGATGGGATTTCAGGGTGATACTTTTTCGCGAATCGTAAGTCACCGATGTAAAAGCGGGCAGTGTTTGACAGAATAGAGAGAGAACAGGATGAAAGGGAGGAGATTGGTCGATTTCGAGAGAGAACGGCAATTTGGCTGATGGGGAAAACAGATGAGTTATGTTGGAGATAATAGTTGGAAGATGAATGCTCGGCCGTTTCCAACTATTT
Organism: Bombus affinis; assembly: GCF_024516045.1. Classification (NCBI taxonomy): domain Eukaryota; kingdom Metazoa; phylum Arthropoda; class Insecta; order Hymenoptera; family Apidae; genus Bombus; species Bombus affinis. The sequence goes on along the minus strand of NC_066354.1, from coordinate 1,960,305 downwards.
GACGCGCGCGTCGACGCTACGCGAATAACGTGTGCGTGTGTGCACCGGCAAAAAAGCCCGGAAAAATGTTTATTTTCACCCGGTAGCCATCTAGGACGGCCGAACAAAATTTCTAACGGCAAAGAAAACAAATCACTCCGAATTCGATCTGTATATTTTGTCGGGTTACGCAAACA